>NW_026712376.1:3365745-3645745 GCF_030504385.1 Musca domestica | reverse complement strand
ACGTTCATGCATAGATGCATACATTTAAAATTTAATACATTTTAGGGTTACAATGCTAAAAACATGTCTTTTCATTTGAAGTATTTAAATTCGCAAACACTAAAAAGGGATTTTTTTGATTTAGCTGCGAAGTTTCCTTTCCCAGCAGATTTTTTGAAGTATAAGAACGAATAAATCGCATTTTTTGCATTATTGAAGACTTTCTGTTTTCAGAATCAAAATTTGAGCTCCTAAGTTTATAAAAAATTGATATAAAGCTTGAAAAATACCGTGCTCACACAACATATGCTGTTCTATTTCGATACCTCCAAAAACTAAATCCATTTTTTTTCAAGATTTCAAAAACAAAAATATTCTATCAATATTATTCTATTGGACTCAAAAATAGTTTATAAAAAAGTAATAAGACTGTGCTACAAAATAATTTTTTTTCAATGATCACCAGAAAAATCGAGCAGGTTATGGAAGAAGAGCTAGAAATAAAATAAATGTATATATAATGGCGTTTGGAAAGTTTACATTTTCCTTCCACCACATTTTTATACCCTCCACCTTGGAAACGAGAGTATATTAACTTGTTATTCCGTTTGTAACACCCCTAAATTTCCGCCATAGACCCCATAAAATATACATTCATAATCAGCATAAAATTTTAACGATGTCCGGTAGTTGGTAGTTGTAGTTCGTTATGGGTTCTAGCTCCAGCAGCGGAACATTGTACATGTATGTCCCCGTTTTCTTATAGCCCCCATATAACGGTACCTCCTGATATTCGGTATTTTGTTGGTTTTAGCCACATTTTTTTCAGGGATTTGTCTAAAAATTGGTATTTATAGTTCTTGCTCCGGTGGCGGAATACATAGTTCCACGTTTTCGTATAGCCACCATATAAGGGTTCCTCCCGATATTCGGTATGATTTTTACCACATTTTTCAAAGAATAAATAAAAAAGTTCTTTGTAGTTCGCAGTTATTTGTAGAGCTAGAACCCATCTCCGATGGAGGAACATTGTACATATAGGTGCACGTTTCCGTATAGCCCCCGTATACCGGTACCTCCAGATATTCGGTATTTTGATGATTTTTCCCACAATTTTCTATGGATTCGTATAAAAATTGGTATTGGTAGCTCGTAATAGGTTCTATCTGCGGTCGCAGAACATTGAATAATTAGGTCTACGTTTTTTATAGCGCTCATATAACGGTTCCATCGGATATTGGCATTTTGACGATTTAAGCCATATTTTCTAATAGATTTGTGTGAAATTTGCTATTTGTACTTCATAATGGGTTTTAGTATGGCCGCCGTATAATGGCTCCAACCATTCTCCCACCGATCTTACTGGAGTTTGTAGATTAAATTGGAAAATGTTTATATCCAGATATTTTTTCATAAAAAAATTGTCTTTATTCAATGGTGGAGAGTATAGATGTGTGTAATTTGTCTCTTACATCACATTTTTTAAGAGTTATAATTGCTCAAAATTTTGACCCTTTGGGGGGGAGATACTTGATGTAGTGGACTGATATTGTCTATTTTCGCACTTGAACTAGCACTTATGCATATATTACGATTTGCAAGGTAGGAGCAAAATCAGATTATCCTGTCTCTTTCTGTGCAGTAAAATATAGGGAGGTACCAGAAGGAGTGAACCGATTTTGCCCATCCGCGAACTGGATCTAAGTTTGATAATAATATTACGATGTCCCAACAGTGGACCAAATCGGAAACTCCCTTCGAGAGTTATCATGCGCCCCGCCAGATCAACTACATTACACTACATATCGGAGCTACATTCAAATCTGAGCCGATATTAAGCCGATATTACGAATGTGAGAGACTTAAACACCAAATCGGATGAAATATGTATGTGGGAGCTATAGCAATATCTGAACCGATTTTCACCAAATTTGATGTACTTACTTCTAGACTGAATGCGGTCGGATTTGCCAAAATACAGGTCATTTGGACTGATATTGGCCATCTAGTCCACAATTAACCCGAATTGGTTGAAGATATATATTGGAGCTATATCTAAATTTTAACCTACTCTCACAAATTTCAGTAGGGTTCGTGCTTGGGAAAATTTGGAAAATTTCATCTGTATCGGATAATAAATGCGATCTGCGTTCTGTTCACAAAAATACATTGACATACGGACGGACGGAGAGACTGACATGCAAAAAAGTTCTGTGAAGATTCTCAAAAATAACTATGGATTTATCTCGCTTCCTTCTCCATGTAACAAACAAATGAACAATGATACCCTTACCACGATGTGGTGTAGGGTATAAAACCTTATATTCGGTGTCCTAAAAAATATTTGCGAGTCATTTCGGTGCCAGGGCTTTATATCTTACATCTGCATCAACAACTCATCGTGTTCCCTTGCCAACTCCAATTTTCGAAGTCACAACCATCGGTTGTTAAGGCTTACACTTTATTCAGCCGTTACTCACTTCTTGGCATTTTGAAAATAATTTCTTTATCTTCGTAATGGGTCATTCGGCTTATGTGGGTCTCAAATTACTGGGTATCGACCCCCTCCATGTGCGATGCATTGAACTTTGATATGCTTGCAAGAATTCATATATTTTAAAATTATTTTCCTCTTACTGCATATCAATTAAGCTAATTTATAACTTAATTAAAAAATCTCCACCTGAATTATTTTTCTATGAAATAATAAAAAAATATATTTTTCTCCACAAAAATGGTAATTTGATATTTCATTTTCTTTATCTTTTAATTTTTTGCATAGAACTACAACTGAGCCCTTAAATAATTTTCTAATTGCTTTGCTTTCTACTATTGAATGTGGTTTTCCTAAAAAAATGAAAAAAAAAAAAATAATAAATAAAATGAAAGAATGTATGTAAATACATGTGCAGCATCATTTGTATGTACATGACAAAGTGGAAGAAGAAGAAGAATAAGAAAGAAAAAACTTTGTAGAATTTATTGTATCGATCCTTTAATGAAAACTTGATTCGTCTATTCAACAAAGGACTGTACATATTTATTGGGAAATTTTTAAGTTCCATTTAATCGAGAATTTATTGAAAAACTTTTACCACAAGCTGGCTAATGTGGGTTGGCTGCTGCAAACTAAAGTCAAAGAAATACAAAAAAAGTGATTGTCAACGATAATAGCTTGAGTGCACTTTAGAATATTGATAGCATTTAGATTCCATGACAAGGATTATGTAAGGTCAGAAGTCGAAATTCAGATGTAGAATTGTGAATGTTGCCACCAGAATTAAAATTGTCGCGGTGGCATCCCGAACCGCAGTTATAAAATACCTTTGGTGTTAAGAGCTTTTTGGAATATAATATTTCACTTAGCGAAAGTGTCGTAACCAGCAAAATATATATTTCACGCCATGTTAGATAAAATAATGGCTCGGAGAAACTGAATAATATCGATTCAGTGTTTCTTAAGGACACTACTTCATATATATATACACACATACACATTTTAAACAAGACTTTAAGTGGGTATGAGTTAGCTATTGGTAAGGTATTTTAACACATTTTGTTAAATCACAATAAAATGCCACAAAATATAATTCAATACGCCCTATCGGTAGGGAACACAAAACACTGGGAACCTCAAGTTATTAACCAATAAAATTAGGGAATTTTACTGCCGAGGATAAAATTGAAAATATTTACTTAACCATAGATCACAAATAAAAATAGACTTACCGCATTTCATTTCCTGCTCCTCTTCCTCTACAGCGCGTAAGACGGCAGAGTTAGCCAAGTTAAGGGGTTTGGCAATTTGATCGTCAATTTCAATCCTGAAAATAAAAATAGGGTTTTTATTAGGAAAATAAGCTTTCGAATAACTTAATTTTAGTTAACATTACACACAAAAAACCTCATTACCAAATAAGGGGTTTGTTAAGTACAATTTGTCACGAGTAACTACTTACAAAACATCATTCTCATCTTAATATAGATGTATTACAGGATTATTTTACAAGGTAAAATAACTTTATTTTCTCATTACCATGTAATGATAATAAGAGAAGATAAAAAGCAATAAGTTTGGTCGGGCCGAAATTTGAATACCTCCCACCATTTGGAACAAATTTGGATATTTTCAAAAAACAAAAACAAAAATAAAATCCGTTAGGATCTTAAAAATACCGAATACAGGGAGTTACAGTTATTTTGGAGCCCATATGAAGATGTGGACCTGCATAGAAAATTCTCTGCCATAGGTTAGTAGTGAAAAAATGTGAAACAATTCCGGTGAATAATATCGCTGAAAGAGGTACAGTTATATGGGGGCTATACGAAGACCTGGACCTGCGTAAGCAATTTTCTGTCACAGGCTGTAATACCCGTTACGAACTGCAAATACGAGATTTGAAACAATTCCGGTTAATATTGCACCTAAAATCGTCAAATTATTGAATATAGGGAGGTAGGGTTATATGGGGGCTATACCTAAACGTGGACCTATACAGATCAAAGACAAATCTGAGTAAAATTTCATCAACCTAGTTCAATTCGTTCGGAAGCTAGAGTGATTGCCACAGACGGATAGATGGAACGGAATTTTATTCTGGTCAAGGATATATATATTTTGTGGGGTCTAAAATGTGTATTTCGAGTTGTTACAAACGAAATGACAAATTCCATACTATGGTGGAGGGTATAAAAAAGAGTAGAGTAATTGACTGACTAACTCAACGATTCATCAACACCCAGACGAATCTTGAAATTTTGGCCAGGGGTCACACGTGGTTCAATGGTATCCGAAGAGGCTTTGTTTTTGGATATTCCTACTAGAACGGTGCGAACAGAACAAAAAAAATATGGTATGCTTTGTATTTGAGGAACAAAATACAAAGGGTCAAGTGTATGATAACTGTACCAAAGAGTTTTTGGAAATTCGTTCTATAAGTGTACGAAAAGTATTACATTTTGTACCATTTCGAATCATGTGAATTGTATGAGCTAACAACATGGGAAAAGTACTAAATGGCACTAAATTTGGTAAAAACTTGAATTTTTAGGTTTTTCGAAATTCGCACTATGTGTGTGCGAAAAGTACTAAAATGTACTATATTTGGTACCATTTCGTATCATATGAACTATTAAAGCTAAAAACAAGAGAAAAGTACTAAACGACACTAAAATTCGTATAATTTGAATTTGGAGGAACGGATAAGAGAACTGGAATTCTGAAATTTTAAAGCAACATTACTGGAAGTTTTCGAAATGCGTACTTATATGCGCGAATATTACAAAATGGTACTAAAATAGTACAATTTTGATTTCGGCGAACCGATGGTGCTGGAATTCTGAAATGCAGCTATAAGATCACTATTGTATTCCAGCACTGAGGAGTGTAGGTAGTTTTGGAAATTCGTATTTATGTGTACTAAAATTTGGTACAATATAAATTTTTTTGGAGAACAAATAGAGTTGAGACTATGAAATTGGGAAATAAGATTTCTATTGGATTGTACAGGCTGAGATGAAGAAACTGCAACCAATTTCAGACTCAAGGCATTTCTATGCCACTTGTCCGACAGCTGTAAAAACTATTCCAGTGACAGCTCATTATATGTTTTACAAGCGTACAAATGCACTTTGGTGAGAATTTTCCAGAAAAAAAAATTATTCGTGATGGAATTCAAGCGTGATAGTGTGATTTATTCATATTTGGCTGAAAAACCACAAGTGGCTATCGTTAGAGCACTACAGCATTTAAATGAGAATGAATCTGTTGTGTCTCGCACCATTGCTCGTTACCGTGATACTGGAAGTAAAGAAGCGACTTGATCGAAACCTGTGTAGCAGTGGCCGAAAAATGGTCCGTGAGCTGAACATATCGCAATATTCCATTCGGCAAATATTGAAAAACGAGCTATGGGTAAAGCCATTGAAATTCCAAAAAGTGCAATAACTTACACCGCATCAAAAAGAAAATAGAATTAAAAGAGCTAAAGAGTTACTTCGCTTGACCGATAGTGGTGAACTGCCGAATTTGGTTTTCTCCGATGAGAAAACATTCGTTGTTCAGCAGTTTGTAAACAAACAAAATGATCGTGTTTACTTGCCAAAGAGGTCAGCTGCACTTTCGGTTCGCCACCAGAACTCAAGCGCCGGCCTTGTTAATGGTGTGGGCCGCCATAACAGCCGATAGTCGCTCTCTGCTGGTATTAATCGACCGTGACATCAGAATAAATGCCGAATATTATCGCGAAAATATTCTAAAGGGTGTATTAATGCCTTAAAGTCTTGGACATTCCAACAGGACAGCACCATCGCACTCAGCACGCACCAACCAAGAATGTTTACAAAATGACGTTCCTCGCTTCATTTCCGGCGCACAATGGCCACCAAAATCTCCGGATACCAATCCGATGGACTATTGTGTCTGGAGTATTTTGGAAAGCAAGGTTGACATTAAAAAATACCAAAGTGTCGATCACCCCAAAATTCCGCAGAGCAACATTCGGGCAGCGTGTGACGCTTTCATTGGCCATCTGAAGGTCATAATTCGTGCCAAAGGTGAACAATTCGAACAAACTTACTATAAAATTTGATGGTATTTCCGACATTTTTTGCATTAATTCAATAAAACTAAAAAAAAAAAAAAAAAATAAAAATTATGGCGTTCGACTTTGTTGCTGTTTATATATCCTTCATCATTCTATGAAGGGTATATTAACTTTGTCATTCCGTTTGTAACTCCTCGAAATATTAATAATAGACCCTACAAAGTATATATATTCCGTATCAGCGTAAAATTTCAAGAAGATCTAGCGATGTTCGTCTGTCTGTTGTAATCATGCTATGTTTCAAACGAATTGAGATAGAAGGCTAAAATTTTGCATAAATGCATAGTGTACCAGTAGGCAGGTTAAGTTCTAAATGGGCCATGTCGGTCCACGTTTCCGTATAACCCCCCATATAACGGTACCTTCCGACATTCAGTATTTCCATAATTTTAGCGACATTATTTACCGGAATTATTTCAATTTTCATATTTAATATTCGTAATGGGTACAACAGCCTATGACAAAAATTTTTGTATGCAAGTCCACGTCTTCGTCTTGCCCATATAACGGTACCTCCCAATACTCGGCATTTTTATGCGACATTATTCACCGGAATTGTAACATATTTCGCATTTATAACGATGATTTTAGTGACATTATTCGCCAGAATTGTTTAAATTAAATTTAAAATTTCGTAAGCAGGTTCACGTCTTCGTATAGTCTACATGTAACAATTTTCACTTAAGTGGTAGTTTAAAAAAATTTTCAAGTTCCTTCCAAATGGTGGAGGGTATCTTAGCTGCTTTTTTATTTGTTTGCTTTTATTCAATAAAATTTAAGAAAAAATTGTAAAAATTATGGCGTTTGACTTTGTTGCAGTTTTCTTCTCACCCTGTAGTAACCATTACAAACTTTAAATACCAAATTTGAAACAATTCTGGTGACACAAATGATCAAAATATCAAATATCCAATGGTACCGTTATATGGGGTCTATACCAAAACTTGGACCTATATGTTCGGTGCTTCGCAAGTATGTTTCCTACATACTGGCAAAAATAAACTTCCAATTAACAGCAAATTCGGTTTGAAATTATGACTAAAACACCCAAAAAACCTTTAATCTTGCGCGTTAGTTATATGGGACCTAAGCCAAAAAGGTGGACCTATATAGCCTCTTTTTTAAATTCCAAATTTGCTGCAGACCAAATACACCTCTGAGTAAAATGTTATCAATTTTTTTTTTTTATTCGGAAGCTAAAGTAATTTCCGCAGACTGACAGACATGGCTTAATCGACATAATTTTTTATGGTGATGAAGAATGCATGTACTTTATGGGGTCTAATATGTATATTTCGAGGTGATACAAACGGAATGACAAATTGAAAATACCATTATTTCCATGGTGGTGGGTATAAAAACCACTTTTTTGAATTCCAACTAACTTAAACTATGCTTAAACTATATGATACGTTCAAACTTGTTGGAAAAAATCTCATTTCATCTGTGCTTTATATAGATTTCACTTTATTACAATCCTACTAAAATGATATATTGTGGGACAATTTGGCGCCCAATCACAAAAAAATGAGTTATTTTTACACTGTCAACCGAAAATGTGGTATTTGGATTTTTTTGGAGATGAAAGGCTATGGTAAGCATTTTTTCATGAAATTGCATTCTTCTGATTCGATTTTCTGACATCGAAATGTCCTTAATATACCATATTGCTCAAAAAGTTCTCACGGAAAAGGAGACGATTCAATTCTTGTACTGTATATACGAGTAAATTTATTCCGGAACCGATTGCCTTTTTTATACCCGACACCATACTGTGGTTTGGATGTACCTTCCTCTGTTTTCAAATTTTAACTGCTCTAAAATCATGAAACGCATTCAAAAAGTTAATAGTTGATATAATCCATTTATGATCCTTTCTTTACTGGTCTTCTTGGTTTTTCTGTTTATCAGTTTCTTCAACATTCTTAAAAGATATTTTTTTTACCGGAATTTGCGACAACATTGATATCTATTCACAATGCAAAGTTAAAAAGTATATTTTGAACAATTTTACACATTAATGTACACGAGCACATATGTAAGCATGTACTATGTGTGCCTGTATGTGTAAATATATGAGCATGTTTTCCATTTTTTATCATCAATTGTTGCTTTACATGAGCTTCTGCACAATAATAAACATAAAATTGAATATCTCGATAGGTTCATTCAGTGTAATTGTCATCGATATTGTAGCAATGAAAACCCAATTTGTTCAGCTCAATTAATACAATTTGACATTTATAAATTATTGCAGTCAAGCGTAGTTAAGCTTTATTACACAACAAAAAAAAAAAAAAAAAAAAATACAAAAAAAGAGAAAAACGACAAAAAAATCCGTGAGTTAAAAATGCACACAAGTTTTTCCATAGCATTCTGCATATTGTATATATGAATCACTTTTATTTTATTTTTACTAATCTCCACATTTAAACTTTAATATGAGGAAATATTGAAACATCACAGTTTTGGATTGTGACAAGAATTTGCTGCGGGATAATGGTATCACTTTATTGAAGGTTTTTATACCCGCCACCATTCTATGGAGGGTATATTAGCTTTGTCATTCCGTTTGTAACTCCTCTAAATTTTCATAATATACCCTACAAAGTATATTTATTCTGGATCAGCGTAAAATTCTAAGACGATCTAGCGTCTGTCTGTCTGCCTGTCTGTTGTAATCACGCTATCTTTCGAACGAATTGAGATAGATAGCTAAAATTTTGCATACATGTATAGTTTTCAAGTTGGCAGGTTAAGTTCGTAAATGGGCCATGTCGGTCCACGTTTTCGTATACGCTTTCATTTAACGGTTCCTCCCGATATTCGGTATTTTAATGATTTCAGCAACATTATTCACCGGAATCATTTCATATTTCGTATTGGAAGATCTGAATGGGTACTACAACCTGTGGCAAAAAAATTCGTATGCGGTTCCCGTCTTCGTATAGCCCCCATATAATGGTTTTCATTTCAGTAGTAATTTTCGGATTTTTTTATACCCTCCTCCATACTATGGAGGGTATATTAACTTTGTCATTCCGTTTGCTAACTCCTCGAAATACTCATGTAAGACCAAATAATGTATATATATATATTCTTGATCAGCGTAAAATTCTATGTCGATTTAGCAATGTCCGTCCGTCCGTCTGTCTGTCTGTTGTAATCACTCTATCTTTCGAACGAATTGAGATAAAAGGTTTGCAGGCATGTTTATTTTGCCAGTAGGCAGGTTAAGTTTGTAAATGGGCCACGTAGGTCCACGTTATCATATAGCCCCCATATAACGGTACCTCCCGATATTCGGTATTTTGATGATTTTAGTGACATTATTCACCGGAATTGTTTCAAATTTGGTATTTGGAGTTCTTAATGGATACTACAGCCTATGACAGAAAGTTGTCTATACAGGTTCAAGTCTTCGTATAGACTCCATATATAAGTATCTCCCTATATTCGGTATTTTGACGATTTTAGGTACAATATTTACCGAAATTGTTTGAGATGTCGTATTTGAAGTTCGTAATGGATATTACAGGCTGCAACAGAAAATTGTCTAGGCAAGTCCCGAACTTCGTATAGCTCCGATGTAACTGTACCTCAATGTGTACGGTATTTTGATGATTTTAGCCACATCATCATGGTAATGGCTTATGACAACAATACCTATGTAAGTCCACGTCATATAGACCCCAATATAAAGGCTATATTCGGTATTTTTATGATTTTAACAGAATTTTCAACGGATTTTATTTTTAAAAAATTTTCAAATTCTTTCAAATTCCCGATGATATTCAAAGTTCCGAACTTGCTGCTCTTTAACTTGTTTTTTTTAATTTTTCAAGTTCCTTCCAAGATTTCCCAGCCGAACTTAGCTGCGTTTTTACTTATATTTATTTATTTTTTTCGAAGAACTCTCATTTAGTGCGGCATCTGTGTACTAACACCGATTTTAGGTATTGCAATTTTTTTTCGGGAATGACTTTGAATTGAATTATATTCAATAGGGTTCTGGGATTTCTCATTGATAACATTGAGGTTAAAAAAAAAAAAATAAATAAATAAAAATAAAAAAAAGAAATCTCTCCGTGTTTGGCGGCCTTCAGGTATTATTAAGGGTATTTCTTCATTACACAAAATAATTACAGGGAAAACGAAGCATATTATGAAAGTAGACTTAAACAAGTAAAAATGTTTTCATTTCGGCCGGGCCGAACTTTTAATACCCTCCACCACGAAGAAAAGATGCCCTTAAAAAATAAAAGATAAATTTATTATTGGGTCCACTTTAATTATACCCAGTGAAATCGGTTGGTAAAATGTTTTAAAAATGCCGTAAAATCGATAATACTGGTTTCCTGCTAACGTCGTTGTCGATATGTCAAACACCAATTGAAAAGAGATGGATCTAAAATCGCCAAATATTCGGAGGTACCGTCTAATGAGTGCCTATTACAGTAGTCTTCTACCGCAGCGTAAAATTCTAAGACGATTTCGAAAGAAAACATGTGGGAGAACATCCAGATTTCAAATATTTATATTTTTTAGCCACATTTTAAACCTAATATCGCTAAGCTTGGTTTTGCGTGAACAGATGGAATTCTGAAATTTTGTATTGGGGTTATTGTTGATGTGGTTTTGGAAACGTGTACTACAAGTGCTCGAAAAGTACAAAATAGTACCATATTGGGTACAATATTTCGTACAATTTGGTACTAGAAAATCCTGAAATTTGGTATAGATGTCACTCTTGGTGTCTGTGCTTAAAATATGGAGGTGGCTCTGAAACTGTGTACTATAATTGTTCGTAAAAAAAAAAAAAAAATTTTTGAGAAAATATTCTGAAAATGCCGTTATTTATTTTTAAATTCCAAATATCAGGTGTTACGGTTATATGTGGCTATACGTGGTCTTGGATCTTTACAGCCTATTATCTGCCAGAGAAGGAGTTGCCTCTTACGAACTCCAAACACCAAGTTTAAGATAATTCACTTGAAAAATTTAGCTAAAATCATCGAAGTACCGAATATGGGGGCTACAAGTGAATTTGAATGGGTAATTTTCTATCTTTGGAAGCAGTGTCCACTGCGAACTCCAAACTTCGGATTTGGAAATAGTTCTTTTGAAAGATGTGACAAAAATCTTCGAAATACCGAATATAGGGAGATACAGTTGTATGAGGTCTAACAAAGATGTTGATCTGTTTACGCAATTTTCTATCACAGGAGGTAGTATCCATAACACACTCCAAATGCCAAAATTTTAACATTTCCGGCGAAAAGTGTGGCACAAATAATCAAAATAACGAATTTCTGGAGATGTACTTACATACTGGGGACACATATCTCCAATTTACAGCAAATTCGGTTTGAAATTGCGACCAAAACACCAAAAAACCTTAAATCTCTTTCGCACAGTATATGACTCATTTTCAATACTAAGAGTCCTGCAGACCTAAAGCACATATGAATAAAATATCATCAACCTTCTTAATTTTGTTCGGAAGCTAAAATGATTTCCATAGACGGACAGACAGGCAGAAGGATATATGGCTATATCGACATAAAATATATTTACCTTGTGGGCTCTAACATGTATAAGCAGAAGTACTTCAAGCGGAATGACAAACTTATTACCCCTTTCATACTATAGCGTATACTACTTTCTTAAAAAAATACTTGTTCCAATTTATATTTGCTCTCCCGGAGAAATCTACCACCATAAAAAAGAAAAATTGAAGAAAATCCACAGTCTCTTACCAGAAATTAATAAATTAAAATAATAAAAATGGATCAATACTCTTACGTATGCATTCATTAAACAATTTTCGCGGAAAATCCCAGATAAAGTTACCACTGATAATTCAGTAAATCTACATTTCAGTTTTTCCTGGTTACTACGTCAATGAAGTATGGTTCGAGGCATTTTGTATATGCATTTGTATGTGTGTACACGATGGCATTACTAACGGGAAACCCATTTTTAAATGGTCACATCTGTTGACGTTCTTAAATCAGAGGCACCCAAAAACCATAGAGGCGCACCATGTAACCTTATATTTATGTCAATATTGCGGCATATTGGGCGCTTTCTTTACAATGTCTCTGTCCTTGGCTGAAGTGAAGGTATCGAGCTCGGCTCCATGTGGAATGACATGTTGTTGTGCATGCATGCATGCACCTTTAAAGAATATAATGTTGCAACCACACGTGCCGCACGTATACGTACGATGTGAATGAGGAGAGTATATTGTTCATGCCTCATTGCCACACAGACATACTGGTGCTGTGTAACCAGAATGTCCTGATGCTGGTCCAGTAGGCCACAACGTCAAGTAGCAAGTTGATAATATTTCTTTTTCTTTTCTCTTCTTTTTGTGTATACTTCGATAATTTTTAGCAATTTATATATGAAATTACCAACATGTCTTAAATACATGGACCCAATTGCAATTAAAATTTAAAAATAGTTTAAAGTTTTACACGCTCCACCATATATATTAAGGTATATTAAGTTTGTCATTCCGTTTGTAACGCCCCGCAATATACTTTTTAGACCTCATGTTGTGTACACCTTTGCTTAAAATTAATTTTTATGGTAATTTCAGGCATCAGTTCAAAAACAAAAAAAAAAAAAAAAAAAAAAAAAAGTGATACAAAAAATGAGGGAATATCCTTGTTTTTTTTTTTGGATATTGAAACAAATATTTTTCGAAATGGAGTGGTAATAGAGACATCTATTTCCTTTACTCATAGTAAAATTTGATGAAGACAATTTTTGTCTTTGACGTTATTATTCTAAAATGATGATTTGTAAGAGATATTGACACAAACTCACAAAAAGTACGGTTTTAACCTAAGAATGTTTTTTATACTCTCCACCATACTATGGAGGGTATATTAACTTTGTCTTCCATTTGTATCTCCTCAAAATACTCATGTCAGGCCCAAAAAAGTATATATATTCTTGATCCGCGTAAAATTCTAAGTCGGTTTAGCGATGTCCGTCTGTGTGTCTGTCAGTCTGTCTGTCTGTCTGCTGTAATCACGCACGGTATTTTAAGTTCGTAATGGACTCAGACAGAAAATTGTCTGTGCAGGTCCACGTCTTCGTATAGCCCCCATATAACGGTACCCCCCAATATTCGGTATTTTGATGATTTTAGCGTCATCTTTCACCGGAATAGTTTCAAATTACGTATTTAGAGTTCGTAATGGGAACTACAGTCTGTGACAGAAAATTGTCTATGCAGGTCCAGGTCTTCGTTTAGACCCCATATATCAGTACCTCCCTATATTTGGTATTTTGACGAGTTTAGGTACAATACCCACCGAAATTGTTTGAGATGTCGTATTTAAAGTTCGTAATAGATGCTACAGCCTGTAACAGAAAATTGCCAAGTCTGGTCAAGGTCTTCGCACAGCTCCGATATAACGGTACCTCCCAATATATTTTGATGATTTTAACTACATTATTCACCGTTTATTTCATGTTTTAGTTTTAATATGGTTATGTCTTATGACAAACAATGCCTATGTAGGTCCACGTCGTATAGACCCCAATGTAACGTCTATATTCTCTATTTTTAAGATTTTAACAGAATATTTTTTAGGATTATATTTTTTTAAAAATTTCCAAATTCGTTCCAAATGGAGGAGGGTATTCAAAGTTAGGCCCGGCCGAACTTACTGCTTTTTACCTCTTTTATTATTTTTATTTTTTAATTTCCAAATTTGTTCCAATCGGTGGAGGATGTTCATGCGTTTTAACTTCTTACATTTTTGGAAGACAGAGTTTACATGAAATGAATCTTAATCTGAATATTTCTAAAAGTGTGGAGGGGGGAAACTTTCCCTCGCAATTTTGGTTATTTTTCAATGTCAACTTTCAAATCGCATATTTTGCTCTATCTTCATAATCTTATAGTAGCTCTTATAAAATGTGAAATATTAGTGCGATTTTTTTCATTTTCGCACATATTTCTTCTAGCTCTAGATCTGATATGAATAAAATAAAACGAAGGACTCTTTCTGGTAGGTATCAGTAGATTAACTCAGCACATCCGATTATTTCTAACAACACAAGATTTGGTGTGAAGATAGGATATAGCGAACCACGCCTTTTTGATCAACATAAAATTTTATGTCGAATTAGAGGATATCCGTAGCTTCTGAACAAAATTAAATAGGTTGATAAAATTTTATTCAGATTTGTTTTAGGTCTGCATGGTGTTAAACATTGGTCATATAGGTCAATATTTTGGTATAGGCCCCACATAACTGCACCGAATGCTTTTAAATTTTTTTGGGTGTTTAAGTCACAATTCCAAACAATATTTGCTGTAAATTGGGGTATGTGTTCCCAGTGTGTAGGAAACATCCTTGCAGAGAACTGTACATATAGGTTCAAGTTTTTGTATACACCCTATGTAATTGTACTTCCTGATATTGGGTATATTGATTATTTGTATTACTTTTTTCACAGGTATTCTGTAAAATTTGGTATTTAGAGATCGTAATAGATACTATACCTATGACAGAAAGTTGTCTATGCAGGTCCAGGTCTTCTTATAGGCTCCATATATCAATACCTTCCTATATTCGATATTTTAATGATTTTACTAACACTATTCACTGGAACTGTTTCAAATTTCGTTTTTGAAATTCGCAATGGTCCACATTTTCGTATCGCTCACATATACTACCTATATTCGATATTTTGATGATTTTTTCACACATTATTTCCTATTTTGCCAATAATTCTGGCATTCCTATGACAGAAAATTGCCAATCCCAATTTACGTCTTCCCATATAATGGTACTTCTCAATATTCGGTATTTGAATGATTTTAGCAACATTTTTCAACTGACTTATCTAAAACTTGGTATTTAGAGTTAATAATGGGCACGTAATTCTCTGGCAGATGATTGGCTGTAAAGGTCCACGTTTTCGCATAAACCCAATATAAACGTAACACCTGATATTCAGAGGAGGGTATATTAACTTTGTCATTCCGTTTGTAACTCCTCGAAGTACTCATGTTAGACGAAGAATATATATTCTGGATCGGAATAGAATTCTAAGTTGTAATCACGCTATCTTCCAAAAGAAAAGAGATAGAATTCTAAAATTTTGCCCTACCGGTTCACAACGATATCTCCGCATTTTCGGCCCGGTCAAACTTAGCTGCTTATTTGTTTGTTTTTTCCAGGTTTTAAGAAAAAACGAAAAAAATATCTTTGGTGAAATGCCTTTTTGAGATTTTAGTACACTGAGCAGGGCTATTAGCCCAAAAGCTCAATCTGTGCTGCCACTGCAAATTACGACAAATACCCTCCAGAACTAGAAAGAACTAGGAAATTTTCAAAAAAATAAAATCCGTTAAAAATTCTGTTAAAAGCTTTAATATAATTAATATCAGAAGGTGCCGATATATGGGTGGATATACGATATTGTGGACCTATATAGACAAATCTATGTGTGGGGTTAAAGTACACACACAAGAACTCCTTGTTTAGAATTTCAGACAATTCCGTTGGAAAATGAGCCTAAAATCATCAAAATACCGAATATCGGCGGGTACCGTTATATGGGGACTATACGATACCGTTGCTCACAAGGACCCCCTTGTTTATAATTTCAGACAATTCCGTTGATAATTGTGGTTGAAAACATCAAAATGCCGTATATGGGGGGTTGGTACCGTTATATGGGGGCTATACGATATCGTGAACATATGTAGACAATTTTCTATCAGGGGGTAAAGTGCTCTCAAAGAACTCCTTTTGTAAAATTTCAAACAATTCCGTTGAAAAATGTACCTAAAATCATAAAATACCGAATTTAGGGGGGTACCGTTATATGGGGGCTATACGATAGCGTGGACCTATATAGACAATTATCTTTCAGGGGGTTAAGTGGACCTCCTTGTGTGGATTTTCAGACAATTCCATTGGAAAATGAGCCTAAAATCATCAAAATACCGAATATCGGGGGTACCGGTATATAGGGGCTATACGATATCGTTGACCTATATAGATAATTCTCTTTCAGGGGGTTAAGTGGACCTCCTTGTGTAGAATTTCAGACAATTCGGTTGATATTTGTGGCTAAAAACATCAAAATGCCTAATATTTACCGTTATATGGGGGCTATACGATATCGTGGACCTATGTAGACAATTTTCTTTCAGGGGGTAAAGTGCTCTCAAAGAACTCCTTCTGTAAAATTTCAGACAATTCCGTTGAAAAATGTACCTAAAATCATCAAAATACCGAATTTAGGGGAGTACCGTTATATGGGGGCTATACGATATCGTGGACCTATATAGACAATTCTCTTGAATTTCGGACATTTCCTCACAAAATGTGGCTAAAATCATCAAAATACCGAATATCGGTGGGTACCACTATATGGGGGCTATACGATGTCGTGGATCGATGATCTGCCTGCAGACAGAAGACAGATCTGTGCAAAATTGTAGCTTCCTATCTTAATTTGTTTTGACTGTAGCGTGATTAAAACAGACGGATGTGCTAAATCGTCTTAGAATTTTACGCTGATCAAGAATATATATACTTTGTTGGATCTAAAATTATTATTTCGATGAGTTACAAACGGAATGACGAACTTAATATACCCTCCAAACAGGGTATAAAAATAAAATAAAATAAAATAAAATTAATTAAATTAAGAAAAGAGGAGAGGAGAAATGGCTATTGGCCATTATGACTGCCTTGTCCATTTCAAAATGATTGACCAAAATTTTCAGAAATGAATTTGTTTTGTTGGCATTTATTTTATAGTCTTCATATTAATATATTATTTGGTATTCGGTGTGTTTTGTAGTTGAAAGCCTTGTTGAGAAATATTGTTATATTAGGTCCATTCATTATACGCTTTTAAAATCGTTGACTACTTAATTAACTAAAGGTTAAAAATACAATTAAAATCCAATTGGCTGTGTCGTTTGCATTTCACTCCTCAGTTATAAAACATAGCGTTCTCAATATTGCTTTTTCTCCTTTTATTCCACACATTTGTTTTTAGTAGTTTCTTAATAGGACTAATAGATCATGGACTTTACATTAATATTACTTTTTTTAATAAAAACATGATATAAATTACAATAATTTTAAATTATTAAATATTTGCTTAATTTATAGATATTTATAACGCCTAACGCTAACATAGCTATGTAATGTCAATTCTCTTGTTGCTATTTATCGCGTGTTTGATTTATTTTTAAAAGCCAACAGATTGACTTGTCACTCAATTAGGAGAATTGCTCTTATGGCCGAGTTAAAAACATGATGACAGCATTTGACCACAGTGACATATAGTAAACATCGGAAGGACAACACAAAATCCATGGGTAGTCAGTCGTTGGCTATCATGAGCAGCGTTTTACGATGCAATCGCGATGGGGTTGGTGTGCAACAATGCATGTGCATATGTATGTGTGTATGCATTATAAAGGAACAGTTGAATTCGTATAATTGTAATATATGTTTTATATTACAATAAATTTATGTTTTATGAAATTATTTTAATTTGTTATAAATTTTAAATAAATGTCATTATTTGTTTTGTCAAAAATAATTGAAAGTATTTGAATTTTCTATTTTCCATGCTGCCTCATTTTAAATCCACTTAAGTGGAACTGACTGCATGCATAGTTATACATATTTATATGATGATATGACAAAGATATACATAGCAACAACAGCGGTGGACAAGTAGCAATCAAGCCGGTTGGTATCCATGCAAACGCACATCGGGTAAATGACATTTATCTGCAAGTGTGTTTAGGAAAATGTGGTCTGCCACATGCTCATCTATGTCAGATGTTAACAACCCCACTGACATTTCCAAATGAATGGAAAAGGTTTTCGTATGAGTATGGGTATAAATTCAATCACGAATACAGTGTAATAATTTAAATAAACGAAAGAATCGTACATAAATGGTGATGGCCGGAATCAGGGATTTATGTGAAGACAATTGTCGAATATGTCAAGTAAAGGAAAGGGTTTAATCACAATATAACAACTTTGTTTTAAATATTGAATTTTACAAGGTAGAGAGAGAGAGAAAGAAAGAGAGAGATCTGAAATACCTTGATTGCTCCCTTATATTAAACTTTCAATCTACAACGATGAACGAATTCAGTTGCAGGTTTAATGAATTCAAAATACAACACAGCAAAAACTTTGAAGATGTATTAGCCAAATTTACCATAAAACGATAATGCCGACAAACTTAATTTTATATTACCAGTAGGCTCAAAAAATTATAGGTTATTCTTAAACGCATACAAAGCAAAATTACTTACTTTCCTCATTACCAAGTAGCGATTAACGTCGACACAGTGTGTGCGAAAGAGTTGTGCCAATCTTGTTCATAGGTCAGCACACAAGCTCCTACACGTATGAGTGATTTAATTAATTTCATATAATTCATATCACTTATACGCAGAGTTTTCATAAACACGACGGGAGTTCGCGGAACAAGATTATGAACCATAAGACTAGATTGACACAATTCTAGTGTGAGCGTCCCGCTTCAAAACCGAAGATTGCGAATTCGAGACACGGTACCGGCAAACGAAGAAATAATATAATGATGATGGAGATGTAAGATTTTAAACAATCCTTTATTTTCTCAGCAATGGTTCGTGTTGCTCACCCGAAGATTTAGTTATTTAGGCATTTTCCAAAAATAATATCACATATATATTGAAATCAACAAGTAACAAGTAAAAGAGCAGCTAAGTTCTGCCAGTCTGTATCTTTAATACCTTCCACCATTTCGAAGGAAATTGCAAAATTAAAAAAAAAAATTATATATATCGCGGTAATTTAAAAAAATCCAACTATATGCGGGAGAAGATGTTGTCGTTTTCGAACACCAAACACCAAGTTTAAGACAATTCTGTTGAAAAATGTAAATAAAATCATTAAAATACCGAATATGGGAGGAACCGTAATATGGGGGCTACACGAAAGCGTAAATTTGTGTTAGACAATTTTCTGTCATAGGAAATAGTACCCCCCTGCGAACTTCAAAATCCGAACTTGAAATAATTCTGGTGAAAAATGTGTCAAACATCGTCATCAAGGTACAGTTATGTGGGACCTAGACGAAAACTTGGATATATATAGCCAATTATCTGCCAGACATATTTTTGCTGAAAAAAGTAGCTGAAATATTTAAAGTACTGAACATAGAATGCTGTTATATGGGAGCTATACGAAAATGTGGACCTGTATGATCAATTTCCTGTCATATGAGGCAGTATCCATTGTGAACTCCAAATACCAAGTTTAAAACAATTCAAGTGATAATTGTGACACAAATCGTCAAAATACTGAATATTTAGAGGCACAGTTTTATTTGGGTTATACGAAGACCTGGAACTCTGTAGCCAATTATATGCCAGAAAAGTCACAGCCTAACACGAACTCCAAATGCCAGGTTTAAAACTTTTCTTTTGAAAAAAGTAGTGAAATCTTAAAAATACTTAACATCTAGAGATACAGTCATATGGGGACTGTACCACAATTTTTTTAAAGCCCTCCAACATTTGAAAAGTATTTTATGTAAAAATAGTCTGTTTATGTTATATGGGGTTCATAGGATATCATGAACCTATATGGACAATTTTCTGCCATAGTAGGTATGTAGAACCCATTGTGAACTGTAACCGTCGAATTTTACCATTACTGAGGCCGTTATATGGCTATAGAAAAAACGTGGATCTATATTGAAAAATTTCTGTCACAGGAGATAGAAGCCATATTAGCTTTCTAATACATGTCATTTGTACTCTAGTGCCATTACAACAGACAAACGGAGGGATCGACATGGCTAAATCGACTTAGAAATTTATGCTAAATTATCTACATATGTAAAAGTGTAGTTGAAGAACTAACTGACTGACTCATAAAGAATCAAGGTCCGGACGAAACGGTAGAAGCTAGAATCATGAAATTTTGCACGACGATCAGTCTTGGTGCATAGGCGATGGGGAAATTCGTACTAAAAGGTTGTGAACAGTTCTAGTACGATAATCAGAGTTGGAATTTAAGTTTGATAGGTGGCAGTGGGTGAACAGTTTGGTTTAGGGTGAACGGAACAAGCCGAAATTTTGAAATTTTATACTGGGGGCCTGTGGGATGCATTTCAAGTGCATGAAAATTAAATTAAATAGTACTATAGGTTTGTTTACAATTTGATATTGGGTGGTTTCGGCAATGTGTACTACAATTGTACAAAAAGAACTGAAGGATGCCATATTTGGTGTTAAGTGAAGGGAGAGGGCTGGTATACTCAATCTAGATATTGAGGTCTCTGTTGGTATCTGTTGGTTTTAAAAATGTGTACCTTGACTGTTCGAAAAGTACTAAGTAGTACTAAATTGGCTAATGAAGGAATAGAGCTGGAATCCTGAAATTTGATATTGTGGTCTCTGTTGGTAGATTGTGGTGGTTTTCCAAATACGTACTATAATTGTTTGTACTAAATTTGGTGTTAGGTAAAGAGATAGAAATAAAATTCTGAAATTTGATATATAGATTAGTGATGGTATCTGTGTTTGGAGGTGGTTTAGAAATGAGCCTTATATTTGTACGAAAAGTACTTATTGTTACTAAATTTGGTTTTGGGTGAAGCGATAGAGCCTAAATTCTGAAATTTAATATAGATGTCACTGTTGGTGTCTCTGGTTAAGATATGGAGGTGGTTTTGGAAATGGGTAAAGGGATAGAGCTAGAATCCCAAAATTTGATATTGCGGCCTCTGTTTGTATTTGGTGTTAACATGTGCTATTGGTTTTGCATATGCATACAATAATTTTTCGAAAAGTACTAAATGATACTAATTTTGGTGACAAGGATGGATTGGTATGCGTACTAAATGCTATTAAATTTGGAATTGGCTGAAGGTCTAGAGCTGAAATTCTGAAATATGATATTGAGGTCACTTTTGGTTTCTAGGGTTTATATATGGAGACATTGAAATAGTTTTGGACAGAAAAATTTGATGTGGGTCCATGTTGTGCGGTGGTTTTAGTAATATACTCCTCGGTAAACATCAAAATGAAAGATGTTGAAGACTTTTTGGTGCAAAAGGTGAACTTTTTTCTGTTATTCTTTCCGAAAAAGGAGACGCTTGAATAATATATAAAACCTTGGAAGTTTGGAAATTTAGTAAGGTATATGAAGTTGTGATTGAAAAATTTTGTTCCACCAGCAGTGACTCCAATACCAACACTTCAAGTCTATACTAAAAATTTAATTTATTTATTTAGTACTTTTTATTTTTTATGCTACTTATTTTTATATATATTGATATCGGATTCCAGCTCTGAATTCCAATGCGAGCATCTTCAGAGTAATTTTTCCTATGCCCTCTTAGTTTGATATTTGTTAGTATTTGGAATTCTATAAAATAATCATATATTTCTTTTGTTACTACACAATCGAGTGATTTCATCAAAGTTCTCAGCGTCGATGAAGTTTTGATTTCCCATAATTATTCCCATCACTCCAAACTCATTTCAAGAGTCAGTACTTCGGCATTTTCAAACTAATGAATATATTTGGTTTGTTCAATACATACACACATAGTGTTGATATAACTATGGGGTAATGTATGCATGTCTATGGGTGTGTGTATGTGAGTGTGTGCGAGTTCTCGACATTTTACATAACATGCAACAGTGCCATTACATTGGTTTTGCAAAATCTGTCCTGCATTAAGATATAGTTGACAAAATTGTTAATGGCTTATTCGATGGTAAATATATGACCATCAGATTAGCTCCGTCGTGTTTAAATACACAAACAAACTCATTGTGGTGTGACATGAAGTTTAATTAACAATATTTTATGATTTGGACAGATTTACATGGGGGCAGTAAGTATCAGACACTGTTGAAGTTAATGGACGTGTCAACAGATTTATTAAAAGGATGTTGTAGGTCATTTAAAGTAGCGAAAAATTGTTCTCTGTTTGGTTGGAGGTAATCACAGGCCTATATGTAGCATACAGGCATATATGATTGAGATATATAATCATGTAATAATATAATATAATTTTTCCCAAAGAGATACAAATCGAAGTACATGATAGCATACAATGAAAAATATAATAATTCTTGCCAGAAGTAGCCTTATGGCTACAGAAGATATATATCTTTTAACAACGCTAAAATATTCCTTATCAATTCGCTCTCGAGGGGATGTTTTACACAAAGTTCTGGAGGATTTTACTCTAACTCGAAAAAAAGTAAAGCCTACCTCCTCATATTCGAGTGTCGCAGGAGTACTCGAATGGAATTCGAGCAGTAGTTATGCTAAAGACTCATTCGACGAATCAATGCGACTTGTGCGCATAGAGGAAAGTATCCGTTTTTGTTAAAACTTAGCATTTAGCAATATTTTTATCAAACTTATGTCGAAGAAGATGGCCATATTGGTCCACTCCTTCATGTAACCCACCCACCAAAGTTCAAATAAAATATAAATGTCAGGAAGTATACGATTTGATTGAAAATTAGGAAATCATAATTTTTTATATATAAAATTATGTTCAATTTTTAAGGGGATTTCCGAGATGGCCTAAACTTCGTACCTCATAAAATTTTTATAAAATTTACATAAAGTTATTTAAAAATTTAAAACATATCCCCATAACTTCGATTCCTTTCCCTAAATAAAGATTAACGTTTTGAGTAATAATAAATCACGTATAACGTGAACGAGGTCTAATATTCGCACCAATTTTTGCTCATCTTTCAATCGGGTCAGTGCACTATGGGTAAAAAGCATGATTTTTTGGCATAAAGTCATTTTTTTTTGGTTCCATATTTTGAAATTTAACTGATTTCCTAAATGTAGATACCCATATTAGAAAAAAAATGTTTAATATCAATACGGGTGGCAACCCTTTTTTGCTGGCGAGGTTTTAAAGTCAGCTGTTTGAAAGTCACTTTGTTTTGGTACAACTGGCGGTAAAGATCAGCTAAGTTCAAGTGCTTCTGATTTGACAAAATTGAAAAAAATAAAATGTGTAATTATGGAAAACGTTAGTGCAGGTATGTAAAATTAAGACGAGGTGCCCTTTTTGTCATAATTGTCTGTTGTTGTAATACTGTGAATTGTTTCGTTTATGTATAGCT
This sequence comes from Musca domestica, assembly GCF_030504385.1. Taxonomy (NCBI): domain Eukaryota; kingdom Metazoa; phylum Arthropoda; class Insecta; order Diptera; family Muscidae; genus Musca; species Musca domestica. The sequence goes on along the minus strand of NW_026712376.1, from coordinate 3,621,979 downwards.
TTATATAAAATCTATAAATTGTAGTTGTGTTCCGTGGAGTGTAACTTGTGAATGGCAAAGCATTGCAAAAAGGTATAAATGCCAAGTTATTAACAAAAGTGTGTTAATTAATGAGTAACTAGCCTTTTTTGTTCTATTTTGTGCCAACACATGTTTTGCAGATAAACATGTGTTTGTCCATGCAGCGCTCATTGAAATTTGGAGAAGCAACAATCGCTCAGAAGATGCACTTGTGAAATATGTGTTACAGAATATCAATAATATCAGTTCAAATGAACACCAAATGCGTTTGATATCAAAACAAGTGAAAGATTTTGTTAATTATATAAAAAAGCATTTGCCAAAGTGCATCCGTAAACTAGAGCGATTTAAAACTAAACATTCAAAATGGCTTAGCAAAAGTATAATTATTGTAATGAATGAGCAGTATGTTTCTCCAAATCATCATAGCCGATCGGCCAGATCGGCTATATAGCAGCTACATGAAATAGTGCCCCAAATCATATGAAAATTCGTAGGTCATCTTGGGGGCATAAAAATGAATACAAATCAAATTTCACTTCAACAGCTTCATAAATAAAAAAGTTGGGTCAAATTGGCCAGACCGGCTATATAGCAGCTACATAAGAAATAGTGCCCCAAATCATATGAAAATTCGTAAGTCATCTTGGGGGGGGGGGGCTTAAAAAATGAATACAAACCAAATTTCACTTCAATAGCTTCATAAACAAAAAAGTTGGGTCAAATCGGCTATATAGCAGCTATATGAAATAGTTCCCCAAATCATATGAAAATTCGTAGGTCATCTTGGGGGCATAAAAAATGAATACAAACCAAATTTCACTTCAAAAGCTTCATAAACAAAAAAGTTGGGTCAAATCGGCCAAATCGGCTATATAGCAGCTATATGAAATAGTGCCCCAAATCATATGAAAATTGGTAGGTCATCTTGGAAGCATAAAAAATGCATACAAACCAAATTTCAATTCAATAGCTTTGAAATTAGAGTTTATGCCAAAATAAACGTAAAAAAACCCATAGTGCAGTGGTGGCATTATAGCATGAGACATTTTATATAAAGGTAGGATAAGGTTGGTGTTTCGGAAATCCGTACTAAAAGGGTAAGAAAAGTATTAAAATGTACTAAAAATTGAATACTTTTTATTGGACAAACGGAATGAGTTATAATTTTGAAATTCGCAATCAGAGTCACTGATGGAGTGCAGGATAGATGAAGTAAAGAGTTTTTGAAAAGTCGAACTTTAAAGTTATGAAAAGTTCAAAAATGGTACTAAACTTCTAAAATGGTACTATTTGGTATAATGTGAATGTATAGAGCTAATAACATGAAATATCGTATGAGAATCAAGGTTGGAAAATAATTTTGAAATATGAAGGTGTTTTTGGAAATTTCGGACAGTTTGGTTTTCGATAAACGGACATATGGAGGTGGTTTCGGAAATGTGTACAATAAATGTACGCAATGTATATTTCGTAATAAAACGAAAATCCTGAAATTAGATGTAAGATTACTGATGGTATCTGTGTCTGCGATTTGGCGGTGGTTTAGAAATGTTTTCTATATTTTTACGAAGTGTACTACATGGTATTAAATTGGATATTTTGTAAGGAAATAGAGCATAGATTCTCAAATTTTGATATTGATGTCTCTGATGGCATCTGGAACTGAGATGTAGAGGTGGTTTTGAAAATGTGTACTATAATTGTAAGAAAAGTACTAAATTTGGTACAATTTGAAATTGGGTGAAATCTGAAATTTGGTATTAGGGTCGCAGTTTACATTTAGCCTGCTTATATGAAGGTGGTTTCGGGAATGTTTACTATAATTATAGAAATAGTACTGGTCGGTACTCTATTTTGTATTGGGTAAAGGAATAGAGCTAAAATCCTGAAATTTGATATATGATTGGTATCCGTGTTTAAGATTAGGGTTCGTCCTTGAGATAAACAAATGTTTAGTGAAAAATCTCAATCAGAAAATAAATGCGACCTATAATTTAATTAATAGGAATGTAATTATATTTATGATCATCAAATAGAACTACTGGTCTACCTTGCTTACTTTTGCCTGTTACAAACAATAGACAGACATAATACCCTTTATCCCAGTGTGACGTAGAGTATAAATACTTTATATCCACTTGCTAGGTAATTAAATTTTTTATCCATTGAAAATTTATCCGCAATCCATCATTATTCACTGCCGAAGTCAAAGCCTAAGTACTAAAAGTCGTTTTCATAAATTTTCTGACAGGTCAGCTTTAATTATTCAGTTTACACATATATTATCATTTATTATTTTTTGTTTTTGTTTCTTCCATATCAATATCTTGAAATCTTTTCATTTCCAATACTTTCATTTCGAAATGGCCACTTCGCCATACATCGGACATTTGCCATAATTAAAATTCCGACAAAAACAAAACCTTTTGGCTTCATGCAATATTCATTTTTATCAATGGCATTTGTTTGATTTGTCAGCGAGAGAGGCAGAGAGAGGGAGGGAGAAAAAAAAGCAAATTGAATGTTCTGTGTGTGTAGCGTTTGAATTCGATTTTCCATCTGCAATTCGATGAGTAGCCATTTTCAATTCAAACTGAAAAGTGTTTTAGATCATTGAGAATGTTCTAATTATTTTATAGCAACCATTATTCGCAGTTGCTGGCAACGGGGTTTCCATTGCAGTTTGTATGTATCGGTGTGGGTGTGTGTGTGTGGGCGGGTGTGAGTGCGCGTGGGTGTTCGCGTGAATATCGCGTGAAATTGATATTTCCAGTGCTGGGAAAAATTGTTGCAAACGCAGAGGCATGCCGTTCTATCCTTTTATCTGGATGCAATAAAACCTAGTGAGAACTGTAAATATGGATGAATGCATCGCAGGCTGGCCATAAAGAATAATTATATTCGAGTACAATTGAAACAGCCACGCACAAAGGATGTCGCTCCATTTGTTGCCACGCATAACATGGACAATGTTTTCTCTATTTCAATGGCCGTTGGCAATTCCCAGTGGCGTCTTTTTTTGTATTCCAGTAGTTAAGAACATTGCTGAAGAGATGTTGTAGTAAATAGGGTAAAAAACAATTTTCACATAACCACACAATAGAAGGCGTAATATCCTTAGTTTAGAACCATGTCAGAACCATTTGTGGATGTTTGTTGGGGAAACATAAACAAAAAAAAAAAAAAATCAATAAACAGATATATAAAATAATCTGCAAACATTTCAACTAAGCACAAATAATTTAGGGGGGAAATGAGCCGAAAAAATACAAAATTATGCAGTCATAGCTATGAACAATACATATACATATCTTCAGGCCTAATTTGATCGTATGTGCAAAATTCCATACTATTTGGGCTGATATTACACGTTTGGTGCACAATAAAAGGTAAATCGGGCGAAGATATATATGGGAGCTATATCTATATTTTGACCGATTATCTCCAATTTCAATAGGGTTCGTCCTTGGGTCAAGCAAATGATTTGTGCAAAATTTTACCTGGATCAGGCAATAAATGTGACCTGTACTTTGTTTACAAAAATACATGGACAGACGGAAGGGCATGCATAAATCGACTCAGAATGTGATTCTATGCAGATCACCAGAGGGAGTATGGTTCTATTTCGTTTCCTTTTGCCTGTTACAAACAGGGACATAATACCCTTACCTCTAGGATGTAATAAATTAAGTCTTTTGAAATCCAAAGTTGATTATAGGCGAAAATTATGTTCCTAGGTCGACCAACTTATTTAATACTTTAATACACAATTTAAACACTATTTACTCACTCTAGAAAAAGCGTTCTCTATCGGATTGGACTTACCTAAAAAAAAAAAAACAAAATAATAAAATATAATAAATAAATATAATAAAATTGATTTTTTATGACTCAAAATCGTATATAATCAAAATCGACAATATCAAATCATACAAAAAGTTTGGGTAAAATTCCAAAACTTTACAATTTGTGTGGTTTAGTTATAATATAGTTAATTATATATTACTCATGCGAATAATTCTGGTAGGAAAGTAGTCGTTTTGTATATTCAATTAACAAGGGAACAATCAGAGCCCAACTTTGAATACCCTCCACCATTTGAAAATAATTTTCAAATTTTGAAAAAAATCGTTTGAAAAATATTCAAAAAATCACAATATACCGATTATAGTGAGTTACCGTTATATTGGGGCTTATACGTAGACCTGTATATTTTTGTCCATTACAATACAGGGTGAGATAAAAAACTGCACTAAGTCAAACGCCACAATTGTTTCGGCCAAGCGAATCAACTATTTAACTCTTTTCAGTCTATTTTCTTTCTGTGGCGGTGTAAGTTCTTGCACTTTTTGGAATTTCAATGGCTTTACCCCGAGCTTATTTTTCAATATTTGCCGAATGGAATATTGCGATATGTTCAGTTCACGAGCCAGTCGCTTCTTTACTTTTCGAACCATTTTTGATGATGTTGCTGTTTTCTTCCGTCCACTTCCTTGACGTCGGGCTACGCTACAAGTATCACGGTAACGAACGATGGTACGACACACAAAAGATTTGTCACATTTAAATGCTGGAGTGCTCTAACGATAGCCACTTGTGGTTTTCCAGCCAAATATAAAGAAATCACAATATCACGCTTGAATTCCATCACGAATGACTTTTTTCTGGAAAATTCTCACCAAAATGCTTTTGTACGCTTGTAAACAATAAAATGAGCTGTCACTGGAATAGTTTTAATAGCTGTCGGAAATGACAGCAATCTGAAGATGGTTACAGTTTTTTCATCTCACCCTGTATTATATGTGGAAGGCCAGTTCGAATATTGAATGCCGATTGTTTCATTTTTTAATGAATTCTTGAAGTCATGGTGGAGGACATTAAAAGTTCGTTCTTGCCGAACTTAACGCTTATTTACTTTCTTTTTATACTTTTTGAATGAAAATTCTTATTTGTTTTTATCGCTACCTTAAATTCACTTATCATAGATGAAATCATGGAACATTTTATACTATAATTCTAGTAGATTCCAATAAGACCATGAAATAAAGATTGTTTTCATTTATTCACCGATTCGCTTGGTTTTCCTCTGGAATGTGTCCCTCAAGTGACATTGTAGTGCATGGAATGAATGTTGCATCACAATGGAGGGTCATTTATTTTTTTTTTTTTTTTTGTGAGAACAATTTCAGTTTACCACAAACATACCGAAAGTTAACTGACTGCTTTTGAATTGCGGTTTTTTTTTGTCTAGGTTCACAGTATATGAAAATCATTTAAAATAAATTCAAATAAATATGTATGAGTAGCAAGTGCCCGCTTCTTCGTTAGCGAAAAGTCCAACTACAAATTTCGGATTCATTTTAACAGTCCGGCTTTGGCCTTTTAAGTGCTCAAAATATACAATTTAATCAGTTTTTATCAAAACTTTAATCATCGCAATAAATTTTCAGACCTTCAAGGTTTAATACATTATTCAAGTTAGTCCTTTTTCGGAAAGAAAAGATAGGAAAATATTTTCAAATTCGTTAGTTTTTAAGTTTACCGAGGAGAATATTAGTAAAACAATTGCCCTCATGGACCCACATCCAATGTTTCTGTCCAAAACTATTTCAACCCCAAAAAGCAACGGGGAACTCAATATGAAATTTCAGAATTTCAGCTCTTTCCCTTCACACAACATACAATTAGTGACTTTTAGTACGCATATCCAAAATTATCTACATCTCTCTATCCTAGACCCCGAGAGTGATATAAATTTAGTACCATTTAGTACTTTTCGAACAATTATAATACAGATTTTCAAATCAATTTTAAATTTTAGTATTCCATCTCTATAAATTCACCAAAAATCCAATTTAGTATCAATTAGTACTTTACGAACAATTATAGTATGTATATCCAAAACCAGCTCCTTCTTCCAACCACAGACATAAACAATGACATCCATATTAAATTTCAGGATTTTAGCTCCATGTCTTCACCCAATACCAAATTTAGTACTCTTTAGTACTTTTCGTACAATTATCATACACATTTCCAAAAATACCGCCATCTCTCAATTTCTGATACCAACAGAGACCTCATTATTAAATTTCAGGATTTTAGCTTCTTGTCTTCACCCAATACCAAATTTAGTATTCTTTAGTACTTTTTGTACAATTATCGTACATATTTCCAAAAATACCAACATATCTCAATTTCTGATACCAACAGAGACCTCAATTTCAAATTTGAGGATTCCAGCCATATTCCTTCATCCAACACCAAATTTAGTACCAGTTAGTACTTTTTAGACAAATCATCTCTACATGTCCAGGCTACACATTTCGTACAATTATGGGACCCATTTCCCCCCAAACACCCCAAACACTAACATTAATCTAAATGTCAAATTTCAGAATTTTATCTCTATTCCATCACCCAATAGAAAATATTGTACCATTCAGTACTTTTTGTACAATTATAGTGCATACATCCGAAACCAGGCTACACATGAACAGCGAACCTAATACCAAATTTCAGTTTTCAACACCAATACCAACTTTTCGTACACTTGTAGTATACATTTCTAAAACCACCTCTTTATCACAAACCTACAACCGACAGGGACCCCAATACAAAATTTCAAAATTAGCATCATTTAGTACAGTTTGCGCACTTAGTACACATTTTCAAAGCCACAACTTATTTTTCCAATACTGATTCTCATACCAAATCTCTGGTTTTAGCTCTATCTGTTCACATAAAACAAAATCGTATTTTTTTAGAAATTTTGTAACAATTTAGAATTTTTCGTAACTTTATTGTTAGAATTTCCATAAACCCTTTGGCACATCTATCCTGCACAATAGCAGTGACTTTTATTTCAAATTTCAGAATTTCGTATACGTTTAGTACGAATTTCCAAAAACCCACAACAACACTGACCCTCGTGCAAAATTTCAAGACTCTAGCTTCAGGTCGCTGATTCTATGGCAGTAATTTCACTACTTTTTAACATATATATGGATATACCGAACCGAGTATCATCAAGTGGAAAAATTCGCTTAAATATGAAAAAATCTATTCAATTTGGGCTAGTATTACATATATGGTTTACAATAACCGTGAAATCGTATGAAGATGTATATCGAAGCTATATAAAAAGTTGAACCGATCTCGAAATTTGGTACAGTTTTTTCGAGCAGTATCTGATGCCCGGTATCAAATATCATTGCTGTGTAGTGCATATTACGCTTGTGAGAGACTTTAACACGCAATCGGATAATGAAATATATGGGAACTATAGCTATATCTGAACCGATTTTCAACAAATTTGAAGTACTTGCTTCTAGGCTGAATTAGGTCGGATGTGCCAAATTCAGTCAATTTGGTGCACAATAAACCTGATATCGGATAAAGATATACATGGGATCGATATCCTAATCTGATACTATCTCGATATAGATATTTTTGTGCTCAATATGTTATCTGGTACCAAATATCATTCTTGTCGAGTTCATATTACGCATGTGAGGTACTTAAAAACCTATGTCGGATGAAACATATATATGGGAGCTATAGCTATATCTTTTTTTCTCCAAATTTTATGTATTTGCTTCTGGGCTGAATTAAGTCGGATGTCCCAAAATTCAGGTCATTTGACTAATATTGGTCATTTGGTGCACAATTAACCCGAAATCGGTTGAAGATATATATGGGAGCTATCCCTAAATTTGATCTGATTCTCACCAATTTCAAAAGAGTTCGTCATCGGGCCAAACAAATATTGTTTGGAAAATTTCATCTCAATCGGATAATAAATGCGACCTGCATTTTATTCACATAAATACATGGACACTCAGAGAGTGATTATATGAAGATCTTTAAAAGTAATTAAGGATCTATCTCGCTTCCATCTCCATGTTACAAACAAATGCGTAAAGACATAATACCCTTACCACTATGAGGTGTAGGGTATAAAAACATATATTGAATTTGCTTTTGCATCTGTATACAGATGCTGGATATAAAATGGTCGAAGCCGACCCGACACATAGCCATTTCCTACTATTTACTATTTTTTTTTTTGCCAATATCATTCATAAATGAATCTCTTTAGACAAATGACACATACACACAATGCGAGAGATTAAAATACATTATTTCTATAATTAATTTTAAGACTCAGCGTGATATCTCTGTTCTCATATATTGAATTACTAACTCAATTCGTTTGTGGCTTAAGTTCGGCAAGCATGAAACAAATTTTTTTAATAATCATTTTTTATCATAAATTTATCAATAAACTGGATTTTAACCATTTTCTGGCTTTGTCACTTTGGCATCATTGTTTGCATCTTTATCCCAAAACAATTTGTGCAAATTCAAAGCAATTATTTTTAATACAAGAAAAAATATTTATCAAAAATCCCATTATGCCAAAGCTTACGCGAGACCAAAATTGGATTACAAAGGATCATAAGGAGCAAAACTTTTGAATGGAAATTATTTTGATTTTCAGGAAGTTGATGTATGGCCGGCCGGTGACAGAATCGTTCATAAGGCAGCCAGGCCAATAGTTGTCCCCATGCCGTCACACACACACACATGTACACACACTGTATATGTGTTGACACAACAATAATCTTGAAAAATTGTCAAGAATCACGTTTTTCATTTGCCAGCATTATTATTTAAAATAATTTCCATTTCTGTTTAATTGTCACTACAAAGCTCGTCACATTAAAAGAGCAGTTAAAGTCACACACAGAGCCATTGAAAAATGTGTATGTATAATTTAGCATTTTAATGGGCAAACCCACATACATATGTGGTTTCTTCCTCTTCTTATATCGAATTCAATGGATGAGAGAAAGGAGGAGGAGGAGAATATAAATTTATTATTCTCTATTATTGTGAATCTTTTATATTCAAAATGCAATGGACTTGCATAATTATTTAATCAAATTTGTTTCAATTAGTCATAGGAGTTAGAAAGGCTTACATACATGTTTGCTCTGCCACACCTGTACAAATTAAATAACAAACAATAAACACAAATGACGTTTTTGGGAAAGAGGCGAACATTTTCCACTTATACATAGTAATCCCATGTGTATGGGAAGGTGTGATAGAAATATTTCTATTCAACTAATCGAACTGATTTCTTTAGAGTAGCACCATAATGAGGTAAAAACAAGTAAAAAAGCTGTAAGTTCGGCCGGGCCGAACTTTTAATACCCTCCACCATTTGGTACAAATTTGGCATTTTCTAATAAATAAAATCCGTTAAAAATTCTGTTAAAATCTTAAGAATACTGAATGCTTATACGACGACGTGGGCCAGCATAGGCAACTTTTGTCATAAGTTATTACACTATTTAAATGCGAAACTTGAAGAAAAATCTGTTTATAATCTAGCTAATATCATTAAAATACCGAATATGGGGGGTACCGTTCTATGGGGGCTATACGAAGACATGGACCATGAAGTATCCATTCCGAAATTCACATGCGAAATTTGAAACAATCCCGGTAAATAATGTCGCTAAAATCATCAAAATACCGAATATCGGGGGGTACGGTATATGGGGGCTATATGAAGACGTGGACCTATATGGCCCATTTTCTGTTTTATGCTGCAGTATCTATTACGAACTTCAAACACCAAATTTGGAACGATTTCGCTGAATAATTTCGCTAAAATCATCAAAATACCGAATATCGGAGGGTACCGTTATATGGGGGGCTATATGAAGACGTGGACCTATATGGCCCATTTTCTGTTTTATGCTGCAGTATCTATTACGAACTTCAAACACCAAATTTGGAACGATTTCGCTGAATAATTTCGCTAAAATCATCAAAATACCGAATATCGGGGGGTACCGTTATATGGGGGCTATATGAAGAAGTGGACCTATATGGCTCATTTTTTGACTTAGGATGTAGTATCCATTACGAAGTTCAAGTACCAAATTTGAAACGATTCCGGTAAACAATGTCGCAAAAATCATAAAAATACCGAATATCGGGGGGTACCGTGATATGGGGGCTACACGAAGACATGGACCTGCACAGATAATTTTCTGTTTTAGGCTGTAGTATTCATTACGAACTTCAAATGCCAAATTTGAAACAATTCCGGCGAATAATGTCGCTAAAATCATAAAAATACTGAATATCGGGAGGTACAGTTATATGGGGGCTATATGATAACTTGGACCTACATGGCCCATTTACGAACTTAACCTGCCTACTGGCAAAATATACATGTGTGCAAAATTTTAGCCTTCTATCTCAATTTGTTCGAAAGATAGCGTGATTACAACAGACAGACAGACAGACAGACGGACAGACAGGCAGACAGACACACAGACAGACAGACGGACATGGCTAAATCGTCTTAGAATTTTACGCTGATCAAGAATATATATACTTTGTTGGGTCTGACATGAGTATTTCGAGGAGTTACAAACGGAATGACAAAATTAATATACCCTCCATAGTATGGTGGAGGGTATAAAAAACAAGTTAAAAAGTATAAGCCAGTTTTGCCGACAGATGTACACCCTCAGCTTTTGTATGGGCAAAATTAAAAGAAAATCGAACATTTTTATACAATTTTATGCGAATTCATATATTTCACATTAATCTCTGGTTTCTGGTTGAGAGAAATATTTAGATATAGCAAGTCGTAAAGGATCGCTAACTTGTTTCCCAAGTTATGGCAGATAAAAGTATTAAAAATTATTAGGACCCTTTGTGGGTGAGGTACTAGAAGAGGTTCGCAGATATATAGGGTGAGATAAAAAAACTGCAACCAACTTCAGATTGCTGTCATTTCTAAGCAACTCATCCGACAGCTGTTAAAATTATTCCAGTGACAGCTCATTATATTGTTTACAAGCGTACTAAAGCATTTTGGTGAGCATTTTCCAGAAAAAAAAATATTGGTTATGGATTTTAAGTGTGATAGAGTGATTTCTTTATATTTGGCTGGAAAACCACAAGTGCCTATCGTTAGAGAACTCCATCACTTGATCGAAACCCTCGTCGCAGTGGCCGAAAAATGGCTCGGCTCGTGAGCCGAACATATCGCAATATTCCATTCGGCAAATATTGGAAAATGAGCTCGAGGTAAAGCCATTGAAATTTCAAAAAGTGCTAGAACCTACACCGCAACAGAAAGAAAATAGACTCAAAAGAGCTAAAGAGTTGCTTCGCTTGGCCGAAAGTGGTGAACTGCCGAATTTGGTTTTCTCCGATGAGAAAACTTTCGTTGTCCGGCAGTTTGTAAACAAACAAAATGATCATGTTTACTTGCCAAAGAGGTCAGCTGAAAATGTGCACTCTCGGTTGGCCACCAGAACTCAAGCGCCGCCCATGGTGGTGGTGTGGGCCTCCATAATAGCCGATGGTCGCTCTCCGTTCGTATTAATCGACCGTGGCATCAGAATTAATGCCGAATATTATCGAGAAAATATTCTGGAGGGTGCAGCGTGTGACGGTTTCATTGGCCGTTTGAAGGCCCTAATTCGTACCAAAAGTGACGAATTCGATAAAATTCGATGCTATTTTTATACCCTCCACTATACTATGGAGGGTATGTTAACTTTGTCATTCCGTTTGCAACTCCTCGAAATACTCATGTAAGACCCAACAAACTGGTGAAATTAAATTCAATATCCCCTCGCGAATTACGCGTTATTACATACCACTTAAACTAACATTAGCAAAATCGAACTATGAAATAAATAATCCTCTCCGAAGTTTATGTGCTGATTATAATAAATTATACAACACGATTTCTTTGTGTGAACCCTTGCATGTCATAAAAAACTCTATCCTACGTTCCTAGTTTATAAAATAGTTGCCAGACTTAGTTTCTGTGATTTAGTATTTGTATTGTTTAGTTTTATTGTAGTTTAGTTTAGATACTTTAATTATTTTAATAGTTAAACCGGCTGATGTTCTAATGTAGCCGGTTTCCCAAGTCTACTAACCCCCTATAATCCGGACTATGGGGTGTACGCGCTCCCTACGTTATGGGGAGGTGGCCCTCTCGGTCGGCAGGGGCGGGAAAGTGAGGCGTTGGGAACGATCGAAAAAAAAGAAAAAAAAAAAAAAAAAAAAAAAAAAAAGTATATATATTCTTGATCAGCGTAAAATTCTAAGTCGATTTAACAATGTTCGTCTCTCTGTCTGTCTGTTGTAATCACGCTATCTTTCGAACAAATCAAGATAGAAGGCTAAAATTTCGCAGACATGTTTATTTTGCCAGTAGGCAGTTCGTAAATGGTACATGTAGGTCCTCGTTATCATAGAGCCCCCATATATCGGTAGAAAGTTGTCTGTGCTGGTCCAGGCCTTCGTATAGGCCCCATACATCAGTACCTCCCTATATTCGGTATTTTGACGATTTAAGGTACAATACTCACCAAAATTGAAGTTCGTAGTCCAGGTCTTCGTATAGCTGCCAATGTAACGATACCTCCCTATATACGGCATTTTGATGATTTTAGCTACATTATGCCTATGTAGGTCCATGTCGTATAGATCCCAATATAACGGTTTTATTCGGTATTTTTAAGATTTTAACTTAATTTTACGTTTTTATTTTTTGAAAATTTCCAAATTCGTTCAAATGGTGGAGGATATTCAAAGTTCGGTCCGGACGAAATTACTGCTTTTTAACTTGTTTTTCTGTCATTCAATACAGTTTTAGAAAAAAATGTAAAAATTATGGCGTTTGACTTTGTTGCAGTTTTTTTTATCCCAACCTGTATTTTCAACAGGGTTAATTGTGCACCAAATGACCAATATCTGCCCAAAAGTCCTGAATTTTGGTACATCGAATTCAGTCTAGAAGCAGGTACATCATATATGGAGAAAAACGGTTTAGATATAGCTTTAGCTCTCATGTATATGTTTCATCCGATTTGGTTTTTAAATCCCTCAAATTCGTAATATCCATTCGACAACAATGATATTTGGTACCAAATATCTTATAGAGTTCGGAAATATCTTTGCCAAATTTTATCGACATAGGCTCAAATTTGGATATAACTCCTTAATCCGATTTCAGGATTGTTGTGTAAATAATAGCTAATATCAGCCCGCATAGAGTGATTTTCGGAACGTACGTTTTCATTTTCCATATATATTTTTTAATATAGTCCTTCTCATTCACTCTATAACAATGTTATTTGTTATAAAATATTAAAATGTCTCCGCGAATTTAGTGAAAATCGATTTGGAATTGAATATGCCTCCCATATATTAGTTCCCTCTGAAACCAAACTATAACTGCTCTAAAGCCAAATGTTGATTGGTGGTATGATCTACTTGAAATAAATTATTTTGTTACGGGAGCTATACTAATTATTCATTGCGGTGTAGGGTATCATATAGTTGGCCCCGCCCGACTTTTAACTTTTTCTTACTCGTTTTTTATGATAATTACAACACCAACCACAGTCACATACGTAGTTTTCTGCATACATGCATGTATACCTTAGATCCTATTCAAAATCACATTTGTACTGATTAAACCAATTGAAATTGTTTAGTCTCTTTTAAATGCACGGAAATGTATTTCTTACAATATACAATGGGATAAATCTAATAAAAAATAGAATTTTAAATGTACAATTCATTGCAGCAGACCAGACATTTTCAATTTTCTCTCTCCCTTTCTCTCTGTCTCTTTTGTATTATCTAAGAAAAACTATCTTCACATTTAATTGGTTTTTGATTTACCAAAAAGAATTTCAATTGCTAATCTGTTTCACTTAAAAATTTACATCAAATTGTCATTGTTCACCTCACTCATACAACACATACGAATGCACAAACACTCACAAGAGTATAATGTGTGAAGAGAAAAAATTGAATAAAAACAATTATTCAATTCATCCAGAAATTTAAGATAATTCTTTTTTTATGATTTCTATTTGAAGATAGTCAGTCATGCACAAAGCAAACAATATGATATGGGTTGAATATGGTTGGTTTTTGCTGGGAATTTATTGAGACCACACAGAAAAGGCAGATAAGACATAAAATACAAGAAAGCAATTTAGAATAATTAAGGAATGTGACAGACAGCCAGCTCTGCCGGCAGATCCCCCTGTCTGTTACTGTGAAAAGTAAACTAATATGAAGGATGTGGAATCGTTTGACACGTACTAAAGGGTACTAAATGTAGTAATGGGAAATTGAGAAAATGGAACGAGCAAGAATTTTTAAATTTATTAAGAGAATTACTATTGTTTGAAGTTGTTTGGTACTGGAGGATATAGCCACATTTTGCTAGAAAAGAAACAAAACAGTAAAGAGGGAGTATTACTTAGAACTTTAAATGGAATTTGGTAATTGGAAATTTTTTGCTAAAGTCTTGAAAATACCGATCATCAGAAGTTTCGGTAAGTGTATGTACCACGTTTAGAATTACTAGTAATTACAACCAAATACCCTCCATATTACCAGTCATTAGAAATAATTAGTAATTCATATACAATTTACAAGGCAAAATAATTTACTGAAGCCGAAAACAATTTCAAGTCTTGTGTCCTAAAAAAAGTTGAGGTACTTACTTTCGATAACATGGACATGTTGAAATGAACGTTTCGGATGCTGTTTTGTAAAATGTCAAAATGTACTTTAAATGCCCATTATTAGGTAATGACACTTTTGTTGGGCGAATACCAGATATACGGAAAAGTAGACCTGTTCGTACCCTCTGAGAATTATAAATGATACATTACGGCTTGTTTGGCCGTAAAATTCGACCAAAAATATTCAAAATATTGAATGTTAGGCCCACTTTAAAATTAAAACAAGTAAAAAAGCTGTAAGTTGAATACCCTCCACCATTTGGTACAAATTTAACAATTTTCAAAAAAAAAAAATAAATAAATAAAATAAAATAAATCCGTTAAAAATTCTGTTAAAATCTTAAAAATAGCGACTATAGCCGTATATTAGGGTATATACAACGACGTGGAACTGCATAGGTAACTTTTGTCATAATCTATTACAATATTCAAATGCGAAACTTGAACAAAAATCTGTTTATAATGTAGCTAAAATCATCAAAATACCGGATATAGGGGGTACCATGGGGGTTATAAAACGTGGACCTGTACAGACAATTTTCTGTCATAGGCTGTAGTATCCATTACGAACATCAAATACCAAATTTGAAACAATTCCGATTAATACTGTCGCTATAATCAACAAAGTACCGAACATCGGGGGTACCGTTATATGTGGGCTATAAGAAGACGTGGACCTCCACAGACAATTTTCGGTCATATGCTGTAGTATTCATTATGAAATTCAAATAACAAATTTGAAATAGTTCCGGAAAAAAATGTCTCTAAAATGATCAAAATACCAAATATCGGTAGGTACCGTTATATGGGGGCTATACAAAGACGTGGACCTACATGACCCATTTTCTGTCTTAAGCCGTTGTATCTATTACGAACTTCAAATACCAAATTTGAAATAGTTCCGGTAAATAATGTCGCTAAAATCATCAAAATACCGAATATCGGGGGGTACCGTTATATGTGGGCTATAAGAAGACGTGGACCTCCACAGACAATTTTCGGTCATATGCTGTAGTATTCATTATGAAATTCAAATACCAAATTTGAAATAGTTCCGGTAAAAAATGTCTCTAAAATGATCAAAATACCAAATATCGGTAGGTACCGTTATATGGGGGCTATACAAAGACGTGGACCTACATGACCCATTTTCTGTCTTAAGCCGTTGTATCTATTACGAACTTCAAATACTAAATTTGAATAGTTCCGGTATATAATGTCTCTAAAATCATCAAAATACCGAATATCGGGGGGTACCGTTATATGGGGGCTATATGTAGACGTGGACCTGCACAGATAATTTTCTGTCATAGGCTGTATTATTCAATACGAACTTCAAATACTAAATTTGAATAGTTCCGGTATATAATGTCTCTAAAATCATCAAAATACCCAATATCGGTAGATACCGTTATATGGGGGCTATACGAAGACGTGGACCTACATGGCCCATTTTCAATACCAAAAGTCCTGCAGACATAATACACATTTAAGTAAAATTTAATCAACAACTTCATTTCGTTCGGAAGCTAGAGTGATTTCCACAGACGGACAGACGGACGGACATTGATAAATCGACATAGAATTTTATGCTGATCAAGAATATATATACTTTGTGGGGTCTAAGACGTATATTTCGAAGTGTTACAAACGGAATGACAAACTTAATATACCCTCCATACTATGGTGGAGGGTATAAAACAATATTTTGCAATTTTTTCTCCAACGGCCATGCTACGGTGGAGGGAATAACAAGCTGGTTTCCAAAATGAAGCAATATCCATATGTGTTGTGTAAGCCAATACTAAAAAGCAACTTCATATGATATTTACACATAAACGGACACAAAAGAACAAAGAATTGTGTTTTTTATTTTTCTCATATTTACTACATTCATATACAAATAAATTTAATTAAACACAAAAATAACTAACCATAGAAGTGAGGTTGAATATACATAACATTTCGGGGAAAAGTTATATGCTCTAAAATATATTATGAAATAAAAAAACCATTTCGATTCCTTGAAGTGATAACCAAGGCGACTTCAAAAAGACAGTCGTTAGAAGAAACAAATTAAATATCCGGTTGTTTATTTCATGATAAAGTGTTAGGTATGCCGCCAATAAAACTCCTCGACAAACTTTTTTATACCCTACAACACTATGTGTTGGGGGTATTATAAGTTTGATTGGGCCAGAATTTATGTAACACCTCGAAATATTGGTTTCCCATATAGGAAAGTATATATGGATCTTCCTAGCTCGCCGAGCTGAGTCGATCTAGCTATGTATGTCCGTCCGTCCTTCTGTCCGTCTGTCCATGTTAATTTGTAATCACTCTACAGGTCGCAATTATGGCCCGATCTTCACGAAATTTAGAATGTAGGTGGGGCTTGGACCAGAATAGAATCCTATTGCTTTTGGAGATGATCGCCAAATGTTTAGGGGTTGAAATGGACCAAATACTGAAAAAATGTCGGATTTTGCAGTAGCTATAGAATTTCGCATGTAGCTAGGGTTTAGGGCGGGGAAGAAGCCTACCAATTTGGGTGGTCATCGGATAATATTAAGCGGGTAAAATAGACCATATCTTTTGTGTTGAAAAAATTCAAAATTTTTCATTAAACCGCGAATATTTTAAATCCCGACGAAATAACAAAGCCATGACAAGGTTACTTCTGATCTTTACATTGATGTTAACATCCAACAAATCGGATATATAGCAAAATATGTGCGATATATATGTCTATCAAAGAAGATATGCTTGAAAGATTTCTTATATATCGAGAACGGCTGAACTGATTTCGACAGTTCTCATTAATTCAGAATGGCCTCTTGGCAGGAAAGAAAAAACGTCTAAAAAAATAGCATAAAAATATCTCTCTAAAGATGAAAATATTGATTTCCTAAAATTTTCTCATATTTTTTCAATTTTATCATATTTTTGGCATATTTTCATTTTGAATTAAACATTTGGTAATATTTCTACAGCTAACAAAACTAAGTAGTTAGGATATCATATACAGATCGCATTTATGGCCCGATCCTTAGAAATTTTGCATGGGGATAAGATGAGGGTCAGAATAGAAGCCTACTCTTTTTGGAGATGATCGCCATATATTTAGGGGTTGAAATGGACCAAAAAACTGCAAAATTATCGGCAGGTCGTAATTATCGCCCAATCCTCACACACATTTGAATGGGGGTTAGCGCACATTGCAAAAGCCAAGCAGTTTCGGATGGCCATCCAAAAATATTTAATGTGTGAATTAGTTTGCCAACTTTTGTAGACAAAATACGAAAATGTCCATTCCAGTGACTTTTTGGAGAATTCACAAATACAGGAAAGACGCACTTTTGACTATTTCGTTGAAGAATATAGTCAAATGTCTGTACCTCATATAGATGCGTTTCAGTCAAAAACCAATAATAAATGTTAATATTTTGTCACTTCTGAGAGATTATAGGTCTTTGGGTAATATTGGTTCCAGATCTAGGAAGACCATTTACGACATCTACCAATAAATTGGAAATATGCAAATTCGTTTAAGTTGCTATTATTCCAAAATTAGAGATCGAAACCTGATGGTTTTCTTTAATTATTTGTCACAATATGTTGTGGAATTCTGTCGAGTGTTTCGCCTATATAAACTGTATGGTTTATTATAGTGTTGTAGGGTATTCAACGGTCGGCCCCGTTCGACTGTAGCCTTTGCTTACTTGTTTTTCAATAATTACGGGGAAAATCCAACAGACTATGAGAGTAGAGTTAACAATAAAAATAAGTAAAAAGTAGTACGTTCGACCGGCCGAACTTTGAATACCCTCCAACATTTGGAAGGAATTTGGAAATTTAAAAAATGAAAAAGTTGAAATATACTGTTGCATAGGCAAGTTTTGTCATAGACCCTTATAATATTCAAATGCGAAACTTGAAAGAATTCCGGCGAATAATATCCCAAAAATCATAAAAAATACCGAATTTGGGGGGCTATAGGAAAACCTGGATCAGCATAGATAATTTTCTGTCATAGGCTACAGTACCCATTACGAACTTCAAGTACGAAAATTGAAACAATTTCGGTGAATAATGCCGCTAAAATCATCAAAATACGGAATGTGGGGAGGTACCGTTATATGGGGGCTATACCAAAACGTGGACCTATAGAGACCATTTTCAATACCAAAAGTTTTGCAGAACAAACATACATACATGTGAGTAACATTTTATCAATATACTTCAATTCGTTCGAAAGCTAGAGTGATTTCCACAGACGGACGGACATCGCTAAATCGACATAGAATTTTAGGCTGATCAGGAATATACAAGGTGAGATAAAAACAAGTAAAAAAAAACATTAAGTTCGGCCGGGCCAAACTTTTAATACCCTCCACCTTAGAGTAAAGGAAACATTAGAAGAAATATGGCAAAAACCGTTAAAATGGCGAATATCGGGAGGGCTATACCAAATCGTGGACCTACACATGCAATGTTTCGCCAAAGGAGCTAGAACCCATTATGATCTACAACTACCAATTTTTAGACATATCCGTGAAGAAATGTGTCAAAAATCATCAAAGTACCAAATATTGGGAGGTACCGTTATATGGGGACTATACCAAAACGTGGACCTATACATACAATGTTTCGCCACACGCACAGGGACTCATTATGACCTACAAATACCAATTTTCAGACAAATCCGTGAAAAAATGTCGCATAAATCATCAAAATACCCAATATCTGGAGGTACCGTTATATGGGGACTATACCGATATATCTCCGATATATCTCATTTTCAATACCAACCATCCTAGACATAATAAAAATTGCTCTGCTAAATTTTGGCGCTCTACGTCAAGTAATGTGGGTTGTATCGTGATTTCAGCAGACAGACGGACAGACAGACGGACATCGTTAAATCGACTTAGATTTTTATGCTGATTATGAATATATATACTTTAAAACTTTTTTAAACGGAATGACAAAGTTAATATACCCTCTATTCCAAGGTGGAGGGTATAAAAACTGCAACAAAGTCAAAAACCATAATTTTTAATTTTTTTTTTAATTTTATTGAATGAAAGCATAAAATGTCGGAAATAGTATCAAATTTTAGAATAAGTTTAGATATGTTAGAACTGGTCACCTTTGGCACGATTTATGGCCTTCAAACTGTCAATGAAACCGTCACACGCCGCCCGAATGTTGCTCTGCGGTATTTTGGCCCATGTCTGAAAATCCACACAAGGAGTTCCTTGTGGGTACTTTATACCTCGGCAGAGAAATATCTATATAGGTCCACAATATCGTATAGCCCCCATGTAACGGTACCCCCCGATATTCGGTTTTTTGATGATTTTACCCACATTTTTCAACGGAATTGTCTGAAAATCCACACAAGGAGTTCCTTGTGGGTACTTTATACCTCGGCAGAGAATTATCTATATAGGTCCACAATATCGTATAGCCCCCATATAACGGTACCCCCCCGAAATTCGGTATTTTGATGATTTTACCACATTTTTTCAATGGAATTGTCTGAAAATCCACACAAGGAGTTCCTTGTGGGTACTTTATACCTCGACAGAGAATTATCTATATAGGTCCAGAATATCGTATAGCCCCCATATAACGGTACCCCCGATATTCGGTATTTTGATGATTTTACCCACATTTTTAACGGAATTGTCTTAAAATCCACACAAGGAGTTCCTTGTGGGTACTTTATACCTCGGCAGAGAATTATCTATATAGGTCCACAATATCGTATAGCCCCCATATAACGGTACCCCCCGAAATTCGGTATTTTGATGATTTTACCCACATTTTTTCAACCGAATTGTCTGAAAATCCACACAAGGAGTTCCTTGTGGGTACTTCATACCTCGGCAGAGAATTGTCCATATAGGTCCACGATATCGTATAGCCCCCATGTAACGGTACCCCCCGATATTCGGTATTTTGCTGATTTTACCCACATTTTTGAACGGAATTGTCTGAAAATCCACACAAGGAGTTCCTTGTGGGTACTTTATACCTCGGCAGAGAATTATCTATATAGGTCCACAATATCGTATAGCCCCCATATAACGGTACCCCCCGATATTCTGTATTTTGCTGATTTTACCCACATTTTTGAACGGAATTGTCTGAAAATCCACACAAGGAGTTCCTTGTGGGTACTTTATACCTCGGCAGAGAATTATCTATATAGGTCCACAATATCGTATAGCCCTTATATAACGGTACCCCCCGATATTCGGTATTTTGATGATCTTACCCACATTTTTCAACGGAATTGTCTGAAAATCCACACAAGGAGTTCCTTGTGGGTACTTTATACCTCGGCAGAGAATTATCTATATAGGTCGACAATATCGTATAGCCCCCATATAACGCTACCCCCGATATTTGGTATTTTGATGATTTTACCCACATTTGTCAACGGAATTGTCTGAAAATCCACACAAGGTGTCCCTTGTGGGCATTTTAACGCCTCAAAATGAAGTGTCTATATAGGTCCACGATATCGTATATCCCCCATATAACTGTAACCTCCGATATTCGGTATTTTGATTATGTTAGCCACGCTTTTCAATGGAATTGTCTTAAAATCAACACAAGTAGTTCCGTGTGAGTACTTCACCCCCCGAGAGAGAATTGTCTATACAGGTCCACGATATCGTATATCCCCCATATAACGGTACCCCCCGATATTCGGTATTTTATGATTTGACCCACATTTTTCATCGGAATTGTCGGAAAATCCACACAAGGAGTTCCTTGTGGGTACTTTATACCTCGGCAGAGAATTATCTATATAGATCCACGATATTGTATAGCCCTCATATAACGGTACCCCCGATATTTGGTATTTTGATGTTTTTAGCCATATTTTTCAACGGAATGGTCACAAGGGGTTCTTTGTACACAAGGGGTTCTTTGTGAGCACTTTACCCACCGACAGAGAATTCTCTATATAGGTTAACGATAACGTATAGCTCCCATATAACGGTACCCCGCGATATTCGGTATTTTGATGATTTTAGCCACATTTTCCAATCGTATTGCCTGAAAATCCACACATGGAGTTCCTTGTGAGTACTTTACACGCAGACATAGATTTGTCTTTATAGGTCCACAATATCGTATATCCTCCCATATATCGGCACCTTCCTATATTAGATATTTTAAAGATTTTAAAAGAATTTTTATTGGATTTTATTTTTTTGAAAATTTTCTAATTCGTTCCAAATGGTGGAGGGTATTCAAAGTTCGGCCCGGCCGAACTTACTGCTTTTTTACTTGTTTTATCTCGCACTGTATAGATAAAATTCACAGATTTCTAAGTATCTCAATTGGAAAAAATCGTTGAAGAGGGGGGGGGGGGGGGGGGGGGGTAATTGGTTACGACTTGGTTGCGATTTAATCTTGCATTCATCATCTTCTTATTTTTTAGGAATCAAAATGCCAAGTCACGGCTTATTCTTTGCGATTCCAAGAAAGAATATTAATGCGTGGGTTTAATTTCAAAATCAGTATTTTAAACTCATCACGAATATACGATAAAAATGTACTCTGCACACCAAATTTATTCAATCTCAATGAAATTTTTAAATAAACCGTTGCCATAAATTGCCTTTAAATGCAAACATTTAATATCAAACCCAATGGTTGCGAGTTATTTCCCCATTGCCTTCAACTAAGTCTTGATATTGTTTTATAGTTTTTCATGAGCATCGAACTAATAAAAAACAATTTTTAATTAAATCCTGATTAGCCTTTGATGCGAAACTGCATTAAAAGACGAACAGCGAATATATTGCACAAAGGCAATAACAACGAAAAATTGTCGTGATTATTATTTCAGGCTGGTGAGCAGACTCAAGGAAAATAATCCGTCAAATCTTTGTGGCCAACCACACAATGGTACATGATATTATGCCTATGTGTATTTATTTTTAATACACAGAAGGAGACAAGGTAGACTAATAGTTTCATAAAACATGGAATGTACTTAGGGATCCCATCTGACAAAAAAATGCTCTAAACTTATGAACAATATTGGACTGCTTCTTGTGCTACCTCTACCACAGTAGGTCAAAATTTTGAGTTATAACAACTATTTTGAAATTTGAAATATTTTTGCAAACTTTAGGTTTCACATGAAGATGTGGTATGCCGGTCCACTTCTTCCGTTACCTCCCCAACTCAGACTAAGTTTTCATAGTCAGCAAATGAAATATTCGATTAAATGTAAACTAATTAATTTGAAACATCCTTCTGGTTAATCTTCCACAAAATACATTGAATATATTTGAATGAAATTGGTTTCGATTAAAAATTAAGTTTTTACTTACATTTTTCGTTGAGTTGGAGCTGATGCCACTGGCAACAAATTAATTTTACGATATGAATCATAGCTGGCATCAAAGCAAATATTCAAAACGACATGGCAAGGAATATTAGTTTTCCACTTCTATGATTTTTAGCGATGAACGCCGACAACGGCTTCTGCATAAAGGAGCTTCGTTAAACTCGCCCAACATGATTAGACAGTTGTGACACTGAATTTATGCACATGACATGACATGAAATTGTTCTATCCCATAGAATATAATAACAAATCGAAATAGGTTTATCGGATGTAGTCATGAGGAAATAATTATTTTGAAAAAAGAAGAATTGGAATATAATTGGTTGGTTGGTTCACATGGTGGCTATAACATTCATAGTCTCAATTTGTAAAAATGAAAAATATCAGTCGGTTTTGGCGACAGATGTATACCCTCAGCCAATGTTCGATTATTTAAATATATTTTGACATCAGGTATGGTTATGTAGATTATTGAACCTTTATGTAGCAGGTTCCAAAGGAATGGGCCAATATTGCCTACTTCGTATACAACCTAAATAAATATGATATAAATGTTGCGACGTGTCAGGTTTGGACTATATTGGTTACTTCTCTCACTTTATATGAGATACTAGCTGAACCCGGTGCGCTTCGCTACCCCTTTTGATTTTATATGCATTCAAAATTTTATTTACGAATATAAATTTAAAAATTAAAAAAAAATATATTGCACTAATTTAATGCGTTAATAAACAAAATCATTACAAAAGCAGTAACATGACATGCATACACGAAGGGTTTGTATTTGGATTTATTTATTTCATAGCAAATACCAAGCGTGCAGGAAACTGCATTTTTTTTAAGTAGAGTGGCATTTCTATTGCAATTAGTGAATTCGAGATAGCAACATACTTCGCCGTAATAAGCGTATTTCAAATAAATTGTTGTGTTGTTTTTTTGTTTTAGCCTAAGGCGTTGTGGGTCAATGGTTCTTATTAAAATCATATCCCAATCTGATCCGATTTAAATATAATTTAAAAAAAATTACTTTTACACCAAACTCCGCCACACCTTTCATATTTCATTGAAATTGGTGCGTCAAATATGTGAAATCGCCCGAGAATATATATATGGGAGCTATATCCAAATCTTAACTAATTTCCAATTAATTTATCACATTTATTATTATAACCAAATTCCGCCACACATTCTGAATTTCATTGGAATCGGTCATATATATCGTGTTTGGTGCATAATATGTATGAAATCGGCCGAAATATATATGTTAGCTATATCCAAACCTCAACTGATTTCAATATAATTTGGCAATTTTTTCTGGTGCCAGATTTTTTCTCTCTCGCTTTGGGTGCATCAAATATGTGAAATCGGCTGAGTATATATATGGGAGCTATAATCAAATCTGAACGTATTTGAATATAATTTGTCAAATTTATTTTTGTACCAAATTTAGCCACTCATGCCGAATTTCGTTGGAATCGGAAATACGTATCGTGTTTTGTGCATCAAATATGTGAAATTGGCGGAAAATATATATGGGAGCTATATGCAAATCTGAACCGATTTTAATATAATTTGACTAATTTATTTTCTAATCAAAATCCCGTTACATATTCCAAATTTCTTTGGAATCGAACATACATATCGTGTATGGTGCATAAAATACATGAAATCGGTCGAAGATATATATGAGAGCTATATCCAAATCTGAACCGATTTTAATATAATTTGACAAATGTATATTGTTTTAATTTCCGCTACACATTCCAAATTTCATTGAAATTAGAGATACATAGCGTGTTTGGTGCATCAAATACATGAAATCGGTCGAAAATATATAAGGGAGCTATATCGAAATCTGAACCGATTTCAATTTAATTTGACAAATTCATTTTGGCTCCCAATTCCGTTACTTATTTTAAATTTCATTACAATTGGAAATACATGTCGTGTTTGGTCCACCAAATACATGAAATCGGCCGAAAATGTAAATGGGAGCTATATCCAAATCTGAACCGATTTCAATATAATTTGGGAAATAAATTTTTTAGATAAAATCTATCACACGTTTCAAATTTCATTGAAATTGGGGATACATAGCGTGTTTGGTGCATCAAATGCTTGAAATCGGCCGAAAATATATATGGGAGCTGTATCTAAATCTGAACCGATTTCAATATAAATTGACAAATTTATTTTCGGATTAAATCCCGTCACACATTCCAAATTTCATTGGAATCGAGCATTCATATTGTGTTTGAGGCATCAAATGAACGAAATCGGTCGAAAATATATATGGGAGCTATATCCAAATCTGAACCGATTAACATATAATTTGGCAAACTTATTTTTGTTCCAAATTCCGTTACGTATTCCAAATTTGGAGACTGTATCTTCAACCAATCAATAGATATGTGCATATTAAATCAAAATTTTGGGAGGTACCTCCGATTCTGATGCTATATCTCCAGTTCCAAGTGGAAATTCAAAATGTATATAGCCTATGTTACTTTCAGGCGATGTTGCAGTATATATGGAA
The DNA here is from genome assembly GCF_030504385.1 of Musca domestica. Taxonomy (NCBI): domain Eukaryota; kingdom Metazoa; phylum Arthropoda; class Insecta; order Diptera; family Muscidae; genus Musca; species Musca domestica. The sequence goes on along the minus strand of NW_026712376.1, from coordinate 3,596,436 downwards.
ATTTTCAGGAAAATCTATTCAGCGGTTTTCGAGTCCATAAATTACAAACAAACAAACAAACAAACAAACGTACAAACATTTTCCTCTTTTATAGATATAGATAACCGAACATTGGCTGAGCGTATACATCTGTCGGCAAAACCGACTGATACTTTTTTACTTGTTTTTATAATGAGTTAAATAGAAAAATAAAATGAAATGAAAGCCTGGATTATTTAAAACCATGATTGAAACTGTTCATTCGTTCAATTCTTTGTATTAATGTCAATATCTTAATACGCTCTGTACATTTCTTCCAATCATTGATTTTGAAAATATTTTTTTTTGTTGTTTTAAAAACAATATATACATACACCAAATTGCCAGAAGTCGGATACACTTAGAAAAAAAAAAATTGAAATCAGCTGGTATCACAATCCAACCTTTTTATTGGCAGAAAAATTCAAAAAATGCATAGATTGTAGTACCCATTAGGAATTTCAAATATAAAATTTGAATAATGTCGCTAAAATCATCAAACTATAGAATATTCAGAGGTATAATTACATGGGGGCTATTCCTTAATGTGGACCTATATAAGTCATTTTCAATATCAAAAGTCCCGCATGCAAAACATACATTTGATTAAATGTTTACCTAATTCAATTCGTTCGGAAGCTAGAGTGATTTCCATAGACAGGCAGACGGACAGACGAATCAGAATATATATACTTTGTGAAACAGGCAAGTGTTTCGTGGTAAAAGGAATATCAAAAATTACAAAATAATAACAACATAAATATTTATTAACAAACCGCAGCTGATCCAATAACACATTCATCAACTTACCTGAAAATAAAGAAGAAAAAAAAATTAAATCACTATTATTTAGAAAAATGGTTATCAAGAAATTAAAACATCTTAAACTACAGAAGAAGTGTTTACATTTCTGTTTTTTTTTTTTTTTTATTTTGGCATTTTAATACTACCTATTTTTTGAAATAATTTGAAATAAGAATACTCTAAACAAATAAAAATTTATGCTCTCGATTTTCAGTTATGTAATGAAATAATTTTTTGTATTGTAACCAAGTCAAGTTGTAAGTCAATTTTTCTGGCATTTGAAGAGTTTATCAATATTTGAGATGATATACAACTCATTAAAATGTAAAAATATCAAATTGCAGACACTAGGGCTGGAATATTAGGACTTTGAAACCTTTGACTGACTTTGAAAACTTCCTCCAATATTCCTGTGACATTCTTCGGATTAGCTTTAGAGTTTGTTGTTACCCAATTTACTTTATAAACTTAACGAAACCTTTCAACCGCAACCTGCCGCAAACAATTCTAAAATAGAATAAATAACTGGTAAATTGTAAAAATGTTAATAAAACACAATAATGCATTTGCATTTACCAATGATTCTTGGGCATAACATTTACAATTTACTGTTCTCTTTCTCTCTCCCTTTCTCTCTTTTGATTTTCTATTTGATATTGTAATAAATACAATTATTTCAACTGTCTGGGAAGAAACGACGAATATGGTCGTCATTTCTATGAATGTAGATTATGCTTCATTAAAATATATATCAAATACTTTACGAGATAGCAACGTTGTAAATAAAAAAAATGATTCCAATTATTTTCGATATCGGATATTCCTTTGACACTGAGGATATCTGAGATAGGTGGATTTTATTCAGTTCAAAAAATATTTTATAAGTATGACAAGATAGCAGAATAGTTGAGACTGTGTTAAACAGAAAAGAAGGTAGGTTGCTGTGACTATATTCAAACGAGAGTATGCATTAAATTATTTGTTAACGACGAAAAAAATATGAATGTTGTAGTACTGTGGTCAATTGCCATTTTTTCGCAAATATACAAATCTTGTTTTTATGCCCTCCACCATACACACCAAGGGGTGTATATTGGAAGTAATTGTTAAAAATATGTAAAAATATCTAAAAATCTGTCTGATAAAATTGAAATGGTGCTAGGCATATTTAAGATTATATCTGTATAGTATAGCGGAACCTCCTAATTTTCGGTATTGTAACCAAATAAGTTGTAATTTGACATTCGGAGTTATAGCTACAAAAATTCCCGAATATGGGGAGGTACCGTTATATGGGGGCTCTACGAAGACGTGGACCTGCACAGACAATTTTCTGTCTTAGACTTTAGTATCCATTATGAACTTCAAATACCAATTCCGGTGAATAAATTCGCTAAAATCATCCAAATAACGAATATCGGGAGGTACGTTATGCACAGACAATTTCCTGTCTTAGGTTTGGATTATGATGAGATATGTTGGCTACTGCTGTGGGCTTGCCAACGGGTAGTTAGTGATTTTCTAAGTCATTTTCTGTCCCCCGAATAACTAAATCGTTAGCTGGAAATACTTTTTTCTGACCTGACTCTTATTAAGTTGAGTGGCCTGTAATTCATATGCACAAGGTCTTCGCATTTTTGTTCCGCAGAAGCTTTGGTTCGCTGTTCAACCGTATCATAGCTCAAACATTCCGGACCCTAACAACGATCCTGACCTTCTCCTGAGTGTCTCGACAGTGGACTGACGTCCCCGAGCGATTATACACGCCCAACCGTCTCCAACTACCTGGACATCAACATCCCAACCACCTACATCGTAAAACCTAATTATCTTGTCAGCCCGATGACCATGAATCAAAGTTCCCGATTACCTTCAATTTGTCAACATATCGAACGCCGATGTCACTCTGAACATAAACATAGTAATTCCAGATTGCATGCAAACCCGTCGGTGGCCATAAGTTCCCAATTATCTTCAAATTGTATATATCCCGTAGACCGACATCGCTACCAACGTAACCATCATAATTCTTTATCTACCGTCTCAATCAGCATCCACAGGTACCCAATTTTCTTCAAATCCTCACCATTCAGAATGCCAGCGGCACTTTGAACACAAAAAATCGCAATTTCTGGTCTTCCTCACTTGTCAACAACCGACGATCATCCACAAGCATTATCCTCGGCTAATCAAACATCACATAAATCCCACGAGTACCAATCGGGGACAACCCGACATCACTACATGATAGTTCCTGCTTGTCCATGAATCGTTCAACATCTGAATTTCAACCCTAAAAGCCTACGAGACATAGTAAACGTAGAATTCCGATCATATTCATCTCTTTGGATTATGCAATTTGCACCCCCAGAAAAGGAAGAAATCTACTATTTTCATTTCATAGGATTCTGTGGATCCTTATGGAGACCATGAGTACAGCTGTATCTGATGTCCGGTATCAAATGTCATTATTGTGGAGTGCATATTACGCATGTGAGGAACTTTAACACCAAATCGGATGAAATATATAAAGGAGCTATAACTATATCTAAACCAATTTTCACCAAATTTGATGTACGAATTCGTCGAAATTGCCAAAATTCAGTCCCTTTGGCAGATATTGGCCATTATTTGCACAATAAACTTGAAATCGGATAAAAATATTTATGGGAGCTATATTCAAATCTAATCCGATCTCGATAAAATTTGACAGAAGTATTTCTTGACTGTAACTGATATTTGGTACCATCGTTCTTGTGGAGTGCATACTACGAATGCGAGAGACTTAAATACCAAATTGGATGAAACACTTATATGGGAGCTATAGCTATATCTGAACCGTTTTTCTACAAATTTGATGTACTTGATTCTAGACCGAATTCAGTTCAATGTACCAAAATAGAGGTCATTTGGACTGATAGTGGCCATTTGGTGGACAATTAACCCGAAATCGGCTGAAGATAAATTTGAACTGATTCTCACCAATTTCAGTAGGATTTGTCCGTATGCCAAACAAATGTAGTTTGTGAAATTTCATCTCAATCGGATAATAAATGCGACATGCATTTTGTTCACACAAAAACATGGACAGTCTGACGGACGGACAGAAGAACTGACATGCATAAATCGACTCACAAAGTGATTCTATGAAGATCCTCTAAAGTAACTGTCGGTCTATCGAAGTCATAATAGCATCACACTTTTTAGTGAGGGGTATGAAAATCATATATCTTATATAACTCGTTGGAAGAACGTCGTAATATATATCAGACCTAAGTCAGCTGCGAAAATGGACAATATTTGCCCACTGTTTTGGCATCTGCCCCATAAAGGGCCCACATTGGAATAATCAACTCGCAAATCAGAATATATTTCAATAAAAGGATTTAGGCGAGCAAAACCGAAGATACGTTTCGAAAAAAAGCAGATAGAAAAGCTGTAAATTCGAATGGGCCGAACTGTGAATACCCTCCACCATTTTGAAATAATTTGGCACTTTTCAAAAAAATAAAATCCGTTAAAAAAATCTGTTAAAATCTTAAAAATACCGAATGTAGCCATATGTATACGACGACGTGGACCTGCATATTACATATTACAATATTCAAATGCGAAACTTGGAAAAAATCATCAAAATACCGAATATCTACCTGGTCCATTTTCAATACCAAAAGTCCTTCAGACTTAATACACATTTGAGTAGAATTTTCTCAATCTACCTAATTTCGTTCCGAAGCTAGAGTGACGGACGGACATCGCAAAATCGACATAGACAGACAATTTTCTGTCATAGGCTGTAGTATCTATTATGAACTTCGAATACCAAATTTGAAACAATTCCTGTGAATAACATCGCTAAAATCATCAAAATACCGAATATCGGTATGTACCGAAACTTGGAAAAAATCATCAAAATACCGAAAATATAGAGGTACCATTATATGGGGGCTATACCAAAACGTGGACCTGCACAGACAATTATCTGCCATAGGCTGTAGTTTCCATTACGAACTTCAAACACCAAAAGATTTCCAGTGAATAATGTTGTCAAAATCATTAAAATACCGAATATCTGGAGGTATCTTTATATGGGGACTATATCAAAACGTGGTACATTTTCCATACCAAAAGTCCTTCAGACATTATATACATTTGAGTAGACTTTTCTCAACCTACTTCATTTCGTTCCGAAGCTAGAGTGACGGACTGACATCGCTAAATCGACATAGACAGAAAATTTCCTGTCATAATCTGTAGCATTCATGGCGAACTTCAAATACCAAATTTGAAAAAATTCCGGTGAATAATGTCGCTAAAATCTTCAAAATACAAAAAAATCGGGAGGTACCGTTCTATGGGCGCCGACAATTTTCTATCATAGGCTGTAGTATTTTATACGAATTTCAAATACCAAATTTGAAACATTTCCGGACAAATGACGAATTAAATATACCCTCCATATATTGGTGGAGGGAATAAAAACATCTTGGAGATGAGTGGTTAAATGCCTTACTTTGATAATAGAGGGGTCGAACTATCTTCTAATTCCTTAAAGGATTAATCCATATGGTAATATTGTCTGGCACCCTCTGAATGGAAATTCTCTTCCTAATTTAAGGGTCACCATCTAAAGCAATCATTTTGCGACCCACCCTTCTGTCTGTACGTAATCGTTCCTCTACTTAGCTTTGTTCGACATATTGTTTTGCACACAATAGACATACGCATCCGAAAAATTATATGTTTTTATTGTTGTTGTTGGAAAATTAATGGATCTTTTTTGTCTTTGCAAATTGTCTTAATGTAATGACGACTGGGGCCCATTGTTTTTGCTTTATTAAGAGACAATCAAATACCATGCGATTTTAATTGTGAATATTATTAATAGTTGCTTGACATTCTGTGGTTTTCAATTGAGACTATACACAGATACATTAACACAACAACAACAAAAGAGAAGCACAACAACAGTATCGGGATGGGTGTGGGTGTGGGTGTTTGAAGACAAATATGCAATGTGTAAAAGGTTTCGCTCTGCCGATTGTTTGCGCTAATGGTTTTGAGATATCTATTACCAGAAATAGAGAATTAATTTTGTGTTCAACCAAAAACCCCAATTGATGTCACGTGAACATTTAATGATTATGACCGAAATTAATAAATGTGTCCCAGAAGCTTGGGTGTACCAAGAGGTATGTAAGTTGTTAGTATAGTATAAACAAAAAAAAAAAAAAAAAATATTTTGCTATATTTATTTTTTTTTATTTTACTGCAACCCTTGCTTAATTTATATTCCAACTGCTGTGGGGGAAGTAACGCAATTGAAAGGGTGGACTTCTTGATTACAAAGTTTCACTCAAATCGTGATTTCAATAATAACAAACGGGTTTGCTATAATTGAATTGAATGCAAGAATCTTTTCCCGCAATTCGCTTTGCAATTGTTTTAATTTTTTTCCATTACCCTTAACTTGGCAAGGAAAATAAACTCTAAGTGAATTTCAATTTCTGGCTGCAATGATGTCGAAGTATTTTAAGAAACAATAGAAACATTTGAAGTTACTACGTTATCGAAATACCTAAACAAAAAAAAAAAAAAAAATGGAAACAAACAAAACTCAATTGGATTTCAGTCGAATGGCGGGGAGAGCGAGAGTACCCTCTTTCGCATTGAACAAACTTCATCAATGGAGGAAATCTTTTCTTAACAATTCCAATATTTGCACAACAAGTATAGAAGCGGATGTAGACCAAAGCAATGTTGGCTACTGGCTGAGGAAACAGAAAAAGAGCTTTAGAGACAAGGTCGGCTCTCCAACACATTGTTAGATCTTCCTAAGCCACCACCACAAAATATTGGCCTAAGGTCTTGCAAAGCGTTTATATTCTGTTTTGCATGTCCACATTTTTACCCCATTCATCAAAAGATGGATAAGGCATATTAAATTAGCCATTTCTCAATAAGGGGCAAGTATACTTGTGGTGTCTGTTGGAATTGCTATTTTTGAATTTCAAGAACAGAACCGTTTTACTCAATTTTGTTTCGAAATTCGGAACATTGTCCGTGATATAAGAATTTTTTTTTTTTTTGAGATCAATGTCTTTTTTCAATTTTAAACTTTTTTAAAGAAGTAAAAAAGCTGTATGTTCGGCCGGGCGGAACTTTAAATACCCTGCACCATTTGAAACAAAATGTGGCAATTTTCAAAAAAAAAAAAAAAAAAATCGATAAAATTTTTGTTAAAATCTTGAACCGAATGTAGCCGTTATACTTGGGTCTATACGACGACGTAGACCTGCATAGGCAACTTTTGTCATAAGCCATTACAATATTCAAATGCGAAACTTAAAAAAATGTCGGTGAATAATATAACTAACATCAAAACACCGATTATATGGAGATACCATGGGGCTATACCAAAACGTGGACCTGCAGAAACAATATTCTGTCTTAGACTGTAGTATCCATTACGAACTTCAAATACCAAATTTGAAACAATTCCGATGAATAATGTCGCTTAAATCATCAAAGTACCGAATATCAGGAGGTACCATTATATGGGGGCTATACCAAAACATGGACCTACATAGCCCGTTTTCAATACCAAAAGTTCTGTAGACATAATATACATTTGAGTAAAATTTTATCAACCTAATTTTTTTAAAATTTTATCAACCAGAAGCTAGACTGATTTCCACAGTCGGACAGACTGATATACGGCCGGACATCGCTAAATCGACATAGAACTTTATGCTGATCAAGAATATATATTTATATATATATATACTTTGTAAGGGTTTAAAATGCATATTTCGAGGTGTTACAAACGAAATGACAAACATAATATACCCTATGGTGGAGGGTATAGAGAAAGTGGACGCAAGAAAACAGCAAGATCAGCAGAAATGATTCTAAAAGTAAAGAAGCGAATTGATCGAAACTCGCGTCGCAGTGGCTGAAAAATGGCTCGTGAGCTGAACATATCCCATCGGCAAATATTGAAATATGAGCTCGGGGTAAAGCCATTGAAATTTCAAAAAGTGCAAGAATTTAAATAGACTCAAAAGAGCTAAATAGTTGCTTCGCTTGGCCGAAAGTTGTGAACTGCCGAATTTGGATTTCTCCGATGAGAAAACATTCGTTGTCCAGCAGTTTGCAAACAAACAAACTGATCGTGTTTACTTGTCAAAGAGCAAATTGTGCTTCTTCGGTTGGCCACCCTACTCAAGCGCAGGCTATGGTGATGGTGTGGGCCGCCATGGTCGCTCTCCGCTCGCGACAATATTCTGGAGGGTGTATTAAAGCCTTAGTCACGCAAACATTTTGGACGCAGACCTTGGACATTCCAACGGGACTCAGCACCATCGCACTCAGCACGCGCCACCCAAGAATGGGTACAAAATGAGGTTCTTCCCCCAAAATCTCCGGATACCAATCCGTTGGACTATTGTGTCTGGAGTATTTTGGAATGCAAGGTTGGCACTAAGAAATACCAAAGTGTCGATCACCTCAAGCAAGCGTTTCGCCGGGAATGGGCCAAAATACCGCAGAGCAACATTCGTGCCGTTTTAAGGCCATAATTCGTGCCAAAAATGACAAATCCGAACAAATCTAAACTTATTCTAAAGTTTGATGATATTTCCGACATTGTCTGCTTTCATTCAATAGAATTAAAAAAAAAAAAAAAAAAATGAAATTATGGCTTTTGACTTTATTGCAGTTTTTTATCTCACCCTGTATATGAATTCCTTGCGTTTATGCAAGATTTAGACATTTGACGTCTCTAGAACCTGCAGTAGAATTTTGTGACAAATAATTTTGTAGAATATTTTGATTTGCTACGATCCTGTTTTTAACCAAAGAAGGAACAAACAGAACGTGTTTTTGAAGACCCTTATGGATAAATTCATAAGTTTCTATGAAAAAACTTAATCCGAATATTTCAGAAAGTGTTGATGATTGGAGGGGGGGGGGGAGGTTTGGAACTTGTCCCCTCTGTTTAGTTAGTTTAGGTTACTTTGCGATGTATTCTTTCAAAACGGATACGTGTCTTTTATTTTTAGCTCTACTTTCAAAACCTGCAGAACTTTCCCTCCTATGACACTGTTGCCAAAATGTATTGTTTGTTTTTTCAATATCAAAATAATTCAGTCAACAAGTTCGTTATACTTTATTTCAAAATAGAATTGTTTTTCAGAAATTCTAGAATCCAGAAATTTCAATTTTTTACAAAAATTAAATAAAAATGTGACCCTTCAAAACATTCTATTAATGTATTGTATATATGTGTTGAAATATTTCTATTATTTCAGTTAAAGTACATCGTGGCGCCTTGGAAATCACCAGCGAGCGAACCAAACACCCAACCAACAACCAACCATTGGACAAATGAGAGCGACATCGAGCAAGTGGATGAAGAAATAAAGTCTAGCATTTCAACTTTGTTCTACATGCGTGCGAAGCAGAAGCAGAAGCAAAAGCAACTGGAATTGGATCACAAGTAAAGTTGGTAAAAATGTCTGCCAACAATCGAATAAACTTACACGTGATTTTAAGAATCAGAACGTGTCAGAAAACTCTGCAAACATACATTTCTACACACCGATTTTGTTATTAGTTTTTATTTTCCTTCTTCCAATTTCACGACTCTTCTTCTCGTGTGGAATGTCACAGTTTTAGAAGGGGTGAATTTTGTCCCTATCCCGTACCATTTCTCAATACCACATTACACATCAGTGCAAGGATGATGTTACTTTAGATGTTGGCATTCAACATAAAATGTAACGACCCCTTTTTATGTAGCTCAGCTCAGATTTAATATGATGTGAAAATAGTTAAAGAAGAAGATGCTAAGCGGCAACAATGTGACTCGCTGAATCATATTTACCCTTACATGCTTGTATCTCAATGCCATTACGAATGATAATATGAAGGTGTTTTTGTTTTGGAATAGAATTGTTTGTTTTTTAATGGTACAGTTTTTAAATCATCCGCCATAGTATGGAGGGTATATTAAGTTTGTAAAACCTATAAAACCTATATATTCTTGATCAGAAAAAAATTCTATGTCGATTAGCGATGTCCGTCCATCTGTCCGTCTGTAACAGAGCCCATATAACAGTAGCTCCCTATATTTCATATTTTGACGATATTAACAATATTATCCAACGGATTTTTTTCAAGTTTCGTATTTGAATATTGTAATGGCCTATGACAAAACTTGCCTACGAATGTTCACGACTTTGTATAGACCCCAGTATAGCTGTAACTCCCTATATTCGGTATTTTTATGATTTTAACAATATTTTTCAACGTAATTTATTTATGTATTTTTTTTTTTGCAAAATTACAAATTCCTACCAAAAGGTGGAGGGTACTCAAAGTTCGGCCCGGCCGAAGTTAATGCTTTTTTTACTTGTTAAAGTTTAAAGTTGTGGAAAACCCGAAATTAAGAAGTACAAGTAAAAACATTTAAATTTGGTCGGGACGATCTTTTTATACCCCCCACCATTTGGAAAGTAAGGATAAAAGTAACGGATAAGATGAGGGTTACTGATACAGGAGTAAACCCTATAAGAAACCCAAATACCGAATTTTAAGTAATCGCCTTAGAAGATGTGGCTAAAATCGTCAAAATATGAATGAAGTTATGAATTCTAAATTTCAAGTTATAAATTATTCCGTTAGAAAATGTGGCTAAAATGTCAAACTATCGAATACCGGGATGTGAGGGTATATATAATTTGATAGGTGGAGGGTACTCAAAGTTCGGCTCGGCCGAAGTTAATGCTTTTTTTACTTGTTAAAGTTTAAAGTTGTGGAAAACCCGAAATTAAGAAGTACAAGTAAAAACATTTAAATTTGGTCGGGACGATCTTTTTATACCCCCCACCATTTGGAAAGTAAGGATAAAAGTAACGGATAAGATGAGGGTTACTGATACAGGAGTAAACCCTATAAGAAACCCAAATACCGAATTTTAAGTAATCGCCTTAGAAGATGTGGCTAAAATCGTCAAAATATGAATGAAGTTATGAATTCTAAATTTCAAGTTATAAATTATTCCGTTAGAAAATGTGGCTAAAATGTCAAACTATCGAATACCGGGATGTGAGGGTATATATAATTTGATACGGTCAAAACCTGCCTCATCGAAACCAAATTTTAGACCATAGGTCCCTTTGGACTAAATCCGTTTTAGGACATTTGGAGTCAAAAAAATATTTTACTGCACAGAAATAGAAAGGATAATCCGATTTTGCTCCAGCTTTACAAATCCTAATATTTGCATCAGTGTTAGGTCAAGTGCGAAAATGGTCTCCATCATACACCCCCATCCCTTACAAAGGGTCAACATTTTGAATAATTATACATTTTATAAAATGTGCAAATTACACAAATCACAATATTTTTGTTAACGTAGGGTCTGGTGTGAAGATGAAATATATCGGTCCACTCCTTTTGGTACCTCCCCCACAAAGGGTACAAATTCGGAATATCGATGAACCTCCCACAACGCGAAATTAACCTTGGCACATGAAACTTGCCACATCTCAATATTTCTATTAACACAAGGCCTGCTGTGAAGATGGTCGAGATCGGAACATTCCTTCTGGTACAACCCCCAACAAAGGCTCAAAGTTTTCAATAACCAAAACGATCTTAAAATCCGAGATAAGCATTCCGTTCTCTTCATATTTCACACATCCCATCATTTCTACTAACACAATATCTGCAGTGACGATGCAATATATCGGAATATATCTTTCTGGTACCTCTGCCACAATGGATCACAATTTTGAATATCCATGAAGCTCATAAAACGCGAAGACAAGCGTTCAAAATGTTGATCCTTTGTGGCGGAGGTACCAGAAAGATATATTCCGATATATTGCATCTTTAGTGCAGATAATGTGTTAGTAAAAATAATATACACAAGATCTGTTATAAAGATTTTAAAGATCGACCTATTTCTTCTTGTACCTCCACCACATAAGGTTACAAATTTTGAAAAACAAAATGCTCAAAAAACCGAAAAAAGCATCCAACTCTCTTCAAATTTCACACACACACACACAAACATTTTTGCTTACACAAGGTCTATTGTTAAGATGATATATAACTGCGAACCCCTTCTGGTACCTCATCCACAAAGGGTCACAATTTTCAATACTCTTATCTGTCATAACTTGCGTAACAAGTCAGCGATTCTTTACAACTTGCTATATCTGAATATTTCTCTCAACCGGATAATTTATCGGCATTTAAGATTTCGCATAAATTGGTTATAAAAGTCCGATTTTCTTGTAATTTAGCCATACCAATATTTTTATCTGAATTAGATAAAGTATAAAAATGGCATACTTCGGTCGACTATATCTAGTAGCTCACGCATGTTTTAGCATTTTCTAAAACCTATCACATATCTCATATAAAGTGAAGAAATATAGGCCAAACTTGACACGTCGAAATATTGATATTGTATTTATTTAGGTCCGATACGAAATAGACAATATTGGCCCATTCCTCCGAAACCTACTCCATAGAGTGTCAACAATTTGAATAATCATAAAAGAAGTCAAAATATATTTGAATAATCGAACAATGGCCGATTGTATAAATCTCTTGGCGAAGCCTCCTGATACTTTGTAACCTGTCTAAATACAAATTTCTTAATTATTTTGGTAAGTTTAGTAAAAACATTGCAATTGCAAGAAAAAAAAAAAACAAAAATCTTTTTGATACAACTCTTATTTCTTTATATTTTAGATAACATTTGAATAACTCCATGTCATTTTGGAAAAATATACTCCATTTAAACGATGTGAAAACGATAAGAATCAACTGTCAATGACAAATATTGCTAAATAATATTCCTTTATTGTCAAAAGATTATTTAGCAGATATTGTTCATGTGGAGACAATGATGTTAAGGGCAATTGTATGACACAGTTGTGCGTCTTTTTTCTGCTTCCTGTGGAGGAAATAGGAAAATAACGATAATATTGAATAAAACATTATTCGTTTCATCTACAAATGTACTGGTGACAATGATAACGTTTTTCACTTAAATCATTTGTCAAATAAGGAAAATTTGTGCATTTGAGTTAGCTTAGCTGTTAATGGCTTTTAGATAAATTGCAGATACGTTTATGATGATGGGCATTTTCGGATCAAAAGTTCATACAATTAAAAGTTAAATCCATTATAATTTGAAACATTCTAATGTCTGCTTGCTAATCTTTAATATAAAATTGTTTTTATTTTCAATTTCCACGATTTTCCTCTGTATAACAGATTAAAAATCATTTTTATAACTTGACATGAAATGTTCATATTTCTGTGGGAAGATCCTGAAGGAGAGGGTATAATTTAAACTTATATAGATCGTTATAGAAAATGTTAAGAAATATAACAACAAACCGAATGAGGTATAACCTTAAATAGCATTCGGCGACACAAAAATAACAACAGGAAAAATCTAGCTGATAATGAGAGTAGTTTTAAAATTGGAAGTCACGAGTACCGAGAAAGTTTACATCGCAAGGAAAAAAATTATCATCAATGTTGCCAAAAAAAAGAACAATTAAAAAAGCAGTAAGTACGGCCCTCTACCATTTGAAACGAATTAGGAAATTTTGAAAAAAAAATAAATAAAAAATAAATAAATAAATAAATATATCCATTAAAAATTCTGTTAAAATCTTAAAAATACCGAATACCGGAAGGTGCCGATATATGGGAGATATACGATATTGTGGACCTATATAAACAAATCTATTTCTGGGGTTAAAGTACTTACAAGGAACTCCTTGTGTGAATTTTCAGACAATTGAAAAATTTGGCTAAAATCATAAAAATATCGAATATCGGGAGGTACCGTTATATGTTTGCTATACGACGTCGTGGACCTATATAGACCATTCTCTTTCAGGGGGTAAAGGAACTCCTTTTGTAGCATTTCAGACAATTCCGTTGAAAAAAAGTGGCTAAAATCATCAAAATATCGAATATCGGGAGTACCGTTATATGGGGGCTATACGATATCGTGGACCTATATAGACAAATCTTTTTTACCCCTGAACTCCTTGTGTGGAATTTCAGATAATTTAATTGAAAATCGTTATATATATGGGGCTATACGATGTCGCGGACCTTTATAGACAATTCTCTTTCAGGGCGTAAAGTACTCACAAAGAACTCCTTCTGTAAAATTTCAGGCAATTCCATTGACAAATGTGGCTAAAATCATCAAAATACCGAATATCGGGGGGTACCGTTATATGGGGCTATACGATATCATGGACCGATATAGCCCATCTTCAAACTTGACCAGCCTGCAGACAAAAGAGAGACCTGTGCAAAATTTTTGCTTCCTATCTTACTTCGTTTTGACTGTATCGTGATTGCAACAGACGGACGGATGGACGGACAAGGCTAAATCATCTTAGAATTTTACGCTGAATATATATATATATATATATATATACTTTGTTGGGTCTAAAATTATTATTTCGATGAGTTACAAACTGTATGACGAACGTAATATACCCTCCATACTATGTATGGTGGAGGGTATAAAAAAATAGAATGGAATGGAATGTTTAAAAGTAGCAGTAGCTTACGTGAGAGTGAGTAAAGTGAGTGAGTTTGACTTTCGGATTTACGAAAGTGTGCATATTCCATTTGGAATTTTTTTCCTTTTCAATTTAATTTATCCGTTTGTACTATAAAAATATGCAATGCAAAATTGATTTTTCTATCAATTTAAAAATGCAAGGCATATATTTTTGGAACACGTATTTTATTGCAGGATTTTACTGAATGTCGTTCAAAAATTTTTCTGCAAACTTTTTATGTGAAACAGATAATTCTCTGAGTAGAACTTACTAAGAAATTTTTACTGTGATATTTATCGTTCACACCAATTACTGTAATGGAGGAAGCTCTTTTGCGAGAGTGAAAAAAGGTTTTGTCTTTCGAATGGAAATAGGAAACAATTAAACAAGTCAAGAAACATTAAGTTCGGCCGGGCCGAGCTTTTAATATCGGGGGGTACCGTTATATATTCTCTATAGGAGAGTATGGACCTTGACATTCAATGTTCTTCCATCAGAGCGAGGGCTCATTATGAACTACAAATACAAATTTCTTGACAAATCCGTGGCAAAAAGTGGAAAAAATCATTAAAATATCGGGAGGTACCGTTTTATGGGGGCTATACGAAAATGTGGACCTATACATACTACTTATGAACTACAAATAAAAATTTTTAGAAAAAATTGTGGAAAAATGTGGCAAAACTCAACAAAATACTGAATATCGGGAGGTACCGTTATATGGCGGCTATATCAAAACGTGGACCGATGTATCATTTTCAATACCAACCATCCTAGACACAATTCAAGTTGTTGTGCCAAATTTTGAAGCTCTACGTCATAATCTGGGCTGTATCGTGATTTCAACAGACGTACAGACGGACATCGTTGAATCGACCCAGAATTTTATGCCGATCATTAATATATATAATTTACGGGATCTACGACGAATATTCAGGGATGTTACAAACGGAATGTCATAGTTAACATACCCTCCTTTGGCAAACGTGGCTCGGTCCACTCGAAATGTTTTGCAACGGATTTTGTCTAAAGACACCTGGGTCTATTTATTTTGATGAGGCATATTTTGGCAGTAATCTATATTTAACAAGTAAGCAAAGGCTACAGTCGAGCGGGGCCGACCGTTGAATACCCTACAACACTATAATAAACGATACAGTTTATATAGGCCAGATACTTGACAGTATTCCGCAAGATATTGTGACAAATAATAAAAGAAAACCATCAGGTTTCGTTCTCTAATTTTGGAATAATAGCAACTTTAACTAATTTGCTCATTTCCAATTTATTGGTAGATGTTGCACGTAAATGGTCTTCCTAGATCTGGAACCAATATTTCCCAAAGACCTATACTCCTCAGAAGTGGCAAAAGATTAACATTTATTATAGGTTTTTGACTAAAACGCATCTATATGAGATACAGACATTTGACTATGTTCTTCCACGAAATCAGCGTTAACGAAATAGTCAGAAGTGCGTCTTTCCTGTATTTGTGAATTCTCCAAAAAAGTCACTGGAATGGACATTTTCGTATTTTGTCTACAAAAGTTGGCAAACTATTCCACACATTGAATATTTTTGGATGGCCATCCAAAACTGCTTGGCTTTTGCAATGTTCGGTAACCCCCATTCAAATGTGCGTGAGGATCGGGCGATAATTACGACCTGCAGACAATTTTGCAGTTTTTTGGTCCATTTCAACCCCTAAATATATGGCGATCATCTCCAAAAAGAGTAGGCTTCTATTCTGAACCTCATATTATCTCCATGCAAAATTTCGTAAGGATCGGGCCATTAATGCGATCTGTATATGATATCCTGATATCCTAACTACTTAGTTTTGTTAGCTGTAGAAATATTATCAAATATTTAATTCAAAATGAAAATATGCCAAAAATATGACAAAATTGAAAAAATATGAGAAAATTTTACAAAATCCATATTTTCATCTTTAGAGAGATATTTTTATGCGATTTTTTTAGACGTTTTTTCTTTCCTGCCAAGAGGCCATTCTGAATTAATGAGAACTGTCGAAATCAGTTCAGCCGTTCTCGACATATATGAGATCTTTCAAGCATATCTTCTTTGATAGACATATATATCGCACATATATTGCTATATATCCGATTTGTGGGATCTTAACATAAATGTAAAGATCAGAAGTAACCTTGTCATGGCTTTGTGATTTCGCCAAGATTTAAAATATTCGCGGTTTAATGAAAAATTTTGAAATTTTTCAACAAAAAAGATATGGTATATTTTACCCGCTAGATATTATCCGATGACCACCCAAATTGGTAGGCTTCTTCCCCGGCCTAAACTCTAGCTACATGCGAAGTTCCGCGTCGATTGGTCTATAATTGCGACCTGTATAGCTATTGCAAAATCCGACATTTTTTCAGTTTTTGGTCCATTTCGACCCCTAAATATTATGCGATCATCTCCAACAGAAATAGGGTTCTATTCTGACCCTAGCCCCACCTCCATTCTAAATTTCGTGAAGATCGGGCCATAATTGCGACCTGTAGAGTGATTACAAATTAACATGGACAGACGGACAGACGGACAGACGGACAGACGGACGGACGGACATACATAGCTAGATCGACTCAACTCGGCGAGATAGGAAGATCCATATATACTTTCCTATGTGGGAAATCAATATTTCGAGGTGTTACATAATTTTTGGCCCAATCAAACTTATAATACCCCCAACACATAGTGTTGTAGGGTATAAAAAAAAATAATGGAATAACTGACTGAAATATTGAAATTTAAAATGTGCGTGAGATACGAGATACAGTCGACCGAAGTAGAGATTTGTGAAGAGATTTGGATGATTATTTAGCTTTCTTTGAGCATTTTGTTTTTCAACATCTTGAACCCGATATATCCCATCTTCACAGCAGATTTTGTGTAAGTAGAAATAATGGGATGTGGGACCCGAAAAAGCTATTAGCACAAATTGTAGCATTTCGGAAAAGTAAGAGTGACAGCTATAATTTGGAATCATTTTTGTTGACCCCCATAATTAACCCTTTTTCGACTTTTTGGGGTTTGTATAAAAAATCGGGGTCCAAAAAATCGATAATTTGACTATAACTTCCGAACAGCTTATGAATAGCCCAGTTGTCTATATCGGGCAAGTGTATCCGGGGATATTACCAAGTTTGGACCAAATTGGATATCGTTGTCGTGCGCGCCAGCCAGACAGACAGAAGAACGGATACGCTTAGATCGACTCCAAATGTCCTGAAACAAATTTGGCCCAAAGAGACCTAGAGTCTTTAACCGTTATTTCGATAAGGCACGTTTTGATTTATACCCTCTCTAGCCATATGACTGAGGTTATAAAAACTTTGTTAAGAAATGCATCTAAATTCTTAAACATACGACGGGTCTCACCGAATTAGGGCTGTATGAAATAATAGGCCTGTATTGAGAGTTCTTCGTGAAATAAAACCCGAAATTTCAACACCTCTCTGAAATATTCAAAATACTGAGAGTTGGGAGATACCCTTCCGTTAGTCTATACCTAAACGTGATCAACATCACCAGTTTCAACGTCAATCATCCTAAGCAATACAAAGCTCCACATAATATAATAAAAGATATTTTAAAAGATATTTAAAAATTTCAAATTTAAAACATACATCGTTATGTCGACTCAGAATTTTGTTCTGTTCAATAGTATATGCATATACACCCAGAATATTTCCATGAAAGAGGGCATAAAATGGTGTTTCGATAATGCAGTATTATGGTTTTTGAACTACTTCACCGAAATTATTATGATAGCAGATTGGAATTGTTTTAATAGTTTCCACAAGACAAATAAGTAGGCAATACTTCCAACTCCTCCTCTATACAGCGAGACATGTTAAAACTTTAATTCGGACATTTTGTAAAAAAATAATTATTATTTTCTCGGACTATACCAAAATCATGAACCACATCTATTCATTTTACGTAGTATTGGGTTAACATTTATTGAAAAATCTCTTGGACGCGACACAACTCAATAAAAAAATGTTATTAAACCTCCATTATAATTTTGAATGATGTTTTCTCTAAAATAATTTTTTTTTTTTGTGTTTTAACAGTTGATGAGCGATTGGTAACAGAGGGGTGCAATAATTCTTAATAAATTATTATTTAATAGAACACGAAGCATTGAATTATGAGTCCACAATGCAATGAGTATTCACATATAACGTATATCCAAAATATGATCAGCTTTAAAAATAGAAATATTTTCTTTTCTAGAAAAATGTCTTACATTTTGTTTTTTTGGTTGTTTTTGCTGTAGATGACGCTGCTCCAAATGATAAGAAAATCCACAGGTGTCTTATCTATATGATTCGCTTATCAACAGTCAATCGTTGTTGGAACTGATCACTGTTGGCCTCACTCACTTCACATTCAAATTAAACAAATTATTCTTCTCTACTTTCTATTTTTTTTCGAATTTATATTTCTTGTTTGTCAGTTGCTCTTTGGCGCACTCGTTTAATTTATTTGCCTCTTATTGAAGTTGTTTTTCCGAAGCTACTCGTTTTGAACTTGTTTCACAATTCTTTTGCGACTTTATTGCTAATTTAGCCAATTAAAGCAATTGCACTGGCTTTGCTCCTTAGGTGGGGTAGCAGCTTCACATTAAATCAAACGAATGGAGCTGACTGCGACACAAAATGTGCACGTTTTCGTATCTTGAGCGAGTTTCTCGTTTGGGCTTTGGGCTTTGGCTGGTGTCACCGTCGTTATAAGTTTTCCACATAAAAACACGTAAAAGACTAAAAAACTAGTTGTCCGTGTGGCTTTGCAAAGGCCATCAAACGTTGTTGTTTTGCCTTAACGCAAATCTGCTGCGCCACTTTTGGTAGTACCAGAGCGGCAGCAACAGCTGCAGTCGTCCGTCAGCCATAGCATCTTTAGTTGCTGATATCAGTTCGCATCTACAGGTAATAAAAACAACAGCAGCAGAAGCAGCTGTGGCATTCGGAGCTGCAGAAACATCAACAACATAAGATCTGTATCAGCAGCACCACCAGCTAGAGCTATAGAGCAGAGCCGTTGTGTTTTTCGTTGTTGTTTGTTTTTCTTTTTTTTTTTGCTAGTTTCATTGTCTTCTCTCTTTGTAGTTTTTCCTTCGGTATAACGATGAGATACAATTAAATTTTCAAGCAAACAATTTAGCAGATAATAGATACTATCAAAATGACACTATAGTTGTCTACTATTTGTATGTACATTTCGTGTATCTAATGCTAAATCAATGGACATTAGGGTGGGTCGAGGGTTTACAATATACCTATTTTTTAATATGCTGAAAGTCGAAACTAAATGGATTCTGTTTCCAACTTGAATGGGGATAAGGATACGTAGAAAGAATTACAGGCAATGGGGGAAAAACGACAAAAAATAAAACGACTTACAGTTTAACTGAGCCTAAGTTTTTATATCCCCAACCTTGTTATAGTTTGGCCATATCGGACGAATATAAAATTTAGTAAATATTAAAATATAAATAAATAGAGAAAATATTGAATAATGCTGTCTTCTTGTTTCAAACCCAAAGTTCTAAATGGCGATATATCCAAGTAAACAATGTGACTAAGACCTACAATCAGTTGTGGGATATGGTTATGTGGAAGCAACTGTTGTAAAATTTAATTAAAAGAGATTCTACCTATTATCAAATAACGGATTTTTTATCATAAAATTGCGGTTGAAATATTAAAAATACGGAAATTCAGGAGGTCCCGTTAGAATTGATTAAAATTGATGAAGTTGATATTCTTCATTTGTAGAATATGTATATTTTTGGGGCCCCAGATAAGTATTTCGAGGTCCTTTAAATAATAAAAAATTTAATACAAACGTTCTACAAATAAAAGTTAGAAAAAATTTGTCAGAGCTCCCCTATTTAGGGGACGTCCAGTAAAGATTTTAGTACAAATATTGTGTACAAATGTTGCGATGTCCGACGTTTAAAGTGAATTTCGTATTTTAAGAACAAAGAACAGACCTTTTTGACCTCTTTATGCGAGTTTGAAACTGCGTTCTCACATCCCCTTTGGGGGAGGTACGAGAAGCAGTGGGTCAATATCCGCAAATTAGTCTGGCCTATAAGAGGTTAATTCAAAATGTTGATACTTTTTTGGGGGAGGTAACAGAAAGTGTCCAATTCCGGGTTGAAAATTAAAAAAAAAAACAAATAATAACAAATAAGAACAAGTAAAAACCAATAAAGAAAGTCCTAAAGTCGGGCGGGGACGATTTTATGATACCCTGCACCACTTTGCTAATTTAGTTGAGCTCCACTTAATAATTAAAAGTTTTTATGGGAGAGTTCAAGCATACACACTATGATTATATTATTATAATTTAAAATTCAAAGGACTAAATATGCCAAAGCATTTGTATCTTTTAAATTCGGACTTGTATTGCCCATTTGGTGCACAATTAATTTGAAATCGGATAAAAATATATATGGAACTATATCCAAATCTGAACCGATCTCGATAAAATTTGGCAAAGATATTTCTGAGCTGTATTTGATATATTTCCCTGAATATCGTTGTTACGGAGTGCATATTACGGCTGTGGGTAACAAACACAACAAATCGGATGAACAATATATATGGGAGCTATAGCTATATCTGAACTGATCTTCACCAAATTTGGCATACTACCTTCTAGACTCAATTCGGTCGTATGTGCCAAATTCCATCCCAAATATTAGACGTTTGGTGCACAATAAAAGGTAAATCGGACGAAGTTATATATGGGAG
Organism: Musca domestica; assembly: GCF_030504385.1. Classification (NCBI taxonomy): domain Eukaryota; kingdom Metazoa; phylum Arthropoda; class Insecta; order Diptera; family Muscidae; genus Musca; species Musca domestica. The sequence goes on along the minus strand of NW_026712376.1, from coordinate 3,575,201 downwards.
CTATATCCAAATCTGAACCGATCTCGATAAAATTTAGCAAAGGTATTTCTGAGCTGCATTTGATATATATCCCCAAATATTGTTGTTACAGAGTGCATATTACGGCTGCGGAGGACAAAAATAACAAATCGGATGAACAGTATATATGGGAGCTATAGCTATATCTGAATCGATTTCGATGAAATTTGGCACACTTATTTTCATTCAATTTGGTTGTATGTGCAAAATTCCATACTATTCGGGCTGATATTACACGTTTAGTGCACAATAAAAGGCAGATTTGACGAAGATATATATGGGAGCTATATCTAATTTTTTACAGATTGTCTCCAATTTCAATAGGGTTCGTCATTGGGCCAAACAAATGATTTGTGCGAAATTTCATCTGGATCGGGTAATAAATGCGAACTGTACTTTGTTCACAAAAATACATGGACTGACGGACGGACGGACAGACAGTCGGACATGCATAAATCGACTCAGAATGTGATACTATGCAGATCATCAAAAGGAAATATGTGTCATCTCGATTCCTTTTGCCTGTTACAAACAAATGCACAAAGACATAATACCCTGACCACCTTGTGGTGTAGGGTATAAAAATCGGTGAATAATGTCGCTAAAATCATAAAAATACCGAATATCTGTATGTTGGCTATACGAAGACGTGCACCTGCACAGACAATTTTCTGTCTTAGGCTCTAGTATCCATTACAAACTTCAAATACCAAATTTGAAACGAAATTTCAAAGCAATCTGGTTCTTATTTTACATTTTATAAGAGTTATAATTATTTCAAATTTTAACCCATTGTCCATTTTCTCATAAAATTATTAAGATTTGCAAAACGATTTTTCTTCTTGTTATGAGATAAGCTATTTTCTTGGAAACTGTTGACCTTTTGTAGGTGAGGTACCAGCAGGAGTGGACAATTTAGCCTTTCTCTAAACTTGACCTAAGTTTGATTAGAGCTATAGTGAGCATAGAGAGACAGTAGCCTTGCCGATAAAATTTGGCAAGTGTATTTCAGAGATTTATAAGATATCTGGTACCAAATATCATTGATGTTAAATGCATATTACGAATATGACGATTATGACACCAAATCTGAGTTATAGCTATATCTGAACCGATTTTCTCCGAATTCCATGTACTTGTTTCTAGACTGTATTCAATCGGATTCGCCAAAATTCAGGTCATTTAGACTGATATTGGCCACTTAGTGCACAATTAACCCGAAAGCGGTTAAGGATATATATGTGGGCCTTATCCAAATCTGCACCCATCTTGGAACAATTTAGCAAAGTTATTTCTGGGCTCTATCTGCTATCTTGTTCCAAATATCATTCTATATATCTGTCATTCTATATTTTGTACCTCATTACGAATGTGAGGGACTTAAACTGTGAGCTATAGCTGTATATGAACCGATTTTCTCTAAATTTGTTGTACTTATTTCTAGACTGAATTCGGTCCGATGTACCAAAATTCAGTTCATTTGGTGCACAATTTCCTCGAAATCAGTTGAAGGTATATATGGTAGCCATATCCAAACCTGAACCGACCTTGATAAAATTTGGCAGAGGTATTTCCGAGCTCTATAAGATATCTGGTACCAAATATCATCGTTGGCATATTACGAATGTGGGGGACATAAAGACCAAACCGGATGACACATATATATATGGGAGTTAAAGCTATATCTGAACAGATTTTTACTAAATTTGGCGTACTTGCTTCCATACTGAATTCGGTCAGATGTACCAAAAATCAGGTCATTTTTCATTTATTATTGGCCATTTAATGCACAATTAATCCGAAATCGGTTGAAAATATATATGGGAGCTATATCTAAATTTGAACCGATTCTCACCAATTTCAAAAAAGTTCGTCCTTGGACCGCAAATAATTTGTGCAAAATCTCATCTCAACCGGACAATAAATGCGACCAGCATTTTGTTTATAAATACATGAACAGACGGACTGACATGCATAAATCGATTCAAAAATTGAATCTATGAAGATCCTCAAAAGTAACTATGGGACTATCTCGCTTCTTTCTCCACAATACAAATAAATGCACAAATACAGGAATCTGGCATTATATTTCAATATCATCATGAATCCCTCCAGAGCAGGGTCGTAAGCAGGTGGCATAAGAACTAAGATAGCCCAAATGCTCGATATAATAATAGGAACGGGTAACTTTGACACCAGCAACGTAAGTAAGTAATTCCAAAATTCTACAGCCCAATTTAATACACACTACATTAGTAGCATTTTTCTGGCAGTTTGGGTAATGAGCCATATTCGTATCTGCGATAAGCAGCATCGTGAGTGAATGAATGAGGTGAGATAAACATTGTCGGTGAGTAATGTAAGTAAAATCCACTTGACGATAAATGTTGACTAAACATACTGTGGTTGATGGAACTACTTTTCAGTTTTCAAGTTATATTTGAGTACACACACTTTGTATGTATGTCTGTCGGTCGGTCTGTGTGTATAGTCAATTGTTTTGGAATTTAAGTCAGTTGGTAATCGGTGTGCGAGTGCATGCGCACACACACAAACAAAAATTTGCACAATAAATAGATGTAAACTTTGGATTGTATCTCTTTAATGTTTTTTTTTGTCACCTCAACCTTGCTATGAAATGCGGGTATATTTACATTAACAGAACGTAGTTGTTGCATTGAAAATGGCTTTTAATTAGCAGAACAGTTAGGAAATGGCCTGGCCAAAGTCGGTAACTTGTAAACCAAGGATTCAGAGCCATAGAATGAGTCTATGAGCCGAGAAAAAACAACTTGACTCCGATTGCCGTAGAATTTATTTCAGGAATTGGAAAATTCTTCATATTACGTAGGTTGCTGATAAAATTAATATACAGCGATAAAACGAAATTAAATGACAGTAGATAATTTATACGTACTACTTGTTCGGATCAGTTTCACTTCGAGAGAGTCTAAAGAGATACGGAGTTATTGATTGATTTTTACTTAAGTGTAGAATTCAATAGAAACTCCTTTTATAGATCAGAGAATATTTTGGGCCAGCTTTCCTTGAATTTTGGCAGATTATATCTTTAAAGCTGGTAAATATTTTGTTGTTAAAAAAACAATTTAGAAAGTTTCAGTTGGTATTTCGACAGATATATACCATCCCATTTTAGCATTTATGTATATGTTTTATCCCATTTTGCGTTTAAAGTCCCTCACAAGCGTAATATGCATTCCACAACAGATGTCAGATACCGCTATGAAATAAGTGTATCAAATTTTGTCAAGATAGGTTCAGATTTGGATATAGCTCCCATAAATATCCTCAACTGATTTCGGGTTAATTGTGCACCAAATAACCAATATCAGTCCAAATGACCTGAATTTTGGTAAATCCGACCGAATTCAGTTTAAAAGCAAGTACATTGAATTCGCCGAAAATCGGTTTATCCGATTTGGTGTTTAAGTCCCTAACATTCGTAGTATGCATTCGACATCAATGATATTTGGTACGAGATATTTTTTAAAGCTTTAAAATACCTTTGCCAAATTTTATCGACAACGGCTAGTATTTGGATATAGGTCCCATATATATTCCTAATCCGATTTCAGGTTTGTTGTGCAAATAATGGCTAATATCAAGCCAAATAAAGTGAATTTCGGGAAGTACGTTTTCATTGCATGGAACTCGGCTCCGATATATATTTTATACCCCCCACCATAGTATGGAGTCTATAATAAGTTTGCCATTCCGCATAAAATTTTATGTCGATTTAGCGATATCCGCCTTTGAAAATCACTCTAGTTTCCGAACGAATTGAAGTAGATCATTAAAATTTTACTCAAATGTATGTTATGTATGCAGGACTTTTGGCATTGTAGGGTGATGTAGGTCCTCGCTTTGGTATAGCCCCCATATAACGGTACCTCCCGATATTCGATATTTTGATGCTTTTAGCGACATTGTTCACCGGAGTTGTTTTAAATTTGGTATTTGAAGTTCGTAATGGATACTACAGCATATTACAGGAGATTATTTATGCAGGTCCATAAATAATCTCCTGTAATATGCATGTCCACGTTTTCGTATAGCCCCCATATAACGGTACCTCCCTATATTTGGTATTTTGAAATTTTTAGCGACATTATTCATCGGAATTGTTTTAAATTTAAAATTTGAAGTTCGTAATGGATACTGCAGCCTTAAGCAGAAAATTGTCTGTGCAGTTCCACATTCCCCATATAATAGTACCTCCCTATACTGATGATTTCAGCTACATTGTTCATCGATTTTTCCAAGTTTCGTATTTGAATATTGTAATGGCTTATGACAAAAGTTACCTATGCAGAATTTTTAAGATTTTAACAGAATTTTTTTTGAGAATTGCCAAATTCGATCCAAATGGTGGTGGGTATTCAAAGTTCGGCCCGGCCCGTTCCCGCCCAACTTTTGACTTTTCTTTACTGGCTCTTAATATATAATGGAAATTATCATTAACTTCATTTAGTGCATTTCATTGAAAATTCATAAAGAATTTTGTCAGGAAATGCTGTAGGAGAATTTAATTTTTAATATTCATAAATTCATTTTATTTTAAGTCAGATTTCGAGTGTTGATGTATTTTGGGACTCATAGCTACATTTTCGAAAATATTTTTTACAATCTTTTGCCTTTGTGTTGCTTAGTGCAATTTATTTTTTATTATTTATGGAAATCTATAGAAGATATTTCTTGATATTTCTTATTAATTGTAATATTTAATCGAATTTAATGCTAAAGATGATGCAAATAGCTTACACATACGTATTAAGTGCATTTAAATATTTATAAATAATAACTTAATAAAGAGAACAGAGTTTTCTTCCGAAAATGAAGGAGAATTAAAGAAACACAAGGAAAAACATTGAAGGAAACATATTAAGAATATTTTTTTTTGTCTTAAATACAAATATTTATCTATATCTATAAAAGAGGAAAATGTTTGTACGTTTGTTTGTTTGTTTGTTTGTAATTTATGGACTCGAAAACCGCTGAATAGATTTTCCTGAAAATTTCCATATATACTGCAACATCGCCTGAAAGTAACATAGGCTATATACATTTTTGAATTTCCACTTGGAACTGGAGATATAGCATCAGAATCGGAGGTACCTCCCAAAAATTTTGATTTAATATGCACATATCTATTGATTGGTTGAAGATACAGTCTCCAAATTTGGAATACGTAACGTAATTTGGAACAAAAATAAGTTTGCCAAATTATATTGTAATCGGTTCAGATTTGGATATAGCTCCCATATATATTTTCGACCGATTTCGTTCATTTGATGCCTCAAACACAATATGAATGCTCGATTCCAATGAAATTTGGAATGTGTGACGGGATTTAATCCGAAAATAAATTTGTCAATTTATATTGAAATCGGTTCAGATTTAGATACAGCTCCCATATATATTTTCGGCCGATTTCAAGCATTTGATGCACCAAACACGCTATGTATCCCCAATTTCAATGAAATTTGAAACGTGTGATAGATTTTATCTAAAAAATTTATTTCCCAAATTATATTGAAATCGGTTCAGATTTGGATATAGCTCCCATTTACATTTTCGGCCGATTTCATGTATTTGGTGGACCAAACACGACATGTATTTCCAATTGTAATGAAATTTAAAATAAGTAACGGAATTGGGAGCCAAAATGAATTTGTCAAATTAAATTGAAATCGGTTCAGATTTCGATATAGCTCCCTTATATATTTTCGACCGATTTCATGTATTTGATGCAACAAACACGCTATGTATCTCTAATTTCAATGAAATTTGGAATGTGTAGCGGAAATTAAAACAAATATACGTTTGTCAAATTATATTAAAATCGGTTCAGATTTGGATATAGCTCTCATATATATCTTCGACCGATTTCATGTATTTTATGCACCATACACGATATGTATGTTCGATTCCAAAGAAATTTGGAATATGTAACGGGATTTTGATTAGAAAATAAATTAGTCAAATTATATTAAAATCGGTTCAGATTTGCATATAGCTCCCATATATATTTTCCGCCAATTTCACATATTTGATGCACAAAACACGATACGTATTTCCGATTCCAACGAAATTCGGCATTAGTGGCTAAATTTGGTACAAAAATAAATTTGACAAATTATATTCAAATACGCTCAGATTTGATTATAGCTCCCATATATATACTCAGCCGATTTCACATATTTGATGCACCCAAAGCGAGAGAGAAAAAATCTGGCACCAGAAAAAATTGCCAAATTATATTGAAATCAGTTGAGGTTTGGATATAGCTAACATATATATTTCGGCCGATTTCATACATATTATGCACCAAACACGATATATATGACCGATTCCAATGAAATTCAGAATGTGTGGCGGAATTTGGTTATAATAATAAATGTGATAAATTAATTGGAAATTAGTTAAGATTTGGATATAGCTCCCATATATATATTCTCGGGCGATTTCACATATTTGACGCACCAATTTCAATGAAATATGAAAGGTGTGGCGGAGTTTGGTGTAAAAGTAGTTTTTTTTTAATTATATTTAAATCGGATCAGATTGGGATATGATTTTAATAAGAACCATTGACCCACAACGCCTTAGGCTAAAACAAAAAAACAACACAACAATTTATTTGAAATACGCTTATTACGGCGAAGTATGTTGCTATCTCGAATTCACTAATTGCAATAGAAATGCCACTCTACTTAAAAAAAATGCAGTTTCCTGCACGCTTGGTATTTGCTATGAAATAAATAAATCCAAATACAAACCCTTCGTGTATGCATGTCATGTTACTGCTTTTGTAATGATTTTGTTTATTAACGCATTAAATTAGTGCAATATTTTTTTTTTTAATTTTTAAATTTATATTCGTAAATAAAATTCTGAATGCATATAAAATCAAAAGGGGTAGCGAAGCGCACCGGGTTCAGCTAGTAAATGTATATATGCGGACACCGTTTAGCAAACGACTTCAATTCTAAACAACTAACTGCAAACAGATGGACAAATATTTGAGACAGACAAGCTGTTTAATCGGCCACAATATGTTTAGTCAACATTTATCGTAAAGAGGATTTTAGTTACATTGCTTAAATATAATGTTTACCTCACTTCACTCATGACGTTTAGGAACGAATATGACTAATTAGACCAGTTATCGGACAACCGGTAATAATACTAGAATGTGAATGTGTATTCAATTAGGTAGCAATTTTGGGAATATTTGAGATAAACTTAAAGAAGAAAGAAGTAATAAAGCTGTAGGTTCGGCCGGGCCGAATTTTTAAATACCCAAATTTGGCAATTTTCAAAAAATGAAATCCGTTAAAAATTCTGTTAACATCTTAAAAATACCAAATGTAGCCGTATATTAGGGTCTATACGACGATGTGGACCAGCATAGGCAACTTTTGTCATAATCTATTACAATATTCAAATGCGAAACTTGAAAAAATCGAAAAATAATGTAGCTAAAATCATCAGTAGAGGGAGGTACTATTATATGGGAAATGTGGAAATGCATAGACAATTTTCTGCCTAAGGCTGCAGTATCCATTTCGAACTTCAAATACCAAATTTTAAACAATTCCGGTGAATAATGTCGCTAAAATCATCAAAATACCGAATATCGGGATGTACCGCTATATGGGGGCTATACGAAGACGTGGAGCTGCAGAAATAATTTTCTGCTTATGACAGTAGTATTCCACAGTACAGTCACTGGCTGTAGTATTCATTACGAACTTCAAATACCATTACGAACTTCAAATACCAAATTTGAAACAATTCCGATGAATAATGTCACTAAAATCAAGAAAGAATCGAATATCCGGAGGTACCGTTATATAGGGACTATACGAAGACGTGGACCTACATGGCCCATTTTCAATACCAAAAGTCCTGCAGACATAATATACATTTGAGTAAAATTTTATCAATCTGCTTCGATTCGTTCGGAAGCTATAATGATTTCCACACACGGACATCGCTAAATCGACATAGAATTTTATGCTCATCAAGAATATATATACTTTGTGGGGTCTAGGTGTTACAAACGAGGTGTTACAAACGGAATGACATACTTAATATACCCTCCATACTATTGTGGAGGGTATAAAAAACTAGTTAAAAAGTGTCAGTCGATGTATACCCTCATCCAATGTTCGATTATTAAAATATGTTTGACTTCAGTTATGATTATTTAAATTGGCCACTGTTGTCAATTTCGTATCGGACTTAAATAAATTTGATATAAATATTCTGACGTGCCAGGTTTGGACTATATTGGTTACTTCCTTCTCTTTATATGAGATATGTGATAATTTTTAGAAAATGTTAAAATGTGCGTGAGATTCCAAATATAGTCGACCGAAGTATTCCATTTTCACACTTAATCTAATATAGATACAAATATTAGTAATAACAAAATTATAAGAAAATTGAACATTTATATCGAATTTTATGCGAAATCATAAATTCCGAAAAATTCTATATTAATATCAGGTCCCTTGTTGACAGAAATATTTAGGTATAGCAAGTTGTAAAGAATCGCTGACTTGTTTCACAAGTTATGATAGATATAAATATCAAAACTTGTGAACCGTCGATATTCAAAATTTTGACCTTTGACCGATATTGTTCATTTTCGCACCTGTCCTACCAATTAATGCAAATACTAGGATTTGTGAAATTGGAGCAAATTGGATTATCCTTTTTCTTTCTGAGCAATATATTTTTTTTTTTTTTTGAAAATTCAGACCTTTTGTGGGGGAGTTACCAAAAATGAGTGGACCGATGAAGCCCATCTCTGAACTCGATCTAAGTTTGATGTACCATGTTTGGAGCAAATCGGATACTCCCTTCGAGTGTTATCGTGTGCAACAGCTAGTCAGACATACAGACGGACGGACACCCCTTGATCTAATCCAAATGTCCTGAAACTAATTTGGCCCTAAGAGGCCAAATTATAGCCATATGCCTGAGGGTATAGAGCCATATGCCAGAGGGTACAGAGAAAAAAAATGTCTTTTCTCTCTTAGCCTGTTAAAAAATGTAACAAAGACATAATACACAGTACCGCAGTGTGGTAAAGCGTATAATTAATATACCCTCCATACTATGTATGGTAGAGGGTACAGGTGGTCGGTCATTTCTGTTATTCACAAATGCAGATACTGCAGATAATATTTTCAATTATTTTTGGTTAGTAGAATTTCTATCGGTTGAGCATCTGCATTTCAAGCGAACACCTATATCAACATTTTGTTTCACACGCCTTCATCTCCTACATATCTAAAATTACACATTTCAACCAAGTTTGTTGGCATTTTTGATAAATACCTTATCAATTCCCAAACATAATACGGATACTGCAGTATATATTGTTTTTCTCAGCAAGCCAACATTTTTAAGTTAAGAAGTTACCTCAAATGCAGGTATATACCCACGCCAACACCCTCATCATCAATAATTTAGAAGGTCGATTTTAAAAGTACTAAACTGTGACTAAGCACCAGGAAAGCACCTTGAATTTCATTTCTAACTGAATGAGTCGAAAATGTCTCCCAATACAAATGTGCTGCGATTACGATCTACGTCATTTATGCGTAATACGAATAAGAAGCATTTGTATGTAAATATGTAAATGTGTTTTTTTTTTTTTGGCATTCAGTATTGGCGCACATTTGTTGTCGCCCATATCACATTGCCAACGACACATCGAACGCTTGCCATTTACTTCTAGACAACGATGACGACAACAAATCTGTTTCATTTTGTAAATTAGCTTCAATATTCTGGCTGATTTATTGTCTAGAAAATTAGTTTAAATTTTTTTGAATAGCGCCAAAGACATCAACGAAACCGACTGACTGACTGACTTAGTGATTAGCTGCCAGCAGATAAGTGACGAATCACGAATAGATGCATTCCTCGATGAGTAGTCAGAGATGAGTGCCAAACAATGCCATTGTATAACGGTTGTTTGCATCTTATGAATGGCTAGAGAGAATTCGTATCGTATTTCACATGATATACAGGTGTTGTTTTTTTTCTTCTATTTTGCTATCTTCCCACTACAAGATATCTGTTATAACCCTCTACCATGAAATAAATTCAAGGTTGCTATCCATTGGAAACGTGAAATAGTGAATTAAAGTCAATTTCGTTCGAAAATGTGGTGAAAATTACAAAAAAAAAAAAAAAATATATATACTGGCGCCAGCGTTATGTGGAAATGAAAATTTGCTGAAAATACAGGGTCCACCAACTAATTTTATTTTTCAATTGGTATTTATTTCATGAATGGTAACACTAAACTTCTGTCTGTTATGAAAGATAATTATTTTTATCCTTCCGCTGAACGAATATGGAAAATGCTGTTCAAAATCATGGTAATGTTGCAGAAAATGAGAGAAAATTTCGTACGGATTTCGGAAGAAAAGAAACAACGCCAGCTCCGCATGTAAACAAGCAAATTTATTGCATTTGTGATACAGAAAATCCGTACGTATTAAAAAATCGATGCACCCAAAACGTGTCACTGTTTGTTGCGGATTTTGGTCCAGAGCCAAAATTGGGCAATTTTTCTTCAAAAATAAGCAAGGAGTAGCCGTTACAATATCGGGCCATTTTGAACGGATTTTTGTTAACAAAAAATTTATGAGAAGAATATTTGCAACATTTGGTTTCATCAGGGTGGTTTTACGTCCCACATAGCTGAAGCTACACTCTATGTTTTCCACCCTGTTTTTGCAGATCGCATCATCAGCCGCAGAGCTGTTGTCGGTTGGCCACCTCGGAGCTGCGATTTAACATCGTTGGACTATTATTTGTGGGGTGCCGTATTATGCCGACATGCCAGAGACGATTGACCCTTTAAATGATAATATTCTTGAATCCATTGAAATACAGCTTCACACAATCGATGATGTGTTTCAAAATTGGACCTATCATATAGGCTACTGCATGGCCCACAGATGTAGTCATGTGAATAACATTATTTTCCACTATTAACCGCATTGTAAGGTACCAGATATATTAGAGTGGATACTGATACAAATATTTGGATGTGCTAAATTTGAAGAAAATTGGACGTCTAATAAACATTTTTTACGGAGAATGAATGAGCCTGTTGAATTTTGCCCGATATTGGATGTTTTGGTTACAATTTCAAATCGAATATGCTGTAAATTCAGAGTACGTATTTCTAGTATGTAGGAAACATCCTTGCCGATAACTCCATAAACCCATGTAACTGTACCTCCAGACATTCGGTATTTTGATGATTTATGACACAGTTTCCACTGAAATTGTTTAGAGTTCGTTATGGTGTTACCTCCTATGACATGGTGTTACATCCACGACTTCGTATGGCCCCCATATTACGGTACCTCACTGTATTCGATATTTTGATGAATTTAGCGTTATTATTCGCCGGAATTATTGTATTTGAATTTCCTAATAGGTACTACAGCCTATGACAGAAAACTGCATATGCAGGACCAGGTCTTCGTATAGCCCCCCAATAACGGTACCTCCCTATATTTAGTATTCTGATAATTTGGGTCACACTTTTCAATGGAAATGTTTCCAATTTGGAATTTAAAGATTCTAATGGGTACTACATCCTTTGACTGAAAATCGCTCAAACCGGTCTACGTCTCCGTATAGCCCCCATATAACGTTTCCTCCCTATAATCGGTATCTCGATGATTCGACAGTATTCAGCGAAAATGTTTTGAGTTTTTTATTTGAATATCCTAATGGCATATGACAAAAATTGCATATACAGGTCTATGTCTTCGTATTGGCTCCAATATACCGGTAACTACTTGAATTCTGCGTATTTGTGATTTTAGCAGTATTATTAAACGGATTGTTTTTTCTTTTATGAATTTTTCAATTTTTTTCAAATTTGAGAGGGTTCGGCCAAGTCGGGTTTCTTTTAAAACGTTTTCAATAAAACGTTCCTTTGATCTTATAAGAAAATTCTGAAATTTCGGCGTATTTATATATTTACAGGTGCTCTATTTATATATATATATATATATATATATATATATATATATATATATATATATATATATATATATATATATATATATATATATATATATATATATATATATATATATATATATATATATATATATATATATATATATATATATATATATGTTTGATGTTCTTTACAAATTTTTGAAGACGAAGTGGGAAGGTTTTGATATTATTCAATTCTAAATACGGAAAACATATTCTTGCAAAAACTGCTTCATTTTCCAGGTTTTAAAAAAGCCCAAAAATATACCGGCATTCCGACGTTATTAGCTTCATTTTTCAGCGGTATCGTTTAAAATACGGTAGATAAAGTTGTAATGAGTCGGATTTTTTTATATCCTTCATATTTGTCAACAACAAACATATTACATGTATATCTCCACAACTTACTAATTGACATGTTTAAAGAATATAGCCTTTCGTCCTTACTTCGTGGTCATCATTACTTTTTTAATGTTTATTTATTTATTTATTTATTTATTTATTTTTTTTTTTGAAGTGATGGCCTTTATTCATAATTGAAATTTAAATTCATCGCCCTTCCAGTTCGGCTTAATTTCCATAGCAAGATTAAAGGCTTAAAGAACGCACAACACTTTGTGTTGAAAAGGGAGAATATTGTCATGTATAACTTGTTAATATTTTTTAATCGATTTTTATAACGCTGCGTCCAGCGTTGTGTCAAAAATGTTTATGGATATATGTCATAAAGTATTAACGTGTATATGCGACATGCGAAAGAAAGTCATGGGTTGTGTCAGTGAAAGCATTAATTGCTGGAAGCAATAACTGTCAATAAGAGTTAATAAATCTTTTATATTCATAATACCAGATTAAATTCGGCATGTCAAGTGGGTAGTAAACTGGGTATGTTAAAATTTCTTTGGTGACAGGTCAAATTCGAAGATTTCAAGATATGGCAACACTATTACAAAAGTAAACCAGTAAAGAAAGTCTTAAAGTCGGGCGGGGCCGACGTTATGATACCCTACACCACTTTGCTAATTTAGTAGAGCTCCACATAACAATTGAAAGTTTGTATGGAGAGTTCAATCATACACGCTATGATTATAATTATAATTTAAAGTTCAAAGGACTAAATATGCCGAAGCATTTGTATCTTTTAAATTCGGAATTGTATTGCCCATTTGGTGCACAATAAAATTTGAAATCGGAAAAAGATATATATGGGAGCTATATCCAAATCTGAACCAATCTCGATAAAATTTGGCAAAGATGTTTCTGAGCTGTATTTGATATATTTCCCTGAATATCGTTGTTACGGAGTGCATATTACGGTTGTGGGTAACAAATATAACAAATCGGATGAATAATATATATGGAAGCTATAGCTATATCTGAACCGATCTTCACCAAATTTGCCATACTAGCTTCTAGACTCAATTCGGTCGTAAGTGCCTAATTCCATCCCACTTGGACAAATATTAGACATTTGGTGCACAATAAAAGGTAAATTGGACGAAGTTATATATGGGAGATATATCCAAATCTGAACCGATCTCGATAAAATTTATCAAATGTATTTCTGAGCTGTATTTGATATATTTCCCCAAATATTGTTGTTGCAGGGTGCATATTACGGCTGCGGAGGACAAATATAACAAATCGGATGAAAAATATATATGGGAGCTATAGCTATATCTGAACCGATTTCGTTCAAATTTGGCATACATATTTTCAGGTCTAATTTGGGTGTATATGCAAAATTCCATACAATTCGGGCTGATATTACACGTTTGGTGCATAATAAAAGGCAAATCGGACGAAGATATATATGGGAGCTATATCTAAATTTTTACCGATTATCCCCAATTTCAATAGGGTTCGTCCTTGGGCCAAACAAATGATCTGTGCAAAATTTCATCTGGATCGGGCAATAAATGCGACCTGTACTTTGTTTACAAAAATACATGGACGGACAGACGGACGGACGGACATGCATAAATCGACTCAGAATGTGATTATATGCAGATCATCAAAAGGAACTATGGGTCTATCTCGTTTCCTTTTGCCTGTTACAAACAAATGCACAAAGACATAATACCCTGACCACCTTGTGGTGTAGGGTATAAGGAACTACTGCTTTGGGAAAAATGTGAATTCAACCCAGCTCAGGTTTACACCATAATAAAGTGGATGAGGATATATATTTACGTTATCCTTCCAATTGGATTTCCTCGAAATAATCCCGTTTGACCTATGTATCAACATAAAATTCATCTTTAGTCCATTTTTTTTGGTATTGCGATGATTGACACTTTTTATCTAAAACGATGTTTTATTTTTCCTTTCAACCATCAACTCGAAAAAAGCCGAGGAAAACTTGAGGAATATTTTCGCATTTTAGGCAATATTGATATATATATTTTTTTCGATATATAATGGGATTGTAAATTTCTTGTCTTTGGTAACTTATAGTTTAATTTTATGAAGAATATTTTTGTCTTTAGGTTATCTTTCCCAAATGATGCTTTTTGGGGGAAAATCGCATAAACTCAGATGAAGTACGTCTTTAACCATAAAATGTGTTTTTAATCCATATAAATAAATGACTGACTGCTTGATAATTAACGTCCAGACGAAACGGCTGAAGCTGGAATCTTGAAACTCTGCACGAGGGTTGGTCTTTTTGCATAAGCGTGTAATAAGGCTGGGTTTTTGCATATTCGTACCATTCGTACTAGAAGGGTATTAAAATTTTGTATTTGGTGGTAAGTTTGTGACAAAGAGTGCTTTTGGAAATGTGTACTACAAGCGCACGAAAAGTACGAAATAGTACTCTATTTGGTACAATTTTGTATTGGGTAAACATATAGTGCTTGAAACCTGAAATTTGGTATTAGGGTCGCTGTTCTTTTGTAGCCTGGATGTATGGAGGTGATTTCGGAAATAAGAGCTACCGTTGTACGAAAAACATTACAATAAAATTAAATATTACAAAATTTGGTATTGGGTGAAGGGACAGAGCTTCAGTCCCGAAATTTGATATTGAGATCTCTGTTGGAATTAGGAATTGAGATTTGGAGTAGGTTTTGGAAATGTGTACCGTAATTGTGCGAAAAGTATCAAGTAGTACTAAATGGGGTATTGGGTGAAGGGATATAGCTGGAATCCCGAAATTTGATATTGAGGTCTTTGCAAATATGGTAATGGTTGCAAATGTGTACCAAAATTGTACGAAAAATACTAAATAGTAATAATAGTACTGCGTTGGTTTTGGAAATGTGTACTATAATTGTACGAAAATTACTAGGAGTACTTAGTTGGGTATTGGGTGAAGGGATAGAGCTGGAATCGCGAAATTTGATATTGAGGTCTCTGTTGGTATCTGGGATTAAGAAATGGAGGTGGTTTTGCAAATGTGTGCTATTTTTGTACGAAAAGTACTAAATAATACTACATTTGGTATTGTGTGAAGTTATAGAGCTGGAATCCTCAAATTCGATATGGATGTCACTGTTGGTGTCTGTGGTTGAGAGAAGGAGGTGGATTTGTGATGGCGTACTATAATTTTGAAATTTTCCAAATATTACTAAATTAGCCGTTGAGAGAATGCATAGAGTCCGAATTCTGAAATTTTATATTGCGCTTAATGTTGGTTTCCAGGATTTATCATTTGATATTGAGGTCTCTGTTGGTATCTGGGATTAAGAAATGGAGGTGGTTTTGCAAATGTATGCTATTTTTGTACGAAAAGTACTAAATAATACTGCATTTGGTATTGTGTGAAGTTATAGAGCTGGAATCCTCAAATTCGATATGGATGTCACTGTTGGTGTCTGTGGTTGAGAGAAGGAGGTGGATTTGTGATGGCGTACTATGATTTTGAAATTTTCCAAATATTACTAAATTAGCCGTTGAGAGAATGCATAGAGTCCGAATTCTGAAATTTTATTTTGCGCTTAATGTTGGTTTCCAGGATTTATCATTTTTTTATTATGAAAAAACGTTGAAATACTTTTGCCCAGAAAAATTGAATGTTGAACCATTGTGCAAGGGTTTAACTAATATGCTCTTCGCTAAGCTTCAGAACCGAAACTATGTTTGTGCAAAAAGTAATAAATTCTCCATTACCATTTTCGATGAAGGAAAGACTTCAATATGAATTAAGTATTATCGAACAGGTGTAGCTGAAAAGTTTGTACGATGTATGAATTTCGTATGGATATTTTGTCTAAGAAATAATTAAAAACTTGTTAATATTGATTACTATAATGAACTGGTGTAAGGAATCCAAAAATTTAAGATGGACTTTCCGCTGAAGAAGTATCGGGCAGTTGATAGAACATATATAAAGTAAGGAGGGTTAAAATTTTACAACCAAAATAATCTTCCTATTGTCAGATGTAATATTGTCGACGACATTTTATACCTAAAATATAACAACTCCAAGAAATGTTAATTCGAAACTTTCCAAAAATGTTGGAGAGGAGCACATTGCTACCACTCTATAGATAACATGTCATTGTATTATTTCAAAACTGTGATACATGTGTCTTTGTTTTTAAACTCTACTCTACTTTCATAATCTTCAGGATTTTTCCTATAAATGTAAACGACAAAGATTGCCGACCTTTTTAGTTCTTTTAAAATGCGAGTAAGTTTTTCCAAAAAGAATAATCTTAAGAAAATAACCATTATTTTAATTTGTTTATATTCCTATAATTTTTTGGTAGAGCTTCTACTTAAAAAGGTATTTTTTATCCAAAAAGTTGGCACTAAAATCTATAAATAGCAATAACATAAAAGTGATATAACCTGGCTTACGCTGTTTTAAAAGAAAACCATAGTCTTATACATATGCATGCATATATTTATGTATTTAATTACGTCTGCAATTATTCGTTGTATAATGAAATTATTCAATAATACGGTTGCTTTGTAAGAGAAAAATGCTCTACTTTCACCTAGTTTAAGGCCACACATATAACAAAAGAACACATAATAGTAATTCGTTGTTATTGTTTTTGAGACAAAAGCATTAAATGTGTACACTCGGATAAAAATAAATAAATAAAAAATTATGCTTCATTAATAAAATACAGATGCCGTTTTCTGGTTTTGTAAAGCATGAAGCTTGAAGTAACCAGTATGAAGAATACTATTACTACGCCACACTGTTGTACAGGGTATTATTTTTTTGTACATTTGTTTGTAACGTGCAAACGAAAACGAGATAGATCCATAGGTCCTTTTCAGATCTCCATAAAATCAAATTCTGAGTCGATTTATGAATTGCACTTACTTCGGAATCTTATTTCCTGTACTATCAAAAACCCGATTATTTTACAACCAATTACATAGTTACATATTTATTTTGAGACTAGCAAAAAGCCCGCTACTCTGTCAGCGAAAAGTTCACTATTTAGATTACATTTTTATATTCGTTCCAAAAGCTTGTGTTAGGTCTTTTTAGTACTCAAAAAGAACAATTTGCTCAGGTTGACAAAATGTTTTAAATCAACACTTCATACATCGCACTAAATTTTTAGACTCTCGTGGTGTTACATGCTATTCAAGTTTTCCCATTTTCGAAAAGAATAATACGAACAAATTAGTAAATTTTCAAAAAATAAATAAATAAAATCTATTAAAAATTCTGTTAGAAGCTTTAAGTTACGATATTGTGTACCTATATAGACAAATCTATGTCTGGGGGTAAATTACTGAAAAAGAACTCCTTGCGTAGAGTTTCAGATAATTCCGTTGAAAAATGTGGCTAAAATTATCAAAATACCGAATATCGGGAGGTACCGTTATATGAAGGCTATACGATATCGTGAACCTATATAGATATTTCTCTTCCAGGGGATAAAGTATTCACAAGGAACTTCTTGTGTGGAATTTCAGACAATTCTATTGGAAAATGTGGGTAAAATCATCAAAATACCGAATAATTGGGGGTACCGTTATATGGGAGCTATACGATATAGTGGACCTATATAGACAATACTCTTTCAGGGGGTTAACTTCTCTCAAAAGACTCATTGTATAGAAATCCGTTCAAAATTGTGGCTAAAATCATCAAAATAGCGAATATCGGGGAGCACCGTAGACCAATATAGACAATTCTCTTTCAAGGGATAAAGAAACTCCTTGTATGGATTATCAGACAATTCCGTTGAAAAATGTGGCTAAAATCATGAAAATACCGAATATCGGAGGGTACCGTTATATGGGGGCTATACGATATTGTGGACCTATATAAATAATTCTCTTTCAAGGGATAAAGTACTCATAAGGAACTTCTTGTGTGGATTTTCAGACCATTCCATTAGAAAATGTGGCTAAAATCATCAAAATACCGAATATCGGGGGTACCGTTATATGGGGGCTATACGATATCGTGGACCGATATAGCCCATCTTCCAACTGGACATGCCTGCAGACAAGAGAGAGATCTGTGCAATTCGTTTTGACTGTAGCGTGATTACAACAGATGGAGAGACGGACGGACAGGGCTAAATCGTCTTAGAATTTTACGCTAATCAAGAATATATATACTTTGTTGGATCTAAAATGATTGTTTCGATGAGTTATAAATGGAATGACGAACTTAATATACGCTCCATACTATGTATGGTGGAGGGTATAAAAATTGATTTTGAAGTTCACCTGGGATGATATTGGTAAAACCATTGCACAATAGACCCACATTCAATTCTTCTGTCCAAAACTATTCCATCGTCTACATATGTAAACCCGAATTTCCAAATTTTATCTCTATACATTCACCAAATACCAAATTTATTAAAACTCAGTACGCATATCTAAAACAATGTACATCTCTACATCCGAGGCACCAACAGTGATCCAAAACTAGTACTTTCCGTACATTTAGTACTTTTCGTACAATTATAGTTCGTATTTGCACATACCAACAGAGACCTCAATATCAAATTTCGAGATTCCAGCTCTATTTATTCAATCGACAGCCAATTTATTAATGATAGTATCTGTATTTGAGAATTGGTGGTGTTTTCGAAATGTGTCCTATATTTGTACGAAAAGTGCTAAATGGCAATAAATTTGGCAGTGTAACCAAAAACGTCAACTCAACGAAAACCTTTTTCGAATTTCGTCTATATTTTGCAACCGCTCTTATAAATATGTCATATTTTTCCGACTTTTATGCCTTCCTTTTAAAACGAAATCAGCATCGTTTTCTGTCGGTTTTCTTTGTCGCAACAAAATGAAATGATGCTATTTTATTTTACCTTTTAAATTGTTTATGGTAAGAGCTTTTCGATATTATTTTTAGATAAAACGTCTGATTAATTAAAGCATTATAATTATGATCACTTCGTGGGTTTTATACAAATGATGAACACAGTTGAATAAATTCATAAGTGTTCAGGTTAGCACGGACAATGAATATGCCCATCATCCATTCAAAACTTCTTGAATGACCTCACAGAATAATTGATTTGGAAACCCGCTATTTAACACTAATTTACAATAAAAGGCCACAAACAGTGGATAAACCACACAGTTGTCTTAATTAATGCATACGTATGTAGCTGTGATTATGTTCAGCATTTCATTAGGATTTACCCGATACATACCTGAAAGAAAATGAGAAAAACATTAATTGGTAATTGGAAATATTAAAGTTCATAGAGGTTTAAAACTGATAATGATTAAAAGATTTGTTCATAATATATTTGGACGTTGTCGTGGCCGATGAAAAAAGGAATGTATAAGTAATAACGTCTCATAGCGATTCTGTATTCGTTTGTATATGCAAACACCTCTCTAAGGGTCATACAATTATGACAGACAGAAGGTGCCAGAAGGAGTAGACCGATATTTTTTCATACCAGACCTTGGGTTAATAAAAATATTGTGATGTGTGTAACTTGAAGGCAATAGGACTCTTACACCACATTTTCAAAATGTAGACCCATTGTGGCGGAGGTACCAGAAGTAATGATCCGATCTCTACTATCTATATAACAAATTTTTTTGATAGGAATATTGAGATTTGCCTAGTCTGAGTGGAGGTTAATTTCGCGTTTTATGAGCTTTATGGGTACTCAAAATATTGGCCCTTTGTGGGGGAGGGACCAAAAGGAGTTGACCGATACCTTCCATCTTCGTACCAGACCTTGGGTTAATAAAAATAATGTGTCATGTGTAATTTGACGGACAATCGGAAATTTACATCACATTTTAAAAGAGTTATAATTATTCAGAATTTTGACCCTTTGTGGGGTCACACCTGACCTAGCACTGATGCAAATATTAGGATTCGCAAAGCAAAATCGGGTTAACCTTTCTCTTTCTGTGTAGTAAATTATTTTCTTTAAAAATGTTTACATTTTGTGTGGAAGTTTCCAGAAGGAGTGGACCTATATTACCCATCTAAATAAATAATTAAAATATAAAAACAATTAAGAAAACTGTAAGTTTGGCCGGGCTGAATACCCTCCAAGTAGATCATACCAACTATGAATGATTTTAGAGAAGTCACAATTGTGGAACTATGTCTAACTGTGTATCGATTTTCAACAAATTTGAAGGAGGCTTTAGTACCTCTAGTACCAAATAATATTGCTGTATAGTGTATGATATAACTTCGAAAAGGATTATATTAACAAGTAAGCAAAGCTACAGTCGAGCGGGGCCGACCGTTGAATACCCTACAACACTATAATAAACCATACAGTTTATATAGGCGAGATACTCAAAAGAATTCCACAAGATATTGTGACAAATAATAAAAGAAAACCGTCATGTTTCGTTCTCTAATTTTCGAATAACAGCAACTTAAACGAATTTGTTCATTTCCAATTTATTGGTAGATGTTGCACGTAAATGGTCTTCCTAGATCTGGAACCAATATTTCCCAAAGACCTATAATCTCTCAGAAGTGGCAAAAGATTAATATTTATTATTGGTTTTTGACTGAAAGGCATCTATATGAGATACAGACATTTGACTATATTCTTCAACGAAATCAGCGTTAACGAAATAGTCAGAAGTGCGTCTTTCCTGCATTTGTGAATTTTCCAAAAAGTCGCTGGAATGGACATTTTCGTATTTCGTCTACAAAAGTTGGTAAACTATTTCACACATTGAATATTTTTGGATGGCCATCCAAAACTATTTGGCTTTTGCAATGTCCGGTAACCCCCATTCAAATGTGCGTGAGGATCGGGCGATAATTACGACCTGCTGACAATTTTGCAGTTTTTGGTCCATTTCAATCCCTAAATATATAACGATCATCTCCAAGAAGAGTAGGCATCTATTCTGACCCTCATCTTATCCCCATGCAAAATTTCGTAAGAATCGGGCCATAAATGCGATCTGTATATGATATCCTGATATCCTAACTACTTAGTTTTGTTAGCTGTAGAAATATTACCAATTGTTTAATTCAAAATGAAAATATGCCAAAAATATGACAATATTGACAAAATATGAAAAAATTTTACAAAATCATTATTTTCACCTTTAGAGAGATATTTTTATGCGATTTTTTAGACGTTTTTTCTTTCCTGCCAAGAGGCCATTCTGAATTAATGAGAACTGTCGAAATCAGTTCAGCCGTTCTCGAAATATAAGAGATCTTTCAAGCATATTTTCTTTGATAGACATATATATCTCACATATTTTGCTATATATCCGATTTGTTGGATGTTAACATCAATGTAAAGATCAGAAGTAACCTTGTCATGGCTTTGTGATTTCGCCGGGATTTAAAATAATCGCGGTTTAATGAAAAATTTTGAATTTTTTCAACACGAAAGATATGGTCTATTTTACCCGCTAAATATTATCCGATGACCACCCAAATTGGTAGGCTTCTTCCCCGACCTAAACTCCAGCTACATGCGAAATTCCGCTTCGATTGGTCTATAATTGCGACCTGTATAGCTACTTCAAAATCCGACATTTTTTCAGTATTTGATCCATTTCAACCCCTAAACATGTGGCGATCATCTCTATTCTGACCCTAACCCCACCTTCGTGCAAAATTTCGTAAGGATCGGGCCATAATTGCGACCTGTAGCGTGATTACAAATAAACATGGACAGACGGACAGACGGACGGACGGACATACATAGCTAGATCGACTCAGCTCGGCGAGCTAGGAAGATCCATATATACTTTCCTATATGGGAAACCAATATTTTGAGGTGTTACATAAATTCTGGCCCAATCAAACTTATAATACCCCCAACACATAGTGTTGTAGGGTATAAAAACTATTGGAGCAATAGATATACCGGACCGAGTTTCACCTTATGGTAAAATTCAGTTGAATATGAACCAGGAAAAAAAATACATTAAAAAAGGTAGAATCTGAATTCGAACGTGTTCCACTTTAAAATACAAATAACAGTAAGATCATAGACCCGACATAAAGTGGGTAAGCTCGCTATATGGGGGCCATGCCAAAACGGGAACCTCTATAGATAATTTTATACTTCAAAGATTGTCATCTACCAAATCTACTTAAATACCAAATTTGAAACAGTTTTGTGGGTAAATGTGAATAGTATTATCAAAGTAACAAATATCAGTAGGTATCGTTACATGTGCGCTATAGGAAAAGGGGGATCTAAAGAATCAATGTTTTGCCACCGAAGCTAGAACCCATTATGAACTACAAATACAAATTTTTAGACAAATCCGTTGAAAATTGTGACAAAAATCATTAAAATACCGAATATTGGGAGGTGCCGTTATATGGCGGCACCTACCTCAAATAATGTGGGCTGTATCGTGGTTTCAACAGACAGACAGACGGACATCGTTACATTGACGTGATCATGAATATATATATACTATGGGGTGGAGTCTACGACGAATATTGATGGATGTTACAAACGGAATGATAAAGTTAATACACCAATTAGGGCTGATATTACATATATGGTGAAGAATAACCTTAAAATCGGATGAAGATGTATATCGAAAGTATATAAAAATTTAAACCGATCTCGATGAAATTTGGCGGAGGTATTTTCGAGGCATATCTGATGTCCGGTATCAAATATCCTTATTGTGGATTGCATATTACGCATATGAGGAACTTTAACCACAAATCGGATGAAACATATATATGGGATCTATAGCTATATCTGAACCGATTTTCACAACAATTTGAATCACTTGCCTCTGGGCTGAACTCGGTCGGAAGTGCCAAAATTCAGACCATTTGGGCTGTTATTAGCCATTTAGTGCAGAATAAACTTGAAAGCGGATAATAGAGATATATATGGGAGCTACATACAGATCTGAACCGACCTTGACAAAATTTTAGGCTCTTATTTCTGTTACGGAGTGCATATTACGCATATGAGTGACTTTAACACCAAAGCGGATATAGTATATATATGGAAGCTATATCTATGTCTGAACCGATATTCACCAAATTTGAAGTACTGCGAATATTGCGAATGTGAGAGACTAAAACACGAAATTGGATGAAACATACATATGGGAGCTTTAGCTAAACCTGAACTGATTTCCAACGAATTTGATGTACTTGCTTCTAGACTGAATTCGTTCGGATGTGCCATAATTCAGGTCATTTCGGTTGATATTAGCCATTTGGTGCACAATTATGGGAGCTATATATAAATTTCAACAAATTCGCACCAATTTCAATAGGGTTCGTCCTTGGGCCAAACAAATATTCTTTTGAAAGTTTCATCTCAATTGGATAAGAAATGCGACCTGCATTTTTTCACAAAATACATGGACAGACAGACGGACTGACATGCTTAAATCGGCTCAGAATGTGATTCTATGAAGATCCTCAGAAGTAAATATGGGTCCATCTCGCTTTCTTTTCCATATTACAAACAAATGTACAAAGACATAGAACCTTTACCACTATGTGGTGTGGGGTGTCAAGGTTTATTCTTACCAATTTTTGATTCTAAGGTAAAATTTGAATTTTTTGTGTACTCCTAAAGTAAAATATTAGACGAACATTTTTGTAGAATATAGTGAGTTGATACCATCACATCCAAATGGAGTTTTTGAACATTTTCCTAAAAAGGAAATTAAGATATCCTTTTATTTTTACCAAAATATTCCCCGGACTTTTGCCACTCCTATTGCCGAAGACACTACACACCCAAGATGCATGGATCGAATTTTAACTCCAGTATTTTTAAAAATGTCAAAATGCACTGAACTTCCTCACCCATATTTTGACTACCTCCCGGTGTAAACTTTCAAAACGCCGATGTACGTGTCTCATATTTTTAGCTCTTCTTTTTTATACCCTCCACCCTCCACCACACTTTTTTGTCTTTGTCTGCAGGCAGGTCAAGTTCGAAGATGGGCCATATCTATGCACGATATCATGTAGCCCCCACATAATTGTACCTACCAATATTCGGTATTGCGATGATTTTAGTCACATTTTTCAAGGGCATTGTCTGCAAATCCACACAAGGAGTTCCTTCTGAGTACCCTACCCCATGGAAGAGAATTGTCTACATAGGTCTACAATATCGTATGGCCTACACATATTGCGATATTCGGTATTTTGATGATTTTAGCGACATTTTTGACCGGAATTATTTCAAATTTCGTGTTTAAAGTTTGAAGCTCGTAATCAGTACTACAATCTACGACGGAAAATTTTCTATGCAGATCCACGTCTTCGTATAGCCCACATATATATGTATCTCCCTTTATCCAGTATTTTTGTGCTATTAGCAACATTATTCACCGGAATTGTTTCAAATTTAATAATATTTGAGATTTGAAATTTCGTTTTTGAAGTTCGGAATCGCTACTACAGCCTATGGCAAATAATTACTTATCCACGACTTCGTATTGCCGCCAAAAAACGTTTTTCTTTCAAGTGGTATTTTTTGAGGTTATTTTGAAATTTTCAGGATCGTTCAAAATGGTGGAGGGTATAAAGAGTTCGGCCCGGCCGAACTTAGCTTCTTTTTTACTTGTTCTTGTAATTAATGTTTATGTCGCACAGTGTAATTTCAATCTTTTCCCAAAAAATTAGGAAATTTTTCACAATTCCGCTTTTTTTGTCTGTGTTCTGGTAATTTAATAGACTGTTATTTCTTGTTTCTCAATTCTACTTGTAAAAATGTCAGCGCGTGTGAATGTGTCTTAAAATTGTACCCGTTGTTGTGCAGTCAAAAATTCAAATGTTGTAGCTTTTGACAAATATTTACGAAACGTGTTTGCCACTAAGATACTGAGTGATAATTTCTCGAAAAAGTTTCCCGGATGTGGTTGGCAGCAACGACATTGGAAGAGCTATAAATTACACACGTATTGGATTCATTTAATTAAATGATGGAGAGTATATTAATTTAATCATTCTGTTAGTAAGACATGAAATTATTCGTCTTTGACCCCATCGCTGGATGATATAAAATATCAGGCCGAATTAACGACTTCCGTCTGTGGAAAATGCTAAAAGGATAACAACATTTTAGATAATAATTTGGCATTTTGGGATGTTGATGGACCCAGATTTTCCCACATTTGGAATGTATATACATATTTCGAAGGTCCCAGACACAATGACCTTAAGTTTGTATAGCTAGTAAACTTACACTCCAATCATGTTCACAAATAGGTCCACATTTCTAAGAGAATATATACGGGTCAGATGAAAAACCTGCAACCAATTTCAGACTGCTATCATTTCTAAGCAACTCGTTCGTCAGCTGTTAAAATTATTCCAGTGACAGCTGATTATATTGTTTACAAGCTTACAAAAGCATTTTGGTGAGAATTTTCCAGAAAAAAGTTATTCGTGATGGAATTCAAATCAATTTATATTTGGATGGAAAACAACATGTGGCTATCGTTAGAGAACTCCAGCATTTAAATGTGAACAAATCTTTTGTATCTCGTACCATCGCTCGTTACCGATACTGTGAAAGACGGAAGAAAACAGCAACGTCAGCAGAAATGGTTCGAAAAGTAAAGAAGCGACTTGATCGAAACCCGCGTCAGAGTGGCGGCAAATGGCTCATGGGTTGAACATATCGCAATATTCCATTCGGCAAATATTGAGAAATGAGCTCGAGGTAAAGTCATTGAATTTCTAAAAAGTGCAAGAACTTATACCGCAACAGAAAGAAAATAGACTCAAAAGAGCTAAAGAGTTGCTTCGCTTGGTCGAAAGAGGTGAACTGCCGAATTTGGGTCTTTTCCAATGAGAAAACATCCAGCAGTTTGTACACAAACAAAATGATCGTGTTTTCCAGGCAAAGAGGTCACCTGAAAATGTGTACCTTCGTTTGGCCACCAGAACTTAAGAGCCGGCCATGGTGATGGTGTGGGCCGTAATAACAGCCGATGGTCGCTCTCCGACAGTGGCCTAATATTTTCGCGAAAATATTCTGGAGGGTGTATTAAAGCCTTGGGAACGCAAACATTTTGGCCGCAGACCTTGGACATTCCAACAGGACTCAGCACAATCGCACTCAACACGCGCCATCCAAGAATGGTTAAAACATGAGATTCCTCGCTTCATTTCCAGCGCACAATGGCCACCAAAATCTCCGAATACCAATCCGTCGGACTATTGGGTCTTGAGCAAAGCGAGGTTGGCACTAAAAAATACCAAAGTGTCGATCACCTCAAGCGTCTCACCGGGAATGGGTCAAAATACCGCAGAGCAACATTCGGGCAGCGTGTGGCTGTTTGAAGGCCATAATTCGTGCCAAAGGTGACCAATTCAAACAAATTTAAACTTATTCCAAAAATTTTTGCTATTTCCGACATTTCTTGCTTTCAATCAATAAAATTAAAAAAAAAAAAAAAACAAGTGAATATCCTCCACCATTTGGAACAAATTTGGAAATTTTCAAAAAATAAAATCCGTTAAAAATTCTGTTAAAATCTTAAAAATACCGAATATAGCCATTATATTGGGGTCTCTACGACGTGAACATATATTCAAATTCGAAACTTGAAATAAACGGTGAATAATGTAGCTCAAAGCATCAAAATACTGTCTATAGGGAGGTAGCATTATATCGGAGCTATACAAAGACCTGGACCTGCATAGACAATTTTCTGTTACAGGCTGTAGCATCCAATGCGAACTGCAAATATGACAACTCAAACAATTTCGGTGAGTATTGTACCTAAAATCGTAAAAAATACCGAATATAGGGAGGTACTGATATATGAGACCTATACGAAGACCTGGACCTGCAAACACAATTTTCTGTAGTGTAGTTCCCATTACGAACTCTAAATATGTAATTCGTAGTATCCCTTTGGAATTTCAAATACCAAATTTGAAACAATTCCGGTAAATAATGTCGCTAAAATCATCAAAATACCGAATAATGGGCGGTGCAGTTATATGGGGGCTATACAAAGACGTGGACCTGCACAGACAATATGTGACTTTTAACTGATGTTTTTGTAATTCGATTTTGTATTGTCCTGAAAAATATATCTCAAACTACATTCAGTCTCATTAATGGCAATTTAGAGGTCAATGCGATTTCTTCCAATCGATCTAAGAGATATGATGAACCACATTTAAGCTATTTTAAAGGTATCTTTATTAGCTTGACTATCTTCAAGGGTAGGGAGTTATAAGGATTTATAGTTGAATAGCACTTTACATTGCTCGATGTTGCCAATCAAAAAATTTACCAACACTACCATAAAAAGACAATGAAGCAACTAAAATAAT
Source organism: Musca domestica (assembly GCF_030504385.1). Lineage (NCBI taxonomy): Eukaryota > Metazoa > Arthropoda > Insecta > Diptera > Muscidae > Musca > Musca domestica. The sequence goes on along the minus strand of NW_026712376.1, from coordinate 3,547,408 downwards.
TTAATTTTTTTACTTCTTTTAGCAAATGTTCGGGGAACAACAACTTTATAAAGTTTGGCACCGGAAGAACTTATCTACGAGGTGTTTTTCTGTTATTTCTTCTTCTTCCACTATATGTTTGTCGATATAGACGTTTTTCCTTGTTAATTTCTGTTAGACTTGCCGAATGCCAAAAAAGTAAAGCACAAATCTTTAACTTTGTGAACTTTCATGACTTTGTTCTAAAAACAACAAATTCTCACACCAACAAAGACGAACCCAAAAAAATATGCAACGTCTGAGTTCTCAAGTTGAAATATGTTTTGTAGCTGTTGCAAAGCGAAAAAAATAAGCAAAACTAGCAAAAAGTAAATTGAGTCATACTCTGACGTTGTCTGGCAACTGAAATGCACTTCAACGCTGCTGCCAGAAATAATACTCAGACCAACAGTTTATTTCACTTGGCGACGACTCTTGATGTAATGTTTTGCATATTGTGAGTTTTTTTCCTTCTTTATTTTTTCTCTTAAAAATATAATTATTCAAAATATTTCTTTGCATATATTGTAAAACAATACCCAATAAGATACAAGGTCTTAGAATGCACTATTGAGATCATTGCCCAAATATGTCATATGGTGTCAGTCAAAGGTAAAAATAAAACAAATATTCAGACATGTTTAGTGGCTAACACTTACCAGGGAACTGTAAACAATTCTCTTGGTATTCTGGTTATACCTTCAGTCATGTGGAGGGTAAACACTATTGGATATGTGTCCTAATGAAATAAAGGATTTAGACCCCAGAAGTATATGATGAAGTGAAGGTTGTCCAATAATGTCCATTTATACCCTACACCATAGTGGTGAGGGTGTTATGTTTTTGTGCATTTGTTTGTAACATGGAGAAGAAAGCGAGATAAACACATAGTTACTTTTTAGGATCTTCATAGAATCACTTTTTGAATCGATCTATGCATGTCTGTCCGTCCGTCCATCCGTCCATATATTCTTGTGAACAAAATGCAGGTCCCATTTATTATCCGATTGAGATGAAATTTTCCAAACAATATTTGTTTGGCCCAAGGACGAACCCTATTGAAATCGGTGATAATCGGATCAGGTTTAGATATAGCTCCCATATATATTATAGCCAACATAAGTCGAAATGACCCGAATTTTTGTACATCCAACCGAATTCAGTCTCGAAGCAAGTACAATAAATTTGTAGAAAATCGGGTCAAATAAAGATATAGCTCTCATATATATATATATATATATATATATATATATGATGTAATGTTTTGCATATTGTGAGTTTTTTTCCTTCTTTATTTTTTCTCTTAAAAATATAATTATTCAAAATATTTCTTTGCATATATTGTAAAACAATACCCAATAAGATACAAGGTCTTAGAATGCACTATTGAGATCATTGCCCAAATATGTCATATGGTGTCAGTCAAAGGTAAAAATAAAACAAATATTCAGACATGTTTAGTGGCTAACACTTACCAGGGAACTGTAAACAATTCTCTTGGTATTCTGGTTATACCTTCAGTCATGTGGAGGGTAAACACTATTGGATATGTGTCCTAATGAAATAAAGGATTTAGACCCCAGAAGTATATGATGAAGTGAAGGTTGTCCAATAATGTCCATTTATACCCTACACCATAGTGGTGAGGGTGTTATGTTTTTGTGCATTAGTTTGTAACATGGAGAAGAAAGCGAGATAAACACATAGTTACTTTTTAGGATCTTCATAGAATCACTTTTTGAATCGATCTATGCATGTCTGTCCGTCCGTCCATCCGTCCATATATTCTTGTGAACAAAATGCAGGTCCCATTTATTATCCGATTGAGATGAAATTTTCCAAACAATATTTGTTTGGCCCAAGGACGAACCCTATTGAAATCGGTGATAATCGGATCAGGTTTAGATATAGCTCCCATATATATTATAGCCAACATAAGTCGAAATGACCCGAATTTTTGTACATCCAACCGAATTCAGTCTCGAAGCAAGTACAATAAATTTGTAGAAAATCGGGTCAAATAAAGATATAGCTCTCATATATATATATATATATATATATATATATATATATATATATATATATATATATATATATATATATATATATATATATATATATATATATATATATATATATATATATATATATATATATATATATATATATATATATATATATATATATATATATATATATATATATATATATATATATATATATATATATATATATATATATATATATGATAGCTATATCTTTATTTTATACAAATTTATTGTACTTGTATATATATATATATATATATATATATATATATATATATATATATATATATATATATATATAGCATCCGATTTGGTGTTTAAGTTCCTCACATGCGTAATATGCACTCCAGAAAATGATATTTGGTACAGGACTTCAGATACTGCTCCCATACATATGTATTACCCGATTGGGGTTTTAAGTCCCTCACATACGTAATATGCACAACAGAAAAATGATATTTGGTACCGGACATCAGATACTGCTCCAAAATACCTCTATTAAATCGTCAAATCAAGTTGTGCACAAATGGACTGAATTTTGGAAATTACGACAGAATTCATCATATAAACAAGTACTTTAAATTTATCCGATTTGGGGCTTAAACTCCCTCACAAGCGTAATATGCATTCCACAACAATGATCTTTGGTACCAGAGGTCAGATACAGCTCTGAAATAAGTGTATTTTTTCAAGATCGGTTCAGATCACGATATAGCTTCCATTTATATCCCTAACCGATTTCGGGTTAATTGTGCACAAAATAGTCATTAGAAGTCCAAATGACCTGACATCATGACATGAAATGACATCCGACCGAATTCAGTCTAGGAGCATGTACATCGAATTCGGAGAAAATCGATTCAAATATAGCTATAGTTCTCATATATATATTTCATCTGTTTTGGTGTTAAATCCCTCACATTCGTAATATGCATTCGACAACAATGATGTTTGGTACCAGATATTGTATAGAGCTCAGAAATATCTTTGTCAAATTTTATCGAGAACGACTAGGATTTGAATATAGCTCCCATAGATATCCTTGATCCGATTTTAGTTATATATTTTTTTGAATAACATTTTACAAATTTGGCCCATATCGACTACTTTTTGTACTTTATATGAGATATGTGATCATTTTTGGAAAATGTTTAATTTTGCGTGATGTATAATTTAAAGTATTTCACTTCCTCTAATACTGATAAAAATTTTGGAATGTTCAAAATTTAAAGAAAAAGGAAAGTTTCACCAGAAGGAATCTATAAACTTATTGAATCTATGGTTAACAGATGTATAGAGATACCCGAAAATCGCTGTCTTATTTCGCATGTTATAAGGGCTGTAAATATTCAAAATGTTAACCCATTGTGAGGGAGGGACAAGAAGGAGATTACCGAGGAATTCCATATTCACATCAGATCTCAGGTTGAGAGAAATATTTAAAAAAAAAAAAAAAACAACTTTGAAAAGAATATGCAATGAGAGATTTAATTATTCTACTAGGTTATAGAAGGGTCGTGCATTAATGGAAATATTAGAACTTGTGAAGCTTAGAAGGAATCGGATGCTTATTTCGAATTCTATGATCATTTTGCTTATTCAAAGTGTTGAGCTTTTGTGGGGGACCTACCACAAAGAGTGGGCCGATATCTACCGTCAACAGATGTTGTGTTGACAGAAACATTGGGGTGTGGCGAGTTTGAAAGGAATCTGATGCTCATTTCGCGTTTTGTGAGAGTTAAGTTATTTAAAATTTTCACCCTTTGTTGGGGGAGGTACAAGAAGGAGTGGATCGACATATACCATCTTCACGCCAGACCTTGCGATTAAAATAATATTTGGATGTGTGAAATTTGAAGACAATCGGATATGAGAGACATAGTTATTCAATATTTTGACTTTGTGGGGGAAGTGCCAGAGGGAGTGGGCCTATACAATCCATTTTCACACCGGATCTTGCTTTAGTAGAAATACTCGTATTGGGATGTGCGAAATTTTATGGGAATTCGGAAACGAAATAATTGAACTTGGACTTGCAAATGCAATTTCCTGTCATAGACTGTAGTACCCATTACGAACTTTAAATACGAAATTTGAAACGATTCCGGTGAACAATATAGCTAAAATCATCAAAATACCGAATAGAGGGAGGTACCATATATGGGGGCTACTAATAAACGGGGCTACCACTTTCAATACCAAAAGTCCTGCAGACGAAACACACATTTGAGTAAAATTTTACCAACCTACTCCAATTTGTTCGGAAGCTAGAGTGATTTCCACAGACATACAGTCGGACGGACGGTCTTCGTTAAAACGGTATAGAATTTGATGCTTATCAAGAATATATATACATTGTGGGGTCTAAAATGTATATTTCGGAATGACAAACTTAATATACACTCCATACTATGGGGGAGGGTATAAAAAACAAGTAAAAAGCAGTAAGTTCGGCCGGGCCGAACTTTGAATACCCTCCACCATTTGGAACGAATTAGAAAATTTTCAAAAAAATAAAATCCAATAAAAATTCTTTTAAAATCCTTAAAATATCTAATATAGGAAGGTGCCGATATATGGGAGGATATACGATATTATGGACCTATAAAGCCAAATCTATGTCTGCGTGTAAAGTACTCACAAGGAACTTCGTGTGTGGATTTTCAGACAATACGATTGGAAAATGTGGCTAAAATCATCAAAATACCGAATATCGCGGGGGTACCGTTATATGGGGGCTATACGATATTGTGGACCTATATAGATAATTCTCTGCCGAGGTATAAAGTACCCACAAGGAACTCCTTGTGTGGATTTTCAGACAATTCCGTTGAAAAATGTGGGTAAAATCATCAAAATACCGAATATCGGGGGGTACCGTTATATGGGGGCTATACGATATTATGGACCTATATAGATAATTCTCTGCCGAGGTACAAATTACCCACAAGAAACTCCTTGTGTGGATTTTCAGACAATTCCGTTGAAAAATGTGGGTAAAATCATCAAAATACCGAATACCAGGGGGGTACCGTTACATGGGGGCTATACGATATCGTGAACCTATATGGACAATTCTCTGCCGAGGTATAAAGTACCCACAAGGATCTCCTTGTGTGGATTTTCAGACAATTCCGTTGAAAAATGTGGGTAAAATCATCAAAATACCGAATATCGGGGGGTACCGTTACATGGGGGCTATACGATATTGTGAACCTATATAGATAATTCTCTGCTGAGGTATAAAGTACCCACAAGGAACTCCTTGTGTGGATTTTCAGACAATTCCGTTGAAAAATGTGGGTAAAATCATCAAAATACCGAATATCGGGGGGTACCGTTATATGGGGGCTATACGATATTGTGGACCTATATAGATAATTCTCTGCTGAGGTATAAAGTACCCACAAGGAATTCCTTGTGTGGATTTTCAGACAATTCCGTTCAAAAATGTGGCTAAAATCATCAAAATACCGAATATCGGGGGGTACCGTCATATGGGGGCTATACGATATTGTGAACCTATATAGATAATTCTCTGCCGAGGTATAAAGTACCCACAAAGAACTCCTTGTGTGGATTTTCAGACAATTCCGTTGAAAAATGTGGGTAAAATCATCAAAATACCGAATATCGGGGGGTACCGTTATATGGGGGCTATACGATATTGTGGACCTATATGGACAATTCTCTGCCGAGGTATAAAGTACCCACAAGGAACTCCTTGTGTGGATTTTCAGACATTTCCGTTCAAAAATGTGGCTAAAATCATCAAAATACTGAATATCGGGGGGTACCGTCATATGGGGGCTATACGATATTGTGAACCTATATAGATAATTCTCTGCCGAGGTATAAAGTACCCACAAGAAACTCCTTGTGTGGATTTTCAGACAATTCCGTTGAAAAATGTGGGTAAAATCATCAAAATACCGAATATCGGGGGGTACCGTTATATGGGGGCTATACGATATTGTGGACCTATATAGATAATTCTCTGCTGAGGTATAAAGTACCCACAAGGAATTCCTTGTGTGGATTTTCAGACAATTCCGTTCAAAAATGTGGGTAAAATCATCAAAATACCGAATATCGGGGGGTACCGTTATATGGGGGCTATACGATATCGTGGACCGATATAGCCCATCTTCGAACTTGACCTGCCTGCAGACAAAAGAGAGATCTGTGCAAAATTTTAGCTTTCTATCTTAATTCGTTTAGACTGTAGCGTGATTACAACAGACGGACAGACGGACGGACAGGGCTAAATCGTCTTAGAATTTTACGCTGATCAAGAATATATATACTTTGTTGGGTCTAAAATGATTATTTCGATGAGTTACAAACGGAATGACAAAGTTAATATACCCTCCATACCTTTTTTGGTGGAGGGTATAAAAAGTAAGGAAAGGCTACAGTCGAGCGGGGCCGACTGTCGACAGTTTATATATGCGAGATACTCGAAAGAACTTCACAAGATATTGTGACAAATAATAAAAGAAAACCATCATGTTTCGTTCTCTAATTTTCGAATAATAGCAACTAAAACGAATTTGCTCATTTCCAATTTATTGGTAGATGTTGCACGTAAATGGTCTTCCTAGATCTGGAACCAATATTTCCTAAAGACCTACAATCTCTTAGATGTGGCAAAAGATTAACATTTATTATTGGTTTTTGATTGAAACGCATCTATATGAGATACAGACATTTGACTATATTCTTCAACGAAATCAGCGTTAACGAAATAGTCAGAAGTGCGTCTTTTCTGTATTTGTGAATTCTCCAAAAAGTCACTGGAGTGGACATTTTCGTATTTTGTCTACAAAAGTTGGCAAACTATTTCACACATTGAATATTTTTGGATGGCCATCCGAAACTGCTTGGCTTTTGCAATGCGCGGTAACCCCCATTTAAATGTGTGTGAGGATCGGGAGATAATTACGACCTGCTGACAATTTTGCAGTTTTTTGATCCATTTCAACCCCTAAATATATGGCGATCATCTCCAAAAAGAGTAACCCTCATCTTATCCCCATGCACAATTTCGTAAGGATCGGGCCATAAATGCGATCTGTATATGATATCCTGATATCCTAACTACTTAGTTTTGTTAGCTGTAGAAATATTACCAAATGTTTAATTCAAAATGAAAATATGCCAAAAATATGACAAAATTGAAAAAATATGAGAAAATTTTACGAAATCAATATTTTCATCTTTAGAGAGATATTTTTATGCGATTTTTTAGACGTTTTTTCTTTCCTGCCAAGAGGCCATTCTGAATTAATGAGAACTGTCGAAATCAGTTCAGCCGTTCTCGACATATAAGAGATCTTTGAAGCATATCTTCTATCCGATTTGTTGGATGTGAACATCAATGTAAAGATCAGAAGCAACCTTGTCATGGCTTTGTGATTTCGCCGGGATTTAAAACATTCGCGGTTTAATGAAAAAATTTGAATTTTTTCAACACAAAAGATATGGTCTATTTTAGCCGCTAAATATTATCCGATGACCACCCAAATTGGTAGGCTTCTTCCCCGCCCTAAACTCTACCTACATGCGAAATTCCGATTGGTCCATAATTGCGACCTGTATAGCTACTGCAAAATCCGAAATTTTTTCAGTATTTGGTCCATTTCAACCCCTAAACATTTGGCGAACATCTCCAAAAGCAATAGGGTTCTGTTCTGGTCCAAGCCCCACATACATTCTAAGTTTCGTGAAGATCGGGCCATAATTGCGACCTGTAGAGTGATTACAAATTAACATGGACAGACGGACAGATGGACGGACGGACATACATAGCTAGATCGACTCAGCTCGGCGAGCTAGGAAGATCCATATATACATTCCTATGTGGGAAACCAATATTTCGAGGTGTTACATAATTTTTGTCCCAATCAAACTTATAATACCCCCAACACATAGTGTTGTAGGGTATAAAAACAAGTAAGCAACTGCTACAATCGTGCGGGACGGATCATGTAATACCCTATAACATTATATTGGAAAGCTCCCGTAGGTCGCAACCGATTTTAGTCGATGTTTTAAATAATGCCATAAAGTCCTGCAAAAATTTTACACTTGGTTTTTGACCGTTGACATTTAACATATAGCTCGCCGAGATAGAGCTTCCTATGTCTTAAACCAATTATTTTTGGCGCAATCAAAACTGCAATACCTCCAACACATGGTGTTGTGGGGCATAAAGAACAAGAAAAGACAAATTTAATACAGTTCTCCTCGTGACAACCTAATATGCTCTGTTTTAACTGACATCTACAACAAAATTTATTTTTATTGTTCCTAGTATTATTATGTTGTTGCTGTTGCTTTTCTTCTTTTGAGGTTAAAAGCATCTCTACATTATGAACATTTCTGTGGACATAATACTATGCTCGCATAAATCTCGACATAAGCATTTCCAAATCGAGTTCACTGAATGCACTCTCCTCTTTCTGTTTTACACGAAAAACAAACTCACGCATTTTTCCATTTAATTAGGAATGACGAGATGTGAAATAATTTTCAAAATTCACCAAAAAATGGAATTTCTCGATATTCCATATTTTGATGATTTTATTCACCGGAAGTGGTTCCAATTTGTTATTTAAAGCTCGAAATGGGTACTACAGCCTATGACAAAAAATTGCGTATGCAGGTCCACGAATTCGTATAGCCCCCATAAACGATATCCCCGATATTCGGAAGATCTTAATGGGTACTGCAACATATGACAAAATCAGTTATGCACGTCCACGTCTACAAAAACGTCGCGATATTCGGAATTTTGATGATTTTGCTACATATTCACCGGAATTGTTTCGTATTTGAAGTTCGCATTCGCATATGCAGGTCCACATATTCGTACAGCCCCCATATACATTTTCCAAGTTCCTTCCAAATGGTGGAGGGTATTTAAATGCTTAACTGCTGTTTCACTTGTGTCTATCTTTCATTTACAAATCGATGTGTTTGTAATTTGTTATACTGACCTACATAACTGAAGTAATACAGGCCCACATAATCCGAAGTTTTTATTGCTCAGTGATTCAGAATAATTTTTCAGGTCAATACACTGTAACAATTGAACACTAATAAAAACTTTAAATTATTTTTAAAAATAAATAAAAGCAAAATCCAGCACTATTTATATCATACACCCCATAGTGGTAAGGGCATTATGTCTTTGTGCATTTGTTTGTAACATGGAGAAGGAAGCGATATAGAATCATAGGTACTTTTGAGGATCTTCATAGAATCACTTTCTGAGTCGATTTATTCGTGTCCGTCCGTCTCACCGTCCGTCCATGTATTTTTGTGAAGAAAATGCGGGTCGCATTTATCATCCGATTGAGATGAAATTTTGCAAACAATATTTGTTCGGTCCACGAACGAACCCAATTGATATTGCTTAGAATCGGTTCACATTTAGATATAGCTCCCATATATGTCTGCAACCGATTTCGAGATAATTGTGCACCAAATGATCAACATTAGTCCAAATGTTCTGAATTTTGGCATATCCCACCGAATTCATCGCATTTGGGGTTTTATGTCCTTCACAAGCGTAATATGCACTCCACATGAATGATATTTAGTACCGGGCATCAGATACTGCTCGTAAATACCTCTGCCAAATTTAATCGAGATCGGATTAGATTAGAATACAAATCTTTATCCGATATCAGATATATTGTGCACCAAATGGCTAATATCAGTCCAAATGGACTGAATTTTGTCAGTTACGACTGAATTAATCCCAGAAACCAGTACTTCAAATTTGCTGTAAATCGGTACAGATATAGCTATAGCTCCCATGTATACGTTTTAACCAATTTGGGTTTTAAGGTCCCTCACAAACGTAACATGCACTCCACAACAATGATCTTTGGTACCGGGCATCAGATACTTCTCGAAAATACCTCTGCCAAATTTTATTGAGATCGGTTCTGAGGTTTATATAGTTTCGATGTATATCTTCATCCGATCGCCCAAACTGAATAGATTTTTTTTATATTCAACCGAATTTTTTAATTTGGCGAACTCGGCCCATACCAAAAGTCATCAATGTTGGTCAATACAATTTCTATTAGTGCCTCCAAAAACCTAATAATTTTTTCGAATTTTGAGGGGCACGGGTACATCTTCCAACATTTCGAACAAATTATTGATATCTTAAGTTTTAAGATTTTTGCTATGAAAAATAAATCAGTGGCGACAAATATTGCGTTTTGTCCTTAAAAAATTACTTCGGAATCCGTCCAGAACTGGCGACAGATAGCTGGAATAAAGTCGATGGCATTGAGTAGTTAATAAACTGCAACTAAGCTAGTCGGATTCTCAGAGGGTACAAATCATTCCTAGAGAAAATGTCATTACCCGCATTAATTGGCACCTTCTGATTTTCGGTATTTTGGAGATTTGGACTACAAGGCAATCTGAGCTCTCGTGGACCGAAAAACGAAATATTTTCCATATCCCCAAAGTGGCTCCACCTTGGTATATTAACTTTGTCATTCCGTTTGTAACATCCTTAAATATTCGTCGTAGACACCATAAAGTATATATATTCATAACCAGCATAAAATTCTAAGTCGATTTAACGATGTCCGTCTGTCTGTTGAAATCACGATGCAGCCCACATTGTTTGACGTAGAGCGCCCAAAATTTAGCAGAGCAATTTTTATTGTGTCTAGGATGGTTGGTATTGAAAATGAGATATATCGGTCTACGTTCTGGTATAGCCACCATATAACGGTACCTCCTGATATTCGGTATTTTAATGATTTATGCCACATTTTTTCACAGATTTGTCTGAAAATTGGTATTTGCAGGTCATAACGGGTCCCTGTGAGTGTGGCAAAACATTGCATATAAAGGTCCATGTTTTGGTATAGCCCCCATATAAAGGTACCTCCCGATATTCGGTATTTTTTTTTTTTTATTTTTGACACATTTTTTCAAGAATTTTTCTGAAAATTGGTAGTTGTTGATCATAATGGGTCCCAGTTCGTGTGGCGAGCCATTGTAATTATAGGTCCACGTTTTGGTATAGCCCCCATATAACGGTACCTCCCGATATTCGTCATTTTAATGGTTTTTGCCACATTTATTCTAATGTTTCCTTTACCCTAAGGTGGAGGGTATTAAATGTTTTTCCCGGCAGAACTTAATATTTTTTTACTTGTTTAATATTATAAAATTGTTTTACAAATGATTTTTGTAGTATCTCACATGCCTCCCTCAAATGTCAAATGAATAGTTTTTGGTATCCCTAAGTTAGCATATGGCTAAATGTAATTAAATAGAATTGTTTAGATATTATTGGCATCCTATGAACATCCTCACTTTTTGACATATCGCCAACATTTCGTTGCTTTCGGTTTTGCATCAAGAATGTATACAAAAAATGCATCTAATATAATTTTGAAAAAAACAATAATAATAATAATCATGATGACATGGAAACCATACAATATTGTATGTAAAATCACTGCTTCCCACGATCGACATCCCTAAGAGAAATTCTAAACTTTTGTAAATGTGAAATGTTTGCTAAAACTTGCCAAGACTTTTTACCTGGGACACTTTGGCTGATTTTCAGAGGCAAAATGTGCGCCAAATTTTTAATGCTAGCACAAAAAGCTACTACACCGCTGACTGTATCGTTACAATGCACACAAGAACACCTGTCATCCACAATAAGTGTAGGATGGCTTGGTTGGGTGCTGTGCCATCACCACCACCACTGCAGTATATTCATTCTTTGCATTAGCTAGGGCACGCCATGACATTCGGCCACGTCAAAATGGCAGAGCGTTTTGCTAAAACCATGGCAAAACAAAAACTAATGATAATGACGATGACGACAGTGACAGTGACAGCGACGGAGAGGGCAACGGCAGTGGCCGCGACGATGCGGTATTAAACAACAGCCTCAGCACGGCGATGAGTAACATTCTGTTGCGTACACATTCAGCTCGTGTCAACGTTGCATGCAAAAGACAATGGCTACCTTGGACTGGCATACTTTGCCAATTGATGCTTTCGATTGAAGATATGGGTTTAATTATCAGCTTGATGACCTTTATCCCTGGCGTAATGGTTCCATAGGGTAAGCTCACCTAGAAATCCTGCATATTTGGAACATGGTAAGGATAATAGGACACAATTAGGATACACACTTTGGGAAAAGTATGCAAATAACATTTTTTAACTTCGCAATTGTTCTGATTTATTTGGCCATACTACAGACGAGATATTTTATTTATCCACTAACAATTGCAGAAAACTTATTTTCACATCGCTTTCGATTTAGTGGCTCTAATATCAGATTATTATACCCTCCACCATACTATGGAGGGTATATTAACTTTGTTATTCCGTTTGTAACTCCTCGAAATACTCATGTCAGACCCAACAAAGTATATATATTCTTGATCAGCGTAAAATTCTAAGACGATTTAGCCATGTCCGTCTGTCTGTCTGTCTGTTGTAATCACGCTATCTTTCGAACAAATTGAGATAGAAGGTTAAAATTTTGCACACATGTATATTTTGCCAGTAGGTAGGTTAAGTTCGTAAATGGGCCATGTAGGTCCATGTTATCATATAGCCCCCATAAAACGGTACCCCCCGATATTCGGAATTTTGATGATTTTAGCTACATTATTCACCGGAATTGTTTCAAATTTGGCATTTGAAGTTCGTAATGCATACTACATCCTAAGTGAAACAGATTTTTCTTCAAGTTTCGCATTTAAATATTGTAATAACTTATGACAAAAGTTGCCTATGCAGATCCACGTCGTCGTATAGGCATTCGGTATTTTTAAGATTTTAACAGAATTTTTGACGGATTTTATTTTATTTTTTTTTTTTTGGAAATTGCCAAATTTGTACCAAATGGTGGAGGGTATTAAAAGTTCGGCCTGGCCTAACTTACAGCTTTTTTACTTGTTCTGGCTTTAAAAATCTAAAAATACCATCATTTCTGTTATAATATATAATATATCTGTTAAATATTTTGAGTGATATTGAATATCATACACTTGGCTCCATTTGACTTTTGTCCTTTCCTCACTGGGATTCATTTGTTTTTGCCATTGCTTGTAAAAACAAAAAAAGGGAAGTTGACATTTGATTGGCTTGTGTAATGGAATTGGAGAAACTATAATAATTTTAAATGAGATTTCATTGGATGATGGTTTTTTTGTAATGATCTAATTACGAATATTGTCTTGTTTTTCTTGGAAACTAAGTTTTACAAAATCTGGTAGCTAGGTTGACACAAAAAAATGCTGATTCTTAAGCAGAGGTTAGGTGTTTTAATTATTATAAAATTATCATATTACAAGATATTTTTAAGGCCATTATCTTAAAAGTATCTCCTGAAATGAAAACGTACTATGAAGCGTATGAGTGTTATTAGCAACCATACGCAACCAAACCTAAATTTACATTATCCCATCTAAAGTACAGCGTGAGATGAAAAAACTGCAACCAACTTCAGACTGCTGTCATTTCTAAGCCACTCGTCCGACATCTGTTAAAACTATTCCAGTGACATTATATTGTTTACAAGCGTTCAAAGAGAAATTTTCTGAGAATTTTCCAGAAAAAAAAAATATTCGTAATGAAATTCATGCGTGATAGTGTGATTTCCTTATATCTGGCTGGAAGACCACTCCAACATTTAAATGGGAATACATCTTTTGTGTCTCGTACCATCGCTCGTTACCGTGATACTGGTAGCATAGCCCGACGCCAAGGAAGTGGGCGGAAGAAAACAGTAACATCAGCAGAAATGGTTCGAAAAGTAAACACACGACTTAATCGAAACCCGCTCCGCAGTGGCTGAAAAATGGTCCGTGAGCTGAACATATCGCAATATTCCATTCGGCAAATATTGAAAAATGAGCTCGGGGTAAAGCTTTTGAAATTCCAAAAACTGCAAGAACATACACTGCAACAGGAAGAAGATAGACTCACAAGAGCTAAAGAGTTGCTTCGCTTGGCTGAAAGTGGTGAACTGCCGAGTTTGGTTTTTCCGATGAGAAAACATTCGTTGTCCAGCAGTTTGTAAACAAACAAAATGATCGTGTTTACTTGCCAAAAAGGTCAGCTGAAAATGTGCAGCTTCGGTTGGCCAACAGAACTCAAGCGGCGGCCATGGTGATGGTGTGGGCCGCCATAACAGCAGCAGAATAAATGCCGAATATTATCGTGAAAATATTCTGGAGGTGTATTTAAGCATTGGGCACGCAAACATTTTTGCCGCAGACCTTCGACATTCCAAGAGGACTCAGCACCATCGCACTCAGCACGCGCCACCCAAGAATGGTTACAAAATGAGGTTCCTCGCTTCATTTCCAGCGCACAATGGCAACCAAAATCTCTGGATACCAATCCGTTGGCCTTTTGTGTCTGGAGTATTTTGGAAAGCAAAGATGGCACTAAAAAATACCAAAGTGTCGATCAGCTCAAGCAAGCGCTTCAGAATTGGCCGAGAATGGGCCAAAATACCGCAGAGCAACATTCGGGCAGCGTGTGACGGTTTCATTGGCCAAAGGCCAAAATTCGTGCCGAAGGCCAAAATTCGCGCCAAAGGTGACCAATTCGAACAAATTTAAACATTTTCAAAGCTTTGATACTATTTTCGACATTTTTTGATTTCATTCAATACAGTTAAAAAATGTAAAAATTAGGGAGTATGACTTTGTTGCAGTTTTTTATCTCACCCTGTAGTATAGTATTTTATCTTATATTATAGATTCCGTATTTTGAACGAAACCTCTGATGTTATTAAGTTATTTTACCCTGTCGTGCTCCAAATATAAAAAAGTGTCTCTCCCTGAAAAGTCTCTATAGTTTGTAAAAGCTGGGCAGTGGCAAAGATAATGTTCCAAAGTTTCATCTTCTTCTCGCCGCATGCCTAAGTCTTTTCGTTTCAGGTTCACTTGATGATATTAAGACATTTGCTTTGGCCTCATTTGGACCCTCATAGGATTTTTCTATATTTTCATATGTTCTCGTTGTGGGGACATTTTTCGCCGAATGTTTGTTACAGGTTGCTCTACTGAATATCCATAGTGAAGTATCATATAGTCGGCCGACCCTACTTTCGATCTCTGATTACAGCTTTCTTCGTGTATTAAGATTCGTGCGTATTGCTATTTTGTTGGGCTGATAGAAACGGTAAAAAACATCATGCATTTGATATATCAACACATGAGTGTATTTGTTTGATATCTTGATTTTAAATAAGATGATGATTTAAATAAGATGATTTTAAAAAGATATGACGAAACAAGTAAAAAAACATTAAGTTCGGCCGGGCCAAATTTTTAATACCCTCCACTTTAGGGTGAAAGAAACATTAGAAGAAATGTGGCAAAAACCATTAAAATGCCGAATATCGGGAGGTACCGTTATATGGGGGCTACACCAAAACGTGGACCTATAATTACAACGTTTCGCCACACGAACTAGGACCCATTATGACCCACAAATACCAATTTTTAGACAAATCAGTGAAAAAATGTGGCAAAAACCATCAAAATACCGAATATCTGGAGGTATCGTTAAATGGGGGCTATATCAAATCATGGACCCATGCATGCAATGTTTCGCCACCGAAGCTGGAACCCATTATGACCAACAAATACCAATTTTCAGACAAATCCGTGAAAAAATGTGGCAAAAATCATCAAATTACCGAATATCGGGAGGTACTTTAAATGGGGGCTATACCACAACGTGGACCTATACATGCAATGTTTTGCCACACGCTCAGGGACCCGTTATGACCTACAAATACCAATTTTCAGACAAATCCGTGAAAAAATGTGGCATAAATCATCAAAATACCGAACTATACCAGAACGTGGATCGATATATCTCATTTTCAATACCAACCATCCTAGACACAATACCAATTGCTCTGCTAAATTTTGGCGCTCTACTTTAAATAATGTGAGTTGTATCGTGATTTCAACAGACAGACAGACGGACAGACAGACAGACCGACATCGTTAAATCGACTTAGAATTTTATGCCGATTATGAATATATATACTTTATGGGGTCTAAGACAAATATTTAAGGATGCTACAAACGGAATGACAAAGTAAATATACCCTCCTTTCCAAGGTGGAGGGTATAAAAATCGTACAAGCCACACTACAGCCAATTCAACTTGAAAAGAAGGCCTTTTTGAGGAAATATGCTGAAATTCTCCAAAATCGATTGAAAACTGAAACTGAGCCTATTTTTCAAAAAAAAAAAAATAAATAAATAAATAAATAAATAAATAAATAAATAAAATGAAGGAAAGTTCTTTTACTCGGATTATATATGCTACAATACCATGAAAAATGGCAATGAGTAAAGATGTCTAACAGCTTGAGTTACTTTAATTTGTATCTATGTAAATGCATATTTTACACAATTATGTTAAGAACAAACATCATTAAAATAATAATAATATAATGTCAATTGTGTGGCGAATGCATTTATGTTTGTATGCATTTAATTGTACCTGCAATTATTTGTTATATATAATGTAATTAAATAATTTGTTGGCATTGTTTCAAAAAAAAGTAATACTCGACAGTCGTTTAGCTGGAAGCTACGCAGAACAATAGAATTACTGATCGCACATAATGGCCGTGTAATGACAAGAACAAAAACAATAACAACAATGAAAAACTGCTGGAACGACATTCGTCGGTCGAGCTTCATGTATTGTAAATATGTGTTGTATTGCGAAGATAAGACAAAAGAATAAAATGTCTACCAAAGACGTATCTTTAATTTGAGGAAAACAAGATTCAGTTGTATATGAGTACAGATTCGGGCAAAAGCAAAATAAGTGTATGTTTAATAAATATTTTTGCTCCGTAACTCATTGAAGTAATCAGGCTTGACACCATAAAGAACATATATTCGCATTTAGCGTTATTCTGAGCTTTTGCCAAAAACGAAATTGATTGTTACGTTCAGGTAGGTAAAATATATCCCATTAGTTTGATCTGAAATACTGCCGAAGACACTAGGAACCTTAATCTGAGAATTTCCAAATTTATGGAAGAGGGCAACAACGCCAGTACACGTTTCTTCTGTTTTCAGCTCTACTTTCATAATCTGCTAGATTGCCCGTAATTATTGAAAAAAATTTATCGCACAGTGAATTTATAGCTATCAAGTATCCGCTCTGTCTGACAATCAATGTTTTTTATATTATTCAATATTTTTTCCTTTTTCGGAAAGAATAATAGTAAATTGTTTACCTTTAACATAAAAAAGTCTTCAAAATCTTTTATTTTGAAGTTTACCGAGGAGGAAATTAGTAAAACAATTGCACAACGGACCCACATCCAATTTTTCTGTCCAAAACTATTTCAACGTCTCCATATGTAAACCCCAGACACCAATAGAGATCCTAATATCAAATTTCATAATTTCACTTCTTTATCTTCACCCAATACAAAATTTAGTAATATTTAATAGGCATATCTAAAACAATCTCCATTTCTAATTAATGTTTTTTGAACAATTATAGAACACACTTGTAAAAACACATCCAGATCTCTATACCAGATACCAATAGAGACCTTAATATCAAATTTTAGGATTTCAGCTTTTTAATACCTTTTATTACCAACTTTAGTACCATTCAGTATAATTACAGTATGCATATCCAAAACCAGGCCCTTTTCTCAAACAGGAGCACCAACAGTGATATCCATTCAAATTTCAGGATTTTCTCTATTCCTTTATCTAATACCAAATTTAGTACTTTTCGAACAATTGTTGTACACATTTCCAAAAATACTCATATCTCAATCCCAGACACCACCAGAGACCTTAATAACAAATTTGAGTACTACAGCCCTTCACCTTCACCCAATTCAAAATTTAGTATTTTTCGTATAAATATAGGACGCATGTCCCAACCAATAATACGTAATCTTACTATCAAATTGCAGAATTTCATCTCAATCCCTTCACCAAATACCAAATATAATACCATTCAGAACTTTTCGTACAATTATAGTACATATTTCTAATGTCAAATTTCAGAATAGAAGACCTTTTTTTACCGAATACTAAATTTTACCAAATATATTAAGTACTTTCCGTGCACTTTTAGAGGACACACAAAATGTCCCCTTTATCACAAACCTACCATCAACAGGGACCCCAATACAAAATTTCAAAATTCCGGCTTCCTCCTTTCACCCTAACATAAACTGTTCCAAATTTAGTACCACTTGGTACAATTCGATCACTTTGTACACATTTCCTAAGCCACCTTCATATATAAACAGTAAGGAAAAATCAAAAGTCGGGTGGGCCGACTATATGATACCCTACACCACTATGCATATTTAGTAGAGCTCACGTAACAAAAGAATTTATTTCAAGAAGATCATACCACCTATCAACATTTGGCTTTAGAGCAATTATAGTTTGCTATAGAGTGCATGATATCACTTGGAGGAGGATTATATGAAAAAAATATATATCGGAGCCGAGTTGCACTCTATTTGGACTGATATTAGCGATTATTTGCACAATAAACCTGAAATCGGATTAAGGATATATATATATATATATATATATATATATATATATATATATATAGGAATATCCAAATCTTAGCCGTTGTCGATAAAATTTGGCAAAGGTATTTCCAAACTTTATAAGATACCAAATATCGTTGTTGTTGAATGCATATAACGCTTGTGAGGGACTTTATACCCCAAGTCGGATAAAACATATATGTCGAAGCTACAGCTATATCTGAACCGATTTACACCAAACTTGAAGTACTGGTACTGGTTTATAAGATGAATTCAGTCGTAATGGCCAAAATTCAGCCTATTTAGGCTAATAGTAGGCATTTGGTGCACCATAAACCTGATATCGGATATGGCTTGTATTGGCCATTTGGTGCACAATAAACCCGACATCGCTTGATGATATATGTAAGCTATATCTAAATCTGATCCGATAATCACCAATTTCAATAGGGTTCATCCTTGGGCAAAACAAATATTGTTTGTAAAATTTCATCTCAATCGGATAATAAATGCGACCTGCATTTTGTTCACAAGAATATATGACGTACGGACTGACGGACTTTCATGCAGTAAGCGATTCTATGAAGATCCTCAAAAAAGTAACTATGGGTCTATATAGCTTCCTTCTCAATGTTACAAACAAATGCACAAAGGCATAATACCCTTACCCCTACGTTATGTAGGGTATAAAAATTATTTTCGTACCTTGATTCTCATACTAAGTGTTTTTTTCTGGCTCTATCTGTTTACTAATACCACATGGTACTATTATAGAAGTTTGGTACCTTTTTAGAACTTAAAGTTAGTGTTTCCAAAAACCCTTTGGTAAATCTGTCATGCACGTCATCAGTGACTCTCATACCAAATAACATTTGTTCAATACATAGAATCTTGTACCTTTTAGTACTTTTCGTATCCTTTCAGGACGAATTGCCAAAAATCCAGCCTGATCTCACGCCTAAGCACCAAGACTTCCCAAGTGCAAAATTTCAAGGTTCTAGTTATAGCCATTTCATCTGGGCGACGATTCTTTGTCAGTCATACGGTATTGTTAAATGGGGGCTGTATCGATACAAGGACTTCTGTGACCTATTCTCAATATCAAACATTATACGGAGCTAAAAAACTTTTAAGTGAAAAGTTACCAACTTACTACGTATTGTTCAGAAGTTAGCCTAATTTCTGTGGACCGACGATCGGACATATAAATAAAATACTGCAAAAATCAAAAAAATACCTAACATTGGGAGTTAACGGTAACGGTAATTTATTGAATTGACTGATATTGAATTTGGGGGGTACAGTTATATGAGGGCTATACGAAGACCTGAACCTGAATAGAAAATTTTCTGTCGCATACCTATTAGAAACTTTAAATGCGAAATTTAAAACAATTCCGGTGAATAATGTCACAAAAATCACAAAAATACTGAATATAGGGAGCTATCGCTATATGGGGGCTATACCAAAACGTGGACCTATATTTTTTCAATACTAAAAGTCCTGCAAATCCAACACCCATCTGAGTAAAATTTGATTAAACTACTTACTTTCGTTCGGAATCTATAGTGATTTCCAGGAACGGACTGACAAACCACTGCGAGTAGATTAGTGGGTAACTAGGCATTGCCACATCACCAAAATCATATCTAGTTAAGCTCTCCACACCAAAAGTAACAAGTAAGCAAAGGCTACAGTCGAGCGGGGCCGACCGTTGAATACCCTACAACACTATAATAAACGATACGGTTTATATAGGCGAGTTACTCGAAAGAATTCCACAAGATATTGTGACATATAATTAAAGAAAACCATCAGGCTTCGATCTCTAATTTTCGAATAATGTATTTTTGAATTCTCCAAAAAGTCACTGGAATGGAAATTTTCGTATTTTGTCTACAAAAGTTGGCAAACTATTTCACACATTAAATATTTTTGGATGGCCATCCAAAACTGCTTGGCTTTTTGCAATGCCCGTAACCCCCATTCAAATGTTCGTGAGGATCGGGCAATAATTACGACCTGCTGACAATTTTGCAGTTTTTTTTTGGTCCATTTCAACCCCTAAATATATGGCGATCATCTCCGAAAAGAGTAGGCTTCTTTTCTAACCCTCATCTGATCCCCATGCAAAATTTCGTTAGGATCGGGCCATAAATGCGATCTGTATATGATATCCTGATACTTAGATTTGTTAGCTGTAGAAATATTACCAAATGTTTAATTCAAAATGAAAATATGACAAAATTGGAAAAATATGAGAAAATTTTACAAAGTCGATATTTTCATCTTTGGAGAGATATTTTTATGCGTTTTTCTTGACGTTTTTTCTTTCCTGCCAAGAGGCCATTCTGAATTAATGAGAACTGTCGAAATCAGTTCAGCCGTTCTCGACATATAAGAGATCTTTCAAGCATATCTTCTTTGATTGACATATATATCGCACATATTTTGCTATATATCCGTTTTGTTGGATGTTAACATCAATGTAAAGATCAGGAGTAACCTTGTCATGGCTTTGTGATTTCGCCGCGATTCAAAATATTCGCGGTTTAATGAAAAAATTTGAATTTTTTCAACACAAAAGATATGGTCTCTTTTACCCGCTAAATATTATCCGATGACCACCCAAATTGGTAGACTTCTTCCCCGCCCTAAACTACCCTATAGCTACATGCGAAATTCCGCGTCGATTGGTCTATAATTGCGACCTGTATAGCTACTGCAAAATCCGAAATTTTTTCAGTTTTTGGTCCATTTCGAATATTATGCAATCATCTCCAAAAGAAATAGGGTTATATTCTGACCCTAGCCCCACCTCCATTCTAAATTTCGTGAAGATCGGGCCATAATTGCGACCTGTACAGTGATTACAAATTAACATGGACATACGGACAGACGGACGGACGGACATACATAGCTAGATCGACTCAGCTCGGCGAGATAGGAAGATACATATTTCCTATGTGGGAAATCAATATTTCGAGGTGTTACATAATTTTTGGCCCAATCAAACTTATAATACCCCCAACACATAGTGTTGTAGGGTATAAAAATCCCTCGAAAATAAATTACCACATATTCCACAATCAACGTTCCATATAATTTCTAAGCGAGTAACCTGCTTCTGGGATCTACAATTTCGTATTAATAAACAACTTCATTTTGGCTATTATAATCCACCCCGAACTAAATCACATATGAAATGAGCCTTTTCAAAAAACAATTGTATTTGCCCTTGCCATTGTCTGTGACAAACATTTCTGGATATTGTCAACACAATTCCTGGAATAATAACCATTATAAAATTGTCAACATTATGGAATTGTAAAATTTAAGTAGCATTCTGTTGCTGGTAATAATGGCTATGTTCAGTTCAACTTTGCGGTTGGTTATCTAATGTGAAATGTTACAGGTGGCCAAACCTCGTACGGTCGTTAAAACATCCCAATTAAGTTGATTTTATGTTTCCGAACTCATGTCACTTGGCATTGTTGTTGTGAATAACATGTGTGGTTAATTAACGCATTGCAATTATACTCACCTCAGTGGTCGATAAGGGACTTGTTGAAAGCCTTTGAAAATCAAATATTGAATTGAAAATTCCCTATTCGCCACTAATTGACATAATAAAGCTGCTAATAATAACCTAAGCCACATAGTGACCTTGGAAAATAAAACCACCGCATTCTGCATTTCAGTAATTTTTGAGTGATACATACCTGAAAGAGAGAGAGAGAGAAAAAAGACGAATTAGTGAAAAGTTGATGTGTGTAGTCATAATGGCGATAATAATGAAGATAATATTTAATAAATTTTTTGGATTATTTTGGTATGATTTTATATCGTCATTGCAACCGACACCATGAAGACATATTTGATGCTTTTTTAATATACGCAACCAAATCTAGTAATTATTTATAACAATATATACTTATGTATCCATTGCATTGAGATGGGAAATTCTGCTGGATATAGTACGTTCTTATTATGTGCACGGTATTCGATGAATCTCTTGAGTAAACTTGTCTAAAATTTTGATTGATCTAAGATGTCAATTAGACTTTTTGGGTTTAAAACACGTAAACATAATTTTGCGAATGCTTTAAATTGCTGCACAATAATTCCGAATTCGATTTTTCTGGTCAAAAGCACATTTTTTCGTCATCAATGATATTTAGATTATTTGGGGGATTCGATAGTAAAACAAGTAAGCAAAGGCTACAGTCGAGCGGGGCCGACCGTTGAATACCCTACAACACTATAATAAACGATACAGTTTATATTGGCGAGATACTCGAATGAATTCCTCAAGATATTGTGACAAATAATAAAAGAAAACCATCAGGTTTCGTTCTCTAATTTTCGAATGATAGCAACTTTAACTAATTTGCTCATTTCCAATTTATTGGTAGATGTTGCACGTAAATGGTCTGGAACCAATATTTCCCAAAGACCTATAATCTCTCAGAAGTGGCAAGAGATTAACATTTATTATTGGTTTTTGACTGAAACGCATCTATATGAGATATAAACATTTGACTATATTCTTAAACGAAATCAGCGTTAACGAAATAGTCAGAAGTGCGTCTTTCCTGTATTTGTGAATTCTAAAAAAGTCACTGGAATGGACATTTTCGTATTTTGTCTACAAAAGATGGCAAACTATTTCGCACATTGAATTTTTTTGGCCATCCAAAACTGCTTGGCTTTTGCAATGTCCGGTAACCCCCATTCAAATGTGCGTGAGGATCGGGCGATAATTACGACCTGCTGACAATTTTGCAGTTTTTTGGTCCATTTCAACCCCTAAATATATGGCGATCATCTCCAAAAAGAGTAGGCTTCTATTCTGACCCTCTCCATGCAAAATTTCGTAAGGATCGGGCCATAAATGCGATCTGTATATGATATCCTGATATCCTAACTACTTAGTTTTGTTAGCTTTAGAAATATTACCAAATGTTTAATTCAAAATGAAAATATGCCAAAAATATGACAAAATTGAAAAAATATGAGAAAATTTTAGAAAATCAATATTTTCATCTTTGGAGAGATATTTTTATGCGATTTTTTAGACGTTTTTTCTTTCCTGTCAAGAGGCCATTCTGAATTAATGAGAACTGTCGAAATCAGTTCTCTTCTTTCAAGCATGTCTTCTTTGATAGACATATATATCGCACATATTTTGCTATATATCCGATTTGTTGGATCTTAACATCAATGTAAAGATCAGAAGTAACCTTGTCATGGCTTTGTGATTTCGCCGGGATTTAAAATATTCGCGGTTTAATGAAAATTTTTGAATTTTTTCAACACAAAAGATATGGTCTATTTCACCCGCTAAATATTATCCGATGACCATCAAAATTGGAAGGCTTCTGCCCAGCCCAAAGCTCTAGCTACATGCGAAATTCCGCGTCGATTGGTCTATAATTGCGACCTGTATAGCTACTGCAAAATCCGACATTTTTTCAGTATTTGGTCCATTTCAACCGCTAAACATTTGGCGATCATCTCCAAAGGCAATAGGGTTCTATTCTGACCCAAACCCCACGTTCGTGCAAAATTTCGTAAGGATCGGGCCATAATTGCGACCTGTAGCGTGATTACAAATTAACATGGACAGACGGACAGACGGACAGACGGACGGACGGACATACATAGCTAGATCGACTCAGCTCGGCGAGCTAGGAAGATCCATATATACTTTCCTATATGGGAAACCAATATTTCGTGGTGTTACATAATTTTTGGCCCAATCAAACTTATAATACCCCCAACACATAGTGTTGTAGGGTATAAATATTAAAATAAAAAAAAATGACTATTATAAAGGTTTGAAAATGGACTGTGAAAATTTTTCAATACAATAAAAATTTTCAATGGCAATACACATTTATTGAAATAATGCTACTATGATAAATTAGAACAAGTAGAAACTGTTTAAGTTATTACAAATGCATAAATCTCAACAATAACTCTCTAAAAATGTCACGGATTTGATCCAAATTAGAGCATAGTAAAATTTAAAAAAATTGATTTTCAAATTCAGTTCGCATTCGAAAACCGCCAAAATATCATCCATTATATATCTCATATATAACTTCAAATCAAATCGCATTGTCGGTAGGAAATTTTACAATGTCGTCTCACTCCTTTCTTTTCTTAGGATCTAGCAGGAAATTAAAATTTTCAAAACAATGATTAATGAAGTAATTTTCCAGCGAACCAAACGTCGGACGTCCGACACATTTGCTCAACGTCTGAAGTTTTGTCCGACTCGTCCGACCGACGTAGGTCCGAGCTCTGAGCAATTTTTTTGTCTGAGGGATTTTTTCTTGCTGAAGAGTTTTTCTCTACTGCTTGTTGCATTTGTTGTAAACAAAGAAAAAAACAAAACAAGTTAAAAAGTATCAGTCTCAGCCAATAATCGAACGATTATTTAAATATATTTTGACTTCTCTTATGGTTATTCAAATGTTTGACCCTCTTTGGAGTGGGTTCCGAAGGAGTGGGCCAATATTGTCAATTTTGTATCGGACCTAAGTAAATATGATAAAAATATTGCGACGTGCCAGGTTTGGACTATATTGGTTACTTCCTTCACTTTATATGAAACATGTGATAATTGTTAGAAAATGTGCGTGAGGTCCTTTTCATATTTCATCTAATGCAGATAAATGCATGGCACGGACAAAGTTTCAAGAAAATCTAACATTTTTGCGAAATCATAAATTACATATTCATATCAGGATTCTTGTTGAGAAAAAAATTTAGATATAGCAAGTTGTAAAGAATCGCCGAATTGTTTCGCAAGTTGAGACAAAAAAAAAAAAATATTGAAAATTGTGATCCTTTGAAGGGTTTCGCAGATATATATCATCTTCACAATAGATCATGTGTTAGCAATAATATTAGTATGTGTGAAAATTGAAGAGAGTTGCATGCTTATTTCGCTTTCTTTGAGCGTTTTGTTTTTTTTTTTTCAAAATCTTGGACCCTGTGTGGGGGAGGTACCAGAAGAAATGATCCGATCTTTATCATTATACCCTACAATACTATGTGTTGGGGGTATTATAAATTTGATTGGGCCAAAATGTATATAACACCTCGAAATATTGGTTTCCCACATAGGAAAGTATACATGGATGTTCCTATCTCGCCGAGCTGAGTCGATCTAGCTATGTATGTCCGTCCGTCTGTCCATTTTAATTTGTAATCACTCTACAGGTCGCAATTATGGTCCGATCCTCATGAAATTGAAAATGGAGGTGGGGTTGAGGTCAGAATAGAACAGAATAGAAAAATAGATGATCGCATAATATTTAAAGGTTGAAAAGGACCAAAAAAAAAAAAAAAAATTTCCTGATTTTGTAGTTGCTCTACAGGTCGCAATTATGGCCCAATCTACGAGGAAGTTAGCATGGGGATAGAGCTTAGGGCTTTGCAGGAGCGTTCCAATTTTGATGGTCATCGGGTAATATTTAGTGGGTGAAATACACAATAACATTTGTGCTAAATAAAAGTCAAATTTTCCATTAAACAGCGAATATTTTTAATCCCGGCGAAATCATAAATAGACGAACAGGTCAATTCTGACCGTTAGGTATACGCCGATATTAAATATATCGGATATATATATAGCGAAATATATACAATGTGTATATACAAAGGAATAGGATCTAAGCTAGAATGCTTTTATCTCAAAAATGGCAATTCAGAATGCCATTTTGGCATAAAAGAATAAAATCTAAAAAATCGCTAAAAAAGATGTTAATATTGATGTTAATATAGATTGTGTAGTTTTTTTTTTGACATTTTTTTTATTTTTTTATATATATTTTATCGCATGCGATTTTTTCAATTTGACTTAATATTGAATTATATATTTTATAATATTTTTTCAACTTACAACTTACTTACAACTTACTTATACGACTGAGAAGAGAGTTAAGGACAGGGAAGAATTCTTGCATTTTGGATAACCATTGGATTATATTTAGCTGTAAAATGGACCACAACAACTAACAGCACGACGGAGTGCGTAAATATTGGGCAAATGCCCCTGATGGGAATCCAAAATGGATTTGGACATAAAGGGGCTTCTAACATATTGTAGTGTTGTAGGGTATCGCATGGTCTGCCCGCGCTACTGTAGCCTTTGCTTACTTGTTTTTATCACAGATCTTGTGTACCAAGTCTGAATGGAATCGAATATTAGTTTTCGCATTTTATGAGCTTCGTGGACATTCACAATTTTGACCATTTGTGGGGGAGGTACCAGAAAGAGTAGACCGATATATTCCATCTTCACACCTGACCTCGTCATGTGTGTAATTTGAAGACAATCAGATCAGATCACATTTTATAAGAGTAAAAACTATTCAAAATTTTGACCTTTTGTGGAAGATGTACTTGATGGAGTGGACTGATATTGTGTATTTTCGCACCTGACCTAGCGCTGCTTTCATATAAAAAGCCTTCGAGCCGTGGGTTTTTTAAAAAAATATTGTTTGAAGAGACTTGGAGACGTGGATTCTTTAAAGAATATTTTTTTAAGCAGCCTTCGAGACGTGGATTTTTTAAAGAATATGTTTTGAAGGGCCTTCGAGGCGAGGATTCTTTAAAGAATATGTATTGAAGGGCCTTCGAGACGTGGATCTTTTAAAGAATATTTTGTGAAGGGTTTTCGAGACGTGGATTTTTTAAAGAATATTTTTTGAAGGGTTTTGAGACGTAGATCTTTTAAAGAATATTTTTTGAAGGGTTTTGAGATGTGAATTTTTTAAAGAATATTTTTTTAAGGGTTTCGAGACGTGTATTTTTTAAAGAATATATTGTACCAAAATCATTTTGACAGAAAATTCAAAACATATTTTTTTTACAATTGTGTTGGTGAACACACAGATATTTATAACATACTTTAAAGCACTTTACACTATTTGATTGTTTTTTATACCCTACACCACAAGGCGGTCAGGGTATTATGTCTTTGTGCCGTCAGGGTCAGGGTATTATGTCTTTCTGTCCGTCCGTCCGTCCGTCTGTCCGTCCGTCCGTCTGTCCATGTATTTTTATAAACAAAGTACAGGTCGCATTTATTGCCCGATCCAGATGAAATTTTGCAAAGATCTTTTGTTTGGCCCAAGGACGAACCCTATTTAAATTGGAGATAATCGGTCAAAATTTAGATATAGCTCCCATATATATCTTCGTCCGATTTGCCTTTTATTGTGCACCAAACGTGTAATATCAGCCCGAACTGTATGGAATTTTGCACATACACCCAAATTAGGCCTAAAAATATGTGTGCCAAATTTGATCAAAATCGGTTCAGATATAGCTATAGCTCCCATATATATTGTTCATCCGATTTGTTATATTTGTCCTCTGCAGACGTAATATGCACTATGCAACAACAATATTTGGGGAAATATATCAAACATAGCTCAGAAATACATTTGCTAAATTTTATCGAGATCGGTTCAGATTTGGATATAGCTCCCATATATATCTTCGTCCGATTTACCTTTTATTGTGCACCAAACGTCTAATATTTGTCCAAATGGGATGGAATTTGGCACTTACGACCGAATTGAGTCTAGAAGCTAGTATGTCAAATTTGGTGAAGATCGGTTCAGATATAGCTATAGCTTCCATATATATTATTCATCCGGTTTGTTATATTTGTTACCCACAACCGTAATATGCACTCCGTAACAACGATATTCAGGGAAATATATCAAATACAGCTCAGAAATATCTTTGCCAAATTTAATCGAGATCGGTTCAGATTTGGATATAGTTCCCATATATATTTTTATCCGATTTCAAATTAATTTCGCACCAAATGGGCAATACAAGTCCGAATTTAAAAGATACAAATGCTTCGGCATATTTAGTCCTTTGAATTTTAAATTATAATTATAATCATAGCGTGTATGATTGAATTCTCCCATAAAAACTTTTAATTGTTATGTGGAGCTCTACTTAATTAACAAAGTGGTGTAGGGTATCATAAAATCGGCCACGCCCGACTTTAAGACTTTCTTTACTGTTTTTTTTTTGAAAATTGTTGGGCGCTCTCAAAAATCTGCAACAAAAGCTTTAATAATAAAATGTAAACAAATAACTTTACATATGACTCTAGCACAATGGTACCTGGCTTTTACTAACAGAAGTTTTTTTTTTTTTTTGGAACCATCAAATATTATGTTTTCAGTATGGAATACTTTTATGTGGGTAGTATCGAGTTCTATAAATTTATTTTTAGTTTATTGTCTTTTATGTTTTAATTTAGAATATTCTTTTCTTTTTTTAAATCATAGTAAAACTATGTTTAATATCTTTTTTTTTATCAAAATAAACAAATAAATTGTTCCAAAATTCCGTTTCTGTCATCAACCAGTTTTAGAATTTTCTAGTTGCATAAAATATATCAGCATGGAAAAATAGTATAAAATCTAACATATTTCCACATAAACGATATTCAATAACATTTTCGCAAATATATATCTCAATAATGTGGCATTCCAATCCATTACCTACTTATTTATGACCTTTTTTTGCCACAGATATTTCACATTTGGATTCAATAAAAATTAAAACGAAATCATTGTTGAATACGATATATAAATAATTCATAAAACAATGGCGGCGCCATATGCCATTAACCCAACGGAGCTACCATGGGGACCATTCAAAGATTTATTCTTAAACAAATAGCCAACGACTTGTTAGGGATAGCTCGTAGGGGCAAGAGGGGGAGGACAGGGGGTTTAAAGTAAAAGTTCTTTGGAGAGCAAACAGTTTGTGGGTGTGTTTATTTAGTAAGAGCAAAAACCAACTTGCGAAGGACAAATGTGTTTTCAATATCGCACACACATACATACATATACAGAACTGCACATATGTATTTGTATAAATTTCGAATGAGTTTTATGCTATTGACTCTCTTGACATATAGGGACCATAAAATTGTTCCCCGCCATTGTATATGAAATGCATAATTTACGATTGACAATCATTTGCACAATGCCAAAATGGCATTAATTTCATATTGGAGGACCCAAGCCGGATGGGATAGTGTGTTTATTTGAGGGAAAAGCGCTTGAAAATTATACAGGCATAAATTTGTCAAACATTGAATTATATACGTTGGAAATGTGTGGTAAACAGTGCCGCAATGATTTATTTGAAAAAAAAAAAATAATATTCCATTTTATAAACGAAAATGGTTTAAGACTATAAAATTTTTCAATGAAAAACACGTCTCAAAAAGCAATAAAACCTTGAGTTTTGAAAGCAGATTCTCTTAATAGGAATTACAAGCTAAAGGATATTTGAAGAAACCTGGTATATAATATCGTCTGGATTAAGGTCAAATATGTTAAAAAATCAAGAGAGAGAGAGGGAGAGAGAATTTATGGGATGTAATGTGTCTTTGTTAAACAATGTTATTGCCGCATCGTGCATAATGGCCACCAATGTTTCTGGTCAGAGTAGCCAGAGCAGGATCTTGTAATACTGAAAACCCGATGGCGTTCGGAATGCTTCTAATTATCTTTGAAGGAGATATCTTCAAAAACATAGTCATCAAAGCAACAGCCGCACAACATCTTTACACATCGTGTAAGATTTACAAGTCAAGTAACATATCCGATTATGTATGTAGATTTTCATAGCACACTTTTAGGCGCTCCCTAAATTAAAAGAAAAAACAAGTAAAAAAGCAATACCATCCACCATGTTGAACGAATTTAGCAATTCTCAAAAACGATAAAATCTGTTAAAATCTTAGAAATATCTAATGTAGCCGTTATATTAGGGTCAATACGACGACGCGGACCTGCATAGGTAATTTTCTTCATACGCCATTACAATATTCAAATGAGAAACTTAGAAAAAAATCCGTGAATAATGTGGCTACAGTCATCAAAATACCGATTATCGGGAGGCTTTGGGGGCCATACGAAGACCTGGACCTGCACAGACAGTTTTCTGTCTTAGGATTTAGTATTCATTGCGAACTTCAAACTCCAAATTTGAAACAATTCCGGTGAATAATGTCGCTAAAATCATCAAAATACCGAATATCGGGAGGTACAGTTATTTGGGGACGTTAGTCTTTAACGTCCAGGAGAAACGGCTGAAGCTAGAATCTGGAAATTTTTTTGTAATGGTCAATGTTGGTGAGACGTTAGGCTTAGTTCTATGAAACTCGATCTTTAAGTTGACTAAAAGGTAAACAAGTAAAAAAGCCGTATGTTCGTCCGGGCCGAACTTTGAATGCCTTCCACCAATTAGAACGAATTTTCAAATTTTTAAACAAATGAAATTCGTTCAAAATTCTGTTAAAATCTTAAAAAATTGAATATATTCCGTTATATTGGGATCTATACGAAGAAATGGGCCTGTAGATTCAACTTTTGGCATAAGCCATTACAGTATTCAAATACGAAAATTGAAAAAAAAAAATTCGGAGAATAATGAATCTAAAATCATCAAAATACCGCATATAGGGAGGTACCTTTATATTGGGAGGTACCTGTCACAGGTTGTAGTACCTATTAGGAATTTCAAATACGAAATGTAAAACAATTTCTGTGAATATTGTACCTAAAATCGTCGAAATACCGAATATAGGGAGGTACTGATATATGGGACCCATGCGATGACCTGGACCTGCATAGACAATTTTCTGGTATAGACCCATTCGAACTCTAAATAAAAAAATTGAAACAACTCCGGTAAATAATGTCGCTAAAGTCATGAAAATAACGAATATGGGGGGAACCGTTGTATGTGGGCTATACGATATCGTGGACCTATACATATAGACATTTCTGTTCCAGGGAGTGAAGTACTCAGAAGAAACTGAGAAAAATAGAATTTTACGCTGATCAAGAATATATATATATATATACTTTGTTATTATTTCGATGAGTTACAAACGGAATGACGAACTTAATATACCCTCCATACTATGTATGGTGGAAGAGATAAAAAAAACCACGGATAGAGGTAGAATTATGAAATTCGAAATGAGGGCCAGTGATGGGCTTCAGTATTAGGTGAATGGTGCTGGGTGAACGGATAGTGTTTGAAGTCTGAATATTGGCCTTAAGATTTAGGATTATTAAAAGATTAGGATTATTAAAATATCGAATATCGGTCTACATATAAAATATCAAATTCCAAACCGTTGTATGGAAATCGTTGTCCGATATTGGCAATGTATTAGACACCGGTTGTAGAACCCATTATGAAATACAAATACCAAATTTCCCACAAATCTATTAAAAATGTAACTTAAGTAGTCAAAATACCGAATATCCGAAGGTACCGCTATACGAAAACGTGGACCCAGATATTCAATGTTCTGCTACCGGTGCTAGAACCCATTACGAACTACAGAAAACAATTTTTCGACAAATCCGTGGAAAAATGTGGGTAAAACCATCAAAATACCGAATATCGGCAGGTACCCTTATATAGGTGTTTACGAGAACGTGGACCCATATAACAAATGTTCTGTCGCCGAAGCTGGAACCTATTACCACTTATTAGACAAACCTATGGAAAAATGTGGCAAAGATAATAAAAAACAAGTAGGCGAAGGCTACCGTCGAGCGGGGCCGACCGTTGAATACCCTACAACACTATAACAAACGACACAACGAGATAGTCGAAAGAATTCCACAAGATATTTTCTAATAATAGCAACTTAAACAAATTTAAATGGTCTTCCTAGATCTGGAACCAATATTTCCCAAAGACCTATAATCTCTCAGAAGTGGCAAAAGATTAACATTTATTATTGGTTTTTGACTGAAACGCATCTATATGAGATACAGCCATTTGACTATATTCTTCAACGAAATCAGCGTTAACGAAATAGTCAGAAGTGCGTCTTTCCTGTATTTGTGAATTCTCCAAAAAGTCACTGGAATGGACATTTTCGTATTTTTATATATTGAATATATTTGGATGGCCATCCAAAACTGCTTGGCTTTTGCAATGTCCGGTAACCCCCATTCAAATGTGCGTGAAGATCGGTTGATAATTACGACCTGCTGACAATTTTGCAGTTTTTTGGTCCATTTCATCTCCAAAAAGGGTAGGCTTCTATTCTGACCCTCATCTTATACCCATGCAAAATTTCGTAAGGATCGGCCCATAAATGCGATCTGTATATGATATCCTGATATCCTAACTATTTAGTTTTGTTAGCTGTAGAAATATTACCAAATGTTGAATTCAAAATGAAAATATGCCAGAAATATGACAAAATTGAAAAAATATGAGAAAATGTTACAAAATCAATATTTTCATCATTAGAGAGATATTTTTATGAGATTTTTTTAGACGTTTTTTCTTTCCTGCCAAGAGGCCATTCTGAATTAATGAGAACTGTCGAAATCAGTTCAGCCGTTCTCGACATATAAGGGATCTTTCAAGCATATCTTCTTTGATAGACATATATATCGCACATATTTTGCTATATATCCGATTTGTTGGATGTTAACATCAATGTAAAGGTCAGAAGTAACCTTGTCATGGCTTTGTGATTTCGCCGGTATTTAAAATATTCGCAGTTTAATGAAAAATTTTGAATTTTTTAACACAAAAGATATGGTCTATTTTACCCGCTAAATATTATCCGATGACCACCCAAATTGGTAGACTTCTTCCCCGCCCTAAACTACCCTATAGCTACATGGGAAATTCCGCGTCGATTGGTCTGTAATTGCGACCTCTATTGCTACTGCAAAATCCGACATTTTTTCAGTATTTGGTCCATTTCAACCCCTAAATATTATGCGATCATCTCCAAAAGAAATAGGGTTCTATTCTGACCTAAGCCCCACCTCCATTCTAAATTTCGTGAAGATCGGGCCATAATTGCGACCTGTAGAGTGATTTCAAATTAACATGGACAGACGGACAGACGGACGGATGGACATACATAGCTAGATCGACTCAGCTCGGCGAGCTAGGAAGATCCATATATACTTTCCTATATGGGAAACCAATATTTCGTGGTGTTATATAAATTCTGGCCCAATCTAACTTATAATACCCCCAACACATAGTGTTGTAGGGTATAAATATCGACTGTCGGGATGTACCCTTATATGGGGGCTATACGAAAACGTGGCGGTTATAAGATGTTCCGCCTCTGGAGCTAGAACCCATCACGAACTAAAAATACCAATTACAAATTGGTGAAAAAAACAAACAAAATCGAAATACCGAATATCGGGGGCTACCGTTATATGGAGGCTAACCCAAAACGTGGACCGATATATCTCATTTCCAATACCAACCATCCTAGACACTATACAAACTACTGTGCAATTACGATACTGCCCACAATTTTTAAGCTCTAGCTCTAAAAATTGTGGGGTGTATCGTGATTTCGAAACACAGACTGACATCGTTAAATCGACTTAGAATTTTGTGCTGATCATAAATATATATACTTTATGGGATCTGTGACGAATATTGGGTGGTGTTACAAACGGAATGACAAAGGTGAAGGGTATAATAAAGAGGTTGTTTTTGTATGAGGTTGTTTTAAGTATGCGAAAAGTACCAATTGGAATGCTGAAATTTGTGTCATTGTGTAGGGTTGAGATTCGGATATTGATTTGGAAATACGTATTGAAAAGTACTAAATTGTACTAAATTTTGGGAAAGGAATAGAGTTGGAAATCCAAAAACACTTATTGTGTGTTAGCGTTGATAAAAGTAGGTGGATTTGAGAATACGTAATGAAAAAGTACGAAACGTACTAAATGTTACTAAATTTTATATTTGGGAAATAAATGGAAATTTGCAATAAGAGTTACTGATAGAGTGTAGCATAGATGTTTCAAAGGAAATTTTTGGCTACGATTATTACGGGGAAGTATGTAGATTCAGTTGTATTGCTACATCAAATCCCTCTGATAGCAACAGAAATACCGGTAAACTTTAAAAGAAAGCAGTTTCCTGTACGATTGACAGTTATGACAATTAATAAATCCCAAGGATAAACTCTTCGTCTATACGGACCGAATTTGGTATGTTCCTGTTTTTCTCATGGTGAGCTATACCTGGCAAACTCACGCGTTTGTAGACTAACCGTTTTCTTTGTTTGGGCTTTTTATATACAATTTGCTGTTTCGACGTTTCAATGGATATTTAACATAGTAGCACAGACTGTTTGATACAGTGATCCTAATACGGTACCAGCAGAAGTACAGTATTTTGAGGATTTTAAAGATGTGCTAAAGCCGAGTTGGCATTCAGGATTGTTAGAAACTAAAAATGTCTTGAAAACTATATTGGAACCGGGTGCATTTCAACATATTTCCAAATGTTTTCATTTCCTCAAAGAGGAGGGAGTCAAATGCTCGGCTTGGCCAGATGTAATGCCTTTTTTTTCCTGTTATATCGATTTTTTATAAAACCTATATTAATTTAAATAATAAATGCATTTTTCCATTTCACTGATATAAAAATGGGTTTACAATATAATTGTTAATATTGTTTAAATATGTTTCCATTGACTAACCCCTAGCATTGACCAAATTTGGCTGCAGCCAGTGTTGTTCTCTCAGTTTCATAAATCATTTAATTATCCAAATTCATAAATTTTCAGAAAATGTCCGTTTTTTTTTTTTTTTTTGCTTTCATTTGTCTGCATTCAACAATGAGAGAATCATGACACAAACAACAATGCCAGCCAACCATGAAAAAAACTATAACCGCATTACAACCACCACAATAAAGCAAATTGTCGGTCAAAATACTCAAAAACAACAGAGAGAAAAAAATACAACAACCGAAAACTAGCCGACAAAAACACAACTTGACCGCAATATTTTAACCACAAAAGTCACAAAATCATCAGCATCAGACATTAGTGAATCTGTTCATTCATTCATTCATTCATTCATGCACTCATTCAGTCATTTGTTCAGTGGGAAAAAATAACAAACTGCAAAGAGCTGCAAAATGAACTATAAAAGTATCTTGGCCATTTCGACGATATGGCCATATGGCGTGCATAATTTTATAACAAACCAAACGACGACTGAACGAACATTTATGAACCAAATAATTGAGCGAAGGACGGGACAGGACAGACGGGGAGACAATGAGGCAACCAAAACAGATGCACAGCGACCACTCACTAGATGCATGTATATGAAGAGAGTTATGACACATTATGGCAATGTGCAACGAAATAAATGATGAGAGTTGAAAATTTGTTAGTCCTGCAAATTTGTCATAAGGTTTTTGAAAAAAAAAAGTGTTATGTAGATAAAAAATTGAAGTTTTAGCAGAACTTTAACAACAGATAATTGAGTAAAATCTAAAAACCATCTAAGAAATGACTGTAACCCAATATCCGGCTCCACCACGCCTTGGCTTAGAATTTCCACATAATTCGCCAATCTCTCCAAAACTCTTAATGTTCACCAAGTTTTTTACTGCAACTACTTTCAAAGGTGTTATCTTTGGAAAAAGAGTAGAACACTTTGACAATGTGTTACCCTATACTATACCTGCAGTAAAAAATGGCCTGAAAAAACCTAATGAAAACAACATACCTTCTGCATACTAGTAAGTTAAAAAATAATGAGTAATCTCTACAAAATTTACAAACAAAAAACCCGCATTATTTAACCATGCAATGCGTTATGGTGGCGCTAATAAAAACTCTTTGCTAGCAAAAAAAAAGTTAAAAAGCTGTAAGTTCGGTCGGGCCGAATATTGTACAACCTCCACCATTTGGAACGAATTTGGCAGTTCTCAAAAAAAAAAAATCCGTTAAAAATTCTGTTAAGATCTTAAAAATACCGAATGTAGCCGTTATATTAATTCAGTGAATAATGTAGCTAAAATCATAAAAATATAGAGAGGTACTATAATATGGGGGGCTATACCAAAACATGGACCTGCACAGACAATTTTCTGTCATAGGCTGTAGTATCCATTACGAACTTCAAATATCAAATTTGAAAAAAAATTCCGGTTAATAATGTCGTTAAAATCATCAAAATACCGAATATCGGGAGGTACCGTTACATGGAGGCTATACCACGTGGACCTACATTGTCATTTTCAATACCAAAATACATTTAAGTAAAATTTTAGCAATCTGCTTCATTTCGTCCGGAAGCTAGAGTGATTTCCACTGACGGACAAAGGGACGGACATCACTAAATCGACATAGAATTTTATGCTGATCAAGAAAAAATATATACTTTGCGGTATCTTAAATGTATATTTCGAGATGTTACAAACGGACGAACTTAATATACCATCCATACTATGGAGGGTATAAAATGATATGTATGTTTACTACCCGAAACATGGTCAGAGAAACTCCACCTTAAGACTTCGTTCCAACAGTTCTTTAAGACCTTTTTATACCCTCCTCCATATATAGTATGGAGGGTATATTAAGTTCGTTTTCCAATTTGTAACTCATCGAAATAATAACTTTAGACCTAGCAAAGTATATACAGGGTGAGATAAGAAAACTGCAACAAAGTCATACGTCATAATTTTTACAATTTGTTGTTTCAATTTTATTGAATGAAAGCAAAAAATGTCGGAAATAGCATAAAATTTTAGAATAAGTTTAGACTTGTTCGCAATGGTCACCTTTGGCACGAATTATGGCCTTCAAACGGCAAATGAAACCGATACACGCTGCCTGAATGTTGCTCTGTGGTATTTTGGCCCATTTCCGGCGAAGTGCTTGCTTGAGATGATCTACACTTTGGTATTTTTAAGTGCCAACCTTGCTTTCCAAGATACACCAGACACAATAGTCCAATGGAATGGTATCCGGAGATTTTGGTGGCCATTGTGCGCTGAAAATGAAGCGATGGTGCTGAGTGCTGTTGGAATGTCCAAGTTCTGCGGCCAAAATGTTTGCATGTCCAAGGTTTTATATACCCTAATATAATATTTTCGCCGTAATATTCGGCATTTATTTTGATGCCAAGGTCGATAAATACGAGCGGAGAGCGACCATCGACTGTTATGGCGTCCCGTACCATCACCATGACTGGCGCTTGAGTTCTGGTGACCAAGCGAAGGTGCACATTTCACAGCTGACCTCTTTGGCAATCAAACACGGTAATTTTGTTTGTTTACAAACTGCTGGACAACGAATGTTTTTTCATCGGAGAAAACCAAATTCGGCAGTTTACCACTTTCGGCCAAGCGAAGCAACACTTTAGCTCTTTTGAGTCTATTTTCTTTCCATTGCGGTGTAAGTTCTTGCACTTTTTGGAATTTCAATGGCTTTACCCCGAGCTCATTTTTCAATATTTGCCGAATGGAATATTGCGATATGTTCAGCTCACGGCCATTTTTTGGCCACTGCGACGCAGGTTTTGATCAAGTCGCTTCTTTACTTTTCGATCCATTTCTGCTGATGTTGCTGTTTTCTTCCGTCCACTTCCTTGACGTTGGGCTACGCTACCAGTATCATGGTAAAGAGCAATGGTACGAGACACAAAAGATTTATTCACATTTAAATGCTGGAGAGCTCTAACGATAGCCACTTGTGGTTTTCCAGCCAAATATAAAGAAATAACACTATCACGCTTGAATTCTATCACGAATAACTTCTTTTCTGGAATATTCTCACCAAAATACTTTTGTACGCTTGTAAACAATATAATGAGCTGTCACTGGAATAATTTTAACAGCTGTCGGACGTGCGGATTAAAAATGACAGCTGTCTTGCAGTTTTTTCAACTCACCCTGTTTATATATATATATATAGCTTTTACCAGAGGGGTGGAATTCCTAAGAATTTAAAATACCACACTTCAAGCAATTCCATTGAAAGAATGTGAGAAAATCATTCAAACACGAAAACGTGGACGTGACCTCTCATAAAACTAATTTCGGTTGTATAGTTATATTGAGTGATATAACTAAATATGGGATACCTAGCATTTTCTGCAGTATCCATTACAAATTTCAAATACCATATTTAAAACAATTCCGGTTAGTAATGTCGCTAAAATCATCAAAATTCCGAATACCGGGCGTTACCTTTATATGGAGTCTATCCCAAAACGTGGACCTACATGTCCATTTTCAACACCAAAATATATTTATGTAAAATTTTATCAATCTGTTTCATTTCATTCGTGAGTGTGATTTTAACAGGCGGACAGAGGGACACACGGACGGGCATCGCTAAATCGACATAGAATTTTATTCTAATCAAGAATATATACAATTTGTGGTGTCTAAAATGTATATTTCAAGGTGTTACATTCGGGCAAACTTAATATACCATCCATACTATGGAGGCTATAAAAAGATATGTAGTTTTACTACCCGAAATTTGGTCAGAGAAAAGTCCACCTTAAGATTTCGTTTCAACAGTTTTGTATCCCATTTTCTATACCGAGATAAATGAATATATTAAAATTATGACGTATCGAGGAAGGTATTGCAATTTGAAACTGGTAGAAATATCTCAGTTATTCTGAGTATTGTAGTTAGGTTATCAGCTAAGTGGTTACAGAAATATAGACCTTATTACTTGATATTGTAAAAAATATTGATAGCACGAAATTCATTTAAGGACAGTTGGCGTCGATCTTGCCACATCTACAGTTGTGCCAATCTAGTTCGACTAAACGAAAACTCTGCGTATGAGTGATATAAAATATATCAAATTGATGAAATCACTCATACGCTTTGGAACTGGTGTAATGAACTATGAATGGACTAAATGTTGTAATATCTGTATACAGTTTTTATCAAGCTTGGCATATTGAACTAGAGAACGAATAATCACTACACGACAATTTCCGGAGATACTATATATAGAAGCATATATATGTCGACAAAACCGAATAATAACTTATTTTCCTATTCCTCTTTGCCAATTTAAATAAAAGTTTGCTTCTTGGCAGAAAAATCCGTCAAACCATCTGTTGTTTTTTTTTTATTTTTCTGCTAACAAATTTATGCGAAATAAATTAAATTTGAATGATAGCTGTTGTTAGCCAACAATGCAACACCTTTAAAACGTCCGTTCTGTGCGTTCCTGTCCTGCCATCCTGGTGAAGTTAGTTTTCGATGTCGATGTTGTTGCTATTGGTTTCATTCTTTTTTACACTTCCGCTTCCGTTGCAGTGTTGGACATTTTGTGCTAAAAGCCTGTAAACCAGTAGTGTTTATGACAGCACAACAACAGCAACAACGCAGTGCAAAGCTGGCAGAGTTTTATTAAAATACGTTTTTTAGAACAATGTATTTTTGTCGTACTGTTTTATTAGTTCTGCATACATTCATCAAAACAAGTGATTGTGATTCATGGTGCAAATAAGGCAATGTGGAGAGGGGGGCTGTGTTAATTAAATTTATAACGAAACACTATATTTACTATGGTTCCAATCCGGAAGTATATTGCCAATGCTATTATTTTGTAATCATTAAAAAACTAATCTTAACCTAAACAAGCATTTGGAAAGAAATTTGCAAATTTTTTAAAAAATTCCGTTGCTAAAGTCATAAAAATACGGAATATAAAGAGTTACCGTTATATGAGGGCCATACGAAGACTTGGACCTATATGAAAAATTATCTGTCATGGGCTGAAGCATTGAAACTTCAAATTCCAAACTTGAAATATTTCCGGTTAAAATGTGACACAAATAATCAAAATATCTGGAGGTACAGTTATATGGGGACTATACCAAAACTTTGACCTATATTGGCAGTTCTATTCAAGGATGTTTCCTACATAGCTGGAACACATGCTGCCAATTTGCAGCAAATTTGGGTTAAAAATTCAGACAAACATGAACATTTATACAGGGTGAGATAAAAAACTGCAACGAAGTCAAGCGCCACAGTTTTTACATTTTTTAAAAATTTTATTAAATGAAAGCAAAAAATTTCGGAAATAGCATCAAATTTTAGAATAAGTTTAAATGTGTTCGATTTGGTCACCTTTGGCACGAATTATGGCCTTGAAACGGCCAATGAAACCGTCACACACTGTCCGAATGTTGCACTGCGCTATTATGGCCCAATTCCGACTCTTTGGTATTTTTTGTGCCAACTTTGCTTTCCAAAATACTCCAGGATCCGCGGTATCCGCAGATTTTGGTGGCCATTGTGCGCTAGAAATGAAGCGAGGAACCTCATTTTTTAACCATTCTTGGGTGGCAGGTGCTGAGTTCTGTTGGAATGTCCAAGGTCTGCGGCCAAAATGTTTGCGTGTCCAAGGCTTTATTTTCGCGATAATATTCTTCATTTATTCTGATGCCATGGTCGATTAATACGAGAGAGAGATCATCGGCCCATACCATCACCATGGCAGGCCCTTGAGTTCTGACCATATTTTTATACCCTCCACCATGGGTAGGAGGGTATATTAACTTTGTCATTCCGTTTGTAACACCTCTAAATATTCGTCGTAGACCCCATAAAGTATATATTCAATCAGCATAAAATTCTAAGACGATTTAGCGATGTCCGTCTGTCTGTCTGTCCGTCTGTCTGTCTGTCTGTCCGTCCGTCTGTCTGTCTGTTGAAATCACGATAGAGCCCACATTATTTGACGTAGACCTTTGAAATTTGGCACAAGTGTGTGTATTGTCCCTAGGATGGTTGGTATTGAAAATGAGATATATCGGTCCACGTTCTGGTATAGTCCCCATATAACGGTACCTCCCGATATTCGGTATTTTGATGATTTATGCCACATTTTTTCACGGATTTATCTGAAAATTGGTATTTGTAGGTCATGACGGATCCCTGAGCGTGTGGCAAAACATTGCATGTATAGGTCCACGTTTTGGTATAGCCCCCATATAACGGTACCTACCGATATTCGGTATTTTGATGATTTATGCCACATTTTTTCACAGATTTGTCTGAAAATTGGTATTTGTAGGTCACAACGGGTCCCTGAGCGTGTGGCAAAACATTGCATGTATAGGTCCTCGTTCTGGTATAGTCCCCATATAACGGTACCTCCCGATATTCGGTATTTTGATGATTTATGCCACATTTTTTCTCTGATTTGTGTAAAAGTTGGTATGTGTGGGTCATAATGGGTCCTAGTTCGTGTGGCGAAACATTGTAATTATAGGTGCACGTGTTGGTGTAGCCCCTATATAACGGTACCTCCCGATATTCGGCATTTTAATGTTTTTTGCCACATTTCTTCTAATGTTCTTTTACCCTAGGGTGGAGGGTATTAAAAGTTTGGCCCGGCCGAACTTAATGTTTTTTTACTTGTTAGTTTTTGATTTTTTAACCATATTTTAAAAGAATGACCAAAAAGACCCCATTTTTGACTCGCTTGACGGTTAAAACTTTAGACCAGAATATTTCTTGCATTTTCTTTGCAATATTGCCGAAGACACTATATACTTAAATGCGCGAATTCCGAAGAATTGTTATCCAAAATTTCAAAAAAAGTGTAGAAGAGGGGTGTACTTGCCCCTTTTTTGGTTTGTTT
The DNA here is from genome assembly GCF_030504385.1 of Musca domestica. Taxonomy (NCBI): domain Eukaryota; kingdom Metazoa; phylum Arthropoda; class Insecta; order Diptera; family Muscidae; genus Musca; species Musca domestica. The sequence continues at coordinate 3,505,236 of NW_026712376.1, read as the reverse complement.
TCAATGTAAACTTTCAAATTGCCGATACAAGTGTCTTCTTTTTATATCTATTTTTATATTCCGCTAGAATTTCCCCTTAGATATTGAAAAAATTTAATTTTGTCGCACAGTGTAATAATCATAGCCGGCATGATTTACTTCACACAAAGTTTCTATTAAATCTGATATTTGTTGGGCATAGTTTGCTTAATTGATATAGTTATGTAGGGTATTATAAAAAACTTCCACTGTCGTCTTGGTCCTTTACTTACTTTTATTTTTTGTAATTCATGCTGTAGTTCTTTTGCAGATATTAAATACTAATTTTATCTTCTTCGTCCTATTAAATGCTTTACTTAAATTCTGTGGCAGATCCACTATAACAGATAAAAGAAATTGTGCTCCTTTCTTAAAAATTAATATTACTTTTTTTTTGCTCAATCTTGCAAACAAATTTTCAATATCCGTTTTTAGCTTTTGCGGAATGGCAAGCAGTATATTGGTATTATTTTACGAAACAGGAATGGTTTTTCTCTTTGTTATTCTTTCGCTGCATGATTGCTCACATACAAATAAATACATGTGCAACGTATTTGAATGAATGAATTTATTTGGTTTTTGTTTACTTATCCCCCAAAAGTATGCTATTATTTTCGAAGTACTAATATGTACTCTCGGATTACCGTTACAACTCAATAATAGAAAATGATGCTCAGTAAAAATATTTTATTTTATACAATTAACAAGTGAATAAGCGAATACCCTAAAAAACAGAAGGGAAAGGTCGAAAGTCGGGCGGGGCCGACTATACAATACACAACACTCCCGTAACAAAAAAAGTTTTTATTGGGAATTTATGTTAAGTATATCATACTATGAACCTTATTTGAATACGTATCATAGCTCTAGAGTAGTCACAATTTGGGAACTATATTAAACTCTGAATCTGGTAAAATTCGGTTGAATGTGAACAAGTCTTTTCAATTTGGCCTGATATTGTATATATGGTGGACAATAACCCTAAACTCAGTTGAATATGTATAGTGAAGGTATATACAAATCTAAACCGATCTCAAGCAAATTTTGCAGAGGTATTTTTGAGTTGTATCTGATGGCCGGTATCAAATTTCGTTGTTGTGGAGTTCATATTACGTATGTGAGGGACACTAACACCAAAGCGGATGGGGTTCGTCCCTGGGCCAAACATATATTATTTGAAAATTTTCATCTCAATCGGATAATAAATTTTGTTCACAAAAATACATACGTTGAACCATACTGTCAGAGGCCATAGTATCTATTAGGTACTTTAAATTCCAAATTGGAAACATTCCCGATGAATAGTGTGACACAGTTATATGGGTACTATACCAAAACTTGGACCTCTATTGACAGTTCTATGCAAGGATGTTTCTTAAATAATGGGAACTCATTGAATACTCTCCACCTTTTGGAACGAATTTGGCAATTCTCAAAAACAATAAAATTCGCTGAAAATTCTATTAAAATTTTAGAAATACCGAATGTATTAGGGTCAATACGACGACATGGACCAGCATAGGTAAATTTTGTCATAAGCCATTACAAAATTCAAATACGAAACTTAGAAAAAAATCGGTTAATAATATAGCTAAAATCATCAAAATATCGAATATCGGGAGATACCGTTATATGGGGGCTGTACGAAGACGTAGATCTGCGCAGGCAAATTTCTGTCTTAGGCTGAAGTATCCATTATGAACATCAAATACCCAGTTTGAAACAATTCCGGTTAATAATGTCGCTAAAATTCTCATAATACCGAAAATCGGGAGGTACTGTTATATGGTGGCTATACGAAGACGTTGATCTGCACAGAAAATCTCCTGTCATAGGCTGTAGCACCCATTTCGAATATAAAATACCAAATTTGAAAGAATTCTGATGAATATTGTCGCTAAAATCACCAAAGTACCCGATATCGGGAGGTACCATTATATATGGGCTATACGAAGACGTAGACCTTCGCAGACAAATTTCTGTCTTAGGCTGAAGTATCCATTAAGAACTTCAAATACTAAGTTTGAAACAATTCCGGTTAATAATGTCCCTAAAATCCTCAAAATATCAGGAGGTTCGTTTATATGGGGGCTATACGAAGACGTTGATCTGCACAGAAAATCTTCTGTCACCCATTTCGAATATAAAATACCAAATTTGAAAGAAGTCTGATGAATATTGTCGCTAAAATCATCAAAATACCGAAAATCGGGAGGTACCGTTATATGGGGGCTATACCAAAACGTGGACCTACATGGCCCATTTTAAATACCAAAAGTCCTGCAGACATAATATACATTTGAGTATAATATTATCAATCTACTGCAATTCGTTCGGAAGCTAGAGTGATTTCAACAGACGGACAGACGGATAGAAGAACAGACGGACGGACGTCGCTAACTCGACATAGAATTGTATGCTCATCAAGAACATATATACTTTGTGGGGTCTAAAATATGTATTTCGAGGTGTTACAAACGGAATGACAAACTTAATATACCCTCCATACTATGGTGGAGGGTATAAAAAACATAAATATGTCGGTACAGTTATATGGGGGCTATACTAAAACTGGGACCTATACGTCCAATTTTATATAAAATGACAGGGATAAAACACAACTGAGTAAAGTTGTATTAACCTATTTTGAAATAGCTGATAACAAAAATAGTGTCTTGGACCACGAACTATAACTCCGTAACACTGTGCGTAGTGTCGTTTATGCCTTTCCATCGGCTGGCGACAAAGCGAATTTTCTATCCACCAATTACATTAACAACTTTTATCGACTATAAACTTTGACCTGTCATTGGAAACTTCCTGTGTCTATCATCATCTTGCTGTTGTACCGGAGAACTTTTAGAAAATTACTTTCGTTACGATATCTTGTCCTTTGTACAGTGGAAAATTTTAAATATCAAATTTTATTTACATCATCAATATACCGGAAGAAAGTAATTTTCAAAACTTTGTGTTGAGCAACAATAACAAAGCGTTTTCAAAATCAAAGTGAAGCAAGAGTAAACATGGCACTCTCTCGATGACCAACAAAGGGTGATGGAAATAAGGAGAATTGTTAAAAAAAATTGTGTTTTTTTATTTTTTCAAAAACTATTTCAAGTATCCTCGGCGGTGGGTGTGGATGATGGGTGGCTTTGGATACAAGAATGACACTGTGTGGGCTATTGCCTTTGTGTTCGCCAATCTTTAGTCGTTTCGTTTACGTTGTTTCAACGTTTCTCTCTTTTTTTTTTGTTCCTACAACTTTTCACACTTTTCCTCTGGTTTTATCAATTTTTGTCCTGCAGTTCCCTACTGATTTGTAAACTATTTAAAATAAGAAAGTAGGAAAAATAGTTGTTGTTATTCCTTTTGAGTTGTTTGTTAGTTGTACACTGCGAAGGCAAGCAGTTAACGAGTGCCAACTAAAATGAGTTTCCTGCCACACAATTGAAATTTACCCCCACACACGAAACGAATGGAAAAAATCCAAAGCAAAGCAATAAAGAAAAAAAATGATTTAAAATTTAAATACAAAATTTAAAGGGTATTTTTTGTATGAGATGTATTTTGGATCAGTTATTGTATGTTATTTTTTTGTTTTGTAGTTATTTTTATACCCTACAACACTATGTGTTGGGGGTATTATAAGTTTGATTGGCCAAAGATTATGTAACACCACATTTGTGCTAAAAAAAGTAAAATCTCCATTAAACCGCGAATATTTTTGATCCCGTCGAAATCACAAAAAGACAAAAAGGTAAATTCTGACCGTAACGTAGATGCTAATAGTAAATATATCGGATATATATATAGCGAAAAATGTACAATGTATATATACAAAGGAAGGGGATGTTAGATAGAATGATTATATCTCAGGAATGGCTGGACCGATTTTGACAAATGTTGTCAATTCAGAATGCCCTCTTGGCATAAAACTATAAAATATAAAAATAATCGCATAAATAGACGACTATAATGATGTTAATATTGATTTAGTAGTATTTTGTGATATATTTTTAATTTTTCATATTTTTTCTCGCATGCGATTTTTTCAATTTGACTTATAATATTGAAGTGTATATTTTGTAATATTTTTTACTTTACAACACAGGTTGGGGATATTATATACAGATTGCAATTATCGTCCAATCCACACGAAATGGGTAGTGTTAGACTCAGCATGGCTAGGCCTATTGTTTCAAAGATGTCTGCAATATATTTAGGGGTTGAAATGGACCAACAATTAAAAATGTTCCTGATTTTGCAGCCGTTATAACGGTCACAAATACAGGGTTGCCCATATTCGACGGACCCATCTGGCAACGCCATAACTTTTGACAGAGATGTCACATCGCTTAATGACATACCGCGTTTGAAGCGTCAGTCCAAGCAGATTTTTAACATGAACCAATACACGCCACGCGTGCGCTCTGAAATTTACATTCAACAGAAGAAATCAATTGTGAAAACTCAACGAGCTTTTAAAACATTAAAAAATGTGAGAAGTGCGCCTTCTAAGAACACCATTAAGCGTTCATACGAAGAATTTTCGACTGGTAAGGCTCTTTTTTATCCGAAGAGGCCATATAAAAGTCGACCAAGGCGATCGGCCGAGAATATCGCTGCCGTACGAGCCAGTGTTGAGAGGTCCCCAAGAACATCCTAACAACGCCGTTCTCAGCAGTTTGGCATGGCTCGGTCCACTTTACAACGGATTATTCGCATTGATTTGCATTTGTTCCCGTACAAAATTCAGTTGACGCAAAGAATGTTGCCTGCGGACGAGCCTCGTCGATTGGAATGGGCCCAAAGGTCCGTCGGATATGGGCAACCCTGTAGACACGAAATCTCGCATGAAGTAAGAGTTTAGGACTGCGGGTAGAATGGACCACTATTTTTGTCAGAAAAGTAGCAACATTACTTACAGGCGATATCCGAATTACACAAAAGGTGAACTTCTAGCTTTTTGTGCTGATTTCGTTGACGAATATAGCCAAATATCGTAGACAAGAAAATCATATAGATGAGTTTAAATTTGGAGATACACAGGGGTCTCTTGCTTTTCCCTTCGTGACTTAATTTTAAAAGAGAAATCTTCCAAAAAGGGATTTGGACATTAGGGGGCTTCTAACATGTTGTAGTGTTGTAGGGTATCATATGGTCGGGCCCGCATGACTATAGCCATTGCTTACTTGTTTTGTATTAAAAATGAGGCATATAAATTTAAGGTGCTTACACCACAATTATAAACCGAATTTGCTGTAAATTTGCAATTTGTATTCCCAGTGTGTAGAAAACATAATCGCCGAGAAATTTCTGTATAGGTTCTAGTTTTCGGACAGTCACAACACAAGTGTTCCTCCAGATATTTCCTATTTTCATGACTTGTGTCACACTTTTCATTAAAATTGTTTGGTATTTAGAAATGGCAATGGCTCCTTTGCCAGAAAATTACCTATACACGTCTTCGCAAAGCCTCCATATGAGGGTACTTTCATATAATCGGAATTTTGATGATTTCGATTTTTGTCGGATTTTTTAGAAATTTGCATTTCTTATACCCTCCACCATTCTATGGAGAGTATATTAATATCGCTATTCACTTTGTAACTCCTCGAAATATTCATGTTAGACCCTAAAACATATATACAGGGTGAGATAACAAATAGCCACAATTTTTACATATTTTTTAATTTATTTGAATGACAGCAAAAAATTTCGGAAATAGCATTAAATTTTAGAATAAGTCAAGATTTGTTCGAATTGGTCACCTTCAAACGGGAAATAGCATTAAATTTTAGAATAAGTTAAGATTTGTTCGAATTGGTCACCTTCAAACGGCCAATGATGCTCAGCGGTGTTTCCAGTAAACACGACCATTTTGTTTGTCTACAAACTGCTGGGCAACGAATGTTTTCTCATGGGAGAAAACCAAATTCGGCAGTTCACCATTTTCGGCCAAGCGAATCAACTTTTTAGCTCTCTGTTGTGGTGTGAGTTCTTGCACTTTTTGGAATTTCAATGGCTTTACCCAAGCTCATTTTTCAATATGTGCCGAATAGAATTTTGCGATATGTTCAGCTCATGTGCCAGTTTTCGGCCACTGCGACGCGGGATTCGATCAAGTCGCTTCTTCATTTTTCGAACAATTTCTGCTGATGTTGCTGTTTTCTTCCGTCCACTTCCTTGACGTCGGGCTACGCCTCCAGTATCACGGTAACGAACGATGGTACGAGACACAAAAGATTTATTCACATTTAAATGCTGGTGTGCTCTAACGATAGCCACTTGTGGTTTTCCAGCCAAATATAAAGAATCACACTATCACGCTTGAATCCTATCACGGATAACTTTTTTTCTGGAAAATTCACACCAAAATGTTTTTTTACGCTTGTAAACAATGTAATGAGCTGTCACTGGAATAATTTGAACAGCTGTCGGACGAGTGCCTTAGAAATGATAGAAGTCTGAATTTCGTTGCAGTCTTGTCATCTCACCCTGTATATCCAAATTATATGAGTTTTAGTATATTCTACCATATGAAGTCTAGAAATAAATATGTCGAATTTGGTGGAAATCGGTGCAGATATAGCCATAGCCCCCATTTATACGTTTAACTCGATTTGATAATAAAGTCCCGCCATGACGTAATTTGCCCTCTATAGCAATGATATCAGGTATACGATATCAGATACAGCTTAAGAATACCCGCTACGCCCCTAGTTTAAGATTACCAGTAATTTTAACAATAAATAATAAAATAAAAAACTTAGAAAATTTTCCAGAATAATATCAGCAAATTTCTTTGTTATTTCTTCATTATAATCCAACAGACAAAGGATGAGTAATAGTAATAATAAAACCAAACAATTCGAGTACCTTTTAATACCATTCAAGATTCTTCTCACACAACAGTTACTATAGCAAACATACAGATGAATATACAAATATAAGTTGTGTTCCAGAACCTGCAAATTACTACTAATTAGCACTAATTCTGCTACAACGTGTTTCCGTACTCCAAAAACTAGCAAAACTTGCAGCTCTCTCGAGAAAAAAATGGCGCTGAGTGGTTCACATTTCTGCTTGTTTTAGCTACATGAATTTGGCCGAGCAGAAATGTGCATATTGTAAATTTGACATTTAATTGGCAGGGCTAACAAGGTTGAAAAATGTATTGATACATTTCAATAAAGAAAATGATCAACTTGAAAACTAAAGGAAAAACTAATATTTGTCGTGCAAAAAACAAAAAGAGAAAATATGGAGCAACTGATGTATTCACTTTTGGATGATTCCAGCAGTGAAGAGGACTGGTTGAATGAGGAATCAGATTATTAATTATTATTATAAATTATTAATTTTAACTTATCGTCTTCCATACTCATTTTTTAAATGTTGGCGCTCTTTTCAGTAAGGTTTCACCAGTCCGATTTAGGCTGTTTACTTTGGAATTTTGAATTTTGACATTTTATTGCATTTCTGCTAATTTTCCGTTCCCTTATTTTTTGAGCAAACCTAAATGAGAATGACATTTCGAACTGTTTTCTCTTCTGCTAGTTTTACTACTAAAAAAGTACTGGAACACAACTATATATAGAAGGAGAAACTACCTACCCGCAACATATTTGAATTTCTGTAAAATAATGAAGTATTTTTCATGTCACAGTTTGATCCTATGACCTTCCGAACGCAAGACCACCATGCTAACTATCTTTTGCATTGTGGTGTCATCCATTTGCACAATTACTATAGATGCTTGGAAACATCCTCCATATTTATTTGAACAATAAGAAATAATGTATTCATCACTTTGATAACGACAAATCCTCTTTTCTTTATTAGCCTCTAGCGCTTAACGCAAATTCTTTCGTTAAAATTATGCCGTGGCTCTGAAATTCCTTTGCATTCCATCATTGAAATTATTTTATTCATGTTCACGGAAATGTTTTTTTCAATTAACAATGTTGACTTCAAACCTCTATCCGTCGGCGTTCTGCAGAATTCATCATTTCAATAATGCGTACAGTTGAAGAATTCACATTGTGTGAAATGCATTTCATTGGTCATTGGCCGTAATATTGTAATCTGTTAATGGTTGTCGGCAATCGTTGCTCTATTCTTATGAATTTGGTTCAGTTCAAATGAGTTTGATGTTTCTGCATAAAAATATGCAGCAATTTCACCAGAATTTTAAGTTCTAAATTCAAATTAAAACAAGTTAAAAAGCAGTAAGTTCGGCCGGATCGAACTTTGAATACCCTCCACTATTAGAATGAATTTGGAAATTTTTATACCCTCCACCATGGGTAGGAGGGTATATTAACTTTGTCATTCCGTTTGTAACACCTCTAAATATTCGTCGTAGACCCCATAAAGTATATATATTCATAATCAGCATAAAATTCTAAGACGATTTAGCGATGTCCGTCTGTCTGTCTGTCTGTTGAAATCACGATAGAGCCCACATTATTTGACGTAGACCTTTGAAATTTGGCACAAGTGTGTGTATTGTCCCTAGGATGGTTGGTATTGAAAATGAGATATATCGGTCCACGTTCTGGTATAGTCCCCATATAACGGTACCTCCCGATATTCGGTATTTTGATGATTTATGCCACATTTTTTCACGGATTTATCTGAAAATTGGTATTTGTAGGTCATGACGGGTCCCTGAGCGTGTGGCAAAACATTGCATGTATAGGTCCACGTTCTGGTATAGTCCCCATATAACGGTACCTCCCGATATTCGGTATTTTGATGATTTATGCCACATTTTTTCACTGATTTGTGTAAAAGTTGGTATTTGTGGGTCATAATGGGTCCTAGTTCGTGTGGCGAAACATTGTAATTATAGGTGCACGTGTTGGTGTAGCCCCTATATAACGGTACCTCCCGATATTCGGCATTTTAATGTTTTTTGCCACATTTCTTCTAATGTTCTTTTACCCTAGGGTGGAGGGTATTAAAAGTTTGGCTCGGCCGAACTTAATGTTTTTTTACTTGTTTTTTATAGCCGTTATATTGTGGTTTACACGACTTGACCTATATTGTTGTCATAAGCTATTACCATTTTCAAATTCGAAACTTGAATAAACGGTGAATAACGTAGCTAAAATCATCAAAACACAGTACATAGGGATGCACCGTTACATCGGAGCTATACGAAAACCTGGACTTGCATAGACAATTTTCTGTTATAACCTGTAGCATCCATTACCAACTTCCAATACGACATCTCCAAAAATGTCGGTGAGTATTATACCTAAAATCGTCAAAATACTGAATATAGGGACGCAGTTATATGTGGGGCCTATACAAAGTCCTGAAATGGCATAGACAACTTTCTGTCATAGGCTGAAGTATCCATTACGAACTTCAAATTCCTCATTTGAAACAATTCCGGTGAATAATGCGCTAAAATCATCAAAATACCGAATATCGGGAGGTACCGTTATATGGGGCTATACGGAGACGTGGACCTGCACAAACAATTTTCTGTATTAGGCTGTAGTATCCCTTTGGAATTTCAAATACCAAATTTGAAGCAATTCCGGTGAATAATGTCGCTAAAATCATTTAAAAAACCGAATATCGGGAGGTACCGTTATATGGGGGCTATACGATATAGTGGACCAATATAGCCCATTGTCGAACTTTATCTGCCTGCAGACAAAAGACTGCCTTAGAGATTTACACTGATTAATAATATATTTACCTTGTTAGAATATATGTATACACTCGTTACGGAATGACGAACTTAATATACCCTCCATATTATGTATGGTGGTGGGTATAAAAAATATGTATCGGAATGTGAAAAAATATATCCAATTTGGGCCGATATTACACATTTGGTGCACAATAAACGAGCAATCGAATGAATATATATATATGGTAGCTATATCCAAATTTGAACCGATCTCTATAAGATTTCTGGTACCAAACATCATTGTTTTGGATATTTGCTTTGTTTTGGCATATTTCGAAGGAGAGGCACTTAACACCAAATCGGATGATACATATATATGGGAGCTAAAACTATATCTAAACCGAATTTTACCAAATTTGAAGTACTTGCTGAATTTGATCGGATCCTTAGGGACGAATAATACTCATATGGCGTTCAATAAAATTTAAAAAATCGGATTAAGGTAGATAAGTGAGCAATTTCCAAATTTGGTCCGATTATCACCAATTTCAATATAGTTCGCCCTTGAGCCAACCATCGAATAACCTGTGCTTCGAATGTGATTATATGCAGATCATGAAACGGAACTATGGGTCTATTTCCTGACCATATTACACTGTACCACAGTGTGGCATAGGTTATAAAAATAATTTTCCTTATAAATACAAATTTAGTTCAAATTTTGCTAAGCGTTTGGTCATCTCTTTACATTGCAAAATGTATACTTGCATTAGATCTAGTGTGAATATGAATATATATCCTACCAGAAGAAATGGTGCACTAAGCATTTCTTCTGGTAGGATAGGGCTGGCAATTTGAAATTTTGATATAGGGATCACTGTAAGGTTAAGATTTTAAAATAGCTTTGAAAATATGTACCAAAAAGTACGAAAAGTACGAAATGGTACTAAATTTGGTATATGAGGATAGGATAGAGCTGGAAATCTGAAATTTCAGTTTTTTTGAGGTGGGGTTAATCTATGGAGGTGGATTTTAAAAAACTTAACAAAAAATACGAATAGTACTAAACTGTATTAAATTTGGTATTTAGGGAATGAGTAGAGCTGAAAATCTGAAATTTGGAATGAAAGGATCAATGAACCAAAGGTTCAATGAAAATTCTAACAATAGGTGTAGCAAAAGTACTTAAATTCACGACATTTGGATAAATGTAAGCTAAGAAGGAAAGGTAAGTTTAGAAAGTAGTGTTGACATATGGAAGTAGTTTTGGTAATGTTTATTAACAACTGTACTAAATTGTACAAAATTTGGTACAATTTGGCTTTAAGTGAATGGAAAAACGTGGAATGTTAAAATTTAGTATAGAAAGATGTATTTCTGGAAGTCTGGGTGAGATGAAAAAACTACAACAAACTTCAGACTGATGTCATTTCTAAGCCACTCGTCCGACAGCTATTAAAATTATTCCATTGACAACTCATTATATTATTTACAAGCATACAAAAGCATTTTAGTGTGCATTTTTCAGAAAAAAAAGTTATTCGTAATGGAATTCAAGCGTGAGAGTGGGATTTCTTTATATTTGGCTGGAAAACCACAAGTGGCTATCGTTAGAGCACTCCAGAATTTAAATGTGATTAAATCTTTTGTGTCTCGTACCATTGCTCGTTACCGTGATACTGGCAACGTAGCCCGATGTCAAGGAAGTGGACGGAAGAAAACAGCAACATCAGCAGAAATGGTTCGAAAAGTAAAGAAGCGACTTGATCGAAACCCGCGTCGCAGTGGCCAAAAATGGCTCGTGAGCAGAACATATCCCAATATTCCATTCGGCAAATATTGAAAAATGAGCTCGGGGTAAAGCCATTGAAATTCCAAAATGTGCAAGAACTTACACCGCAACAGAAAGAAAAAAACAGACTCAAAAGGGCTAAAGAGTTGCTTCGCTTGGCCGAAAGTTGTGAACTGCCGAATTTGGTTTTCTCTGATGAGAAAACAGTCCTTGTACAGCAGTTTGTAAACAAACAAAATGATCATGTTTACTTGCCAAAGAGGTCAGTCTTCTGTTGGTCACCAGAACTCAAGCGCCGGCAATGGTGTGGGCGCCATAACAGCCGATGGTCGCTCTCCGCTCGTATTAATCGACCGTGGCATCAGAATAAATGCCGAATATTATCGCGACAATATTCTGGAGGGTGTATTAAAGTCTTGGGCACGCAAATATTTTTGCCGCAGACCTTGGACATTCCCACAGGAATCAGCACGTGCCACCCAAGAATGGTTACAAAATGAGGTTCCTCGCTTCATTTCCAGGGCACAATGGCCACAAAATTCTCCGGATACCAATCCGTTAGACTATTGTGTCTGGAGTATTTTGGAAAGCAAGGTTGGTACTAAAAAATACCAAAGTGTCGATCACTTCAAGCAAGCGCTTCGCCGGGAATGGGCCAAAATACCGCAGAGCAACATTCGTGCAGCGTGTGATGGTTGCATTGGCGGTTTGAAGGCCATAATTCGTGGCAAATGTGACCAGTTCGATCAAATCTAAACCTATTCTAAAATTTGATGCTATTTCCGACATTTTTTGCTTTCATTCAATAACATTTTAAAAAAATATATGTAAAAATTATGGCGTTTGACTTTGTTGCATTTTTTTATCTCACCCTGTGTATGACCCTCTTGTCAAATTTCAAGTTTATAGCTCAGCTGCTTCGCTTGAGCATTGGCAGTAAATAAGTAAATCACGTCACTATTTTATTAATTTATGTGGAGAAAGAGTAGATTAAGCCTAAATCTAACAGGTAGTGCTAAAATTATTAATAGTGGTCTACCGCTTCTGTACTACTACTAAACGTACGTACTACTTAAATAAGTTATCTATTTTCCAAAGACAAAAAAATTATTTATAACACGGAACGAATGCAGTTCACAGCTATTTCTGAGAAATATACGGTAAAATGATACAAAAAATTCCTATGGCATTTTTGATTCCAATTGTTCGCTAATCTGCATAGCATTTGTTGATGAATTCATTCACACATAAAATTACGATGATGAATTTCACAACCGAAAAAAATTTCCGCCTGGTGATCAATCTGCTTATGGCTTTTTTTAATTTTTGCAGGAAATTTCGAAATAATTTCCATTTTGGCTTCCATGGATTTCCTATTTATAATCTGGCTATGGGCAAAGTTGTTGTTGCGACATATGATGTGCGATAGGATGATTGGTGATTGATGTTGCAATTTTTTAACCATGAATTTTTGTAAAACGAAATAGATTACACTAAATAAATGTAGACAGAGTTCAAAGTTCCAAATTCCAATTTCAGAGCAAATAGAGTGGTTTTGTATGGTTGGTTCGGGTAATAATGATAAACAGTTTGGATGTTTCCCAACTTAATTTGAACTCAGGCAAGTGGTCGAGTGAAGTAATTGCATCAAATGCAATCATTTTTATTAAAATTTTTGGTGGAAACAAATTATATCTATATATATATCCTAAATATATAAAATTTGAAACTTCTTTTATAGTTCCCATACTTTTCTTTAAAAACAAATTCAATTCATCTCTTAAAAAGAATGATTTTACTTGGAAAAACATTCAATTTGTGGTGTTGTTCAAAAGCAAATAACATGGTCGGCAGCTTTTCTGTTTTCCTTTCTTTTAAATTGTTTCACTACAACAATTCACTTGTACTTCGCAGACAAAAAAAAACTTTCTTTTTATCTTCTTAATGGAGTATATTCGGTCCGGCTGGACTGATTTATTTCTTCATGTAGTTTGTTTTTGCAACATTTTTTCCACAACTTCTTCGATGCAATTTTATTTGAAATAAACCTGTTTTATATTGAACTACAAACTACTAGCAATCCGGATTGTGACTTCAATTTAATCTCTCATAGCAAAAAAAAAAAAAAATAAATAAAAAAATGCTCTGTGGGTTGCTTCCGTTTCTCAAACGTTTTACTTTTATTTGAAACATTTGTTGAATTTTTTTTATTCCCTCCACCATACTATTGAGGGTATATTAACTTTATCATTCCGTTTGTAACTCCGGAAATATTCATGTCAGACTCAACAAAATACATATATTCTTGATCAGCGTAAAATTCTAAGTCGATTTAGCGAAGTCCGTCTGCCTGTCTGTCTGTCTGTTGTAATCCCGCTATCTTTCCAACAAATTGAGATAGAAGGCTAAAATTTTACATACATGTTTATTTTGCCAGTAGGCAGGATAAGTTCGTAAATGGGTTATGTAGGTCCACGTGTTCATGTAGCCCCCATATAGCGGTACCTACCGATATTCGGTATTTTGATGATTTCAGCGACCTTATTCACCGGAATTGTTTCAAATTTGGTATTTGAAGTTCGAAATGGATACTACAGTTGTCTGAGCAGGTCCACGTCTTCGTATAGCCCCCATTTAACGGTACCTACCGATATTCGGTATTTTGATGATTTCAGCGACATTATTCACCGGAATTATTTCAAATTTGGTATGTGAAGTTCGAAATGGATTTTACAGCCTAAGACAGAAAATTGTCTGTGCAGATCCACGTCTTCGTATAGCCCCCCTATAAATGTACCTTTCAATATTCGGTATTTTGATGATTTTATCGTCATTATTCACCGGAGAAGTTTCAAAGTATTTAGAGTTCGTAATGGATGCTACAGCCTATGACAGAAAATTGTATATGCAGGTCCATGTCTACGTATAGCGTCGATATAACGGCACCTCCCTAGATACGGTATTTTGAAGATTTTAGCTACATTTATTCACCGTTTATTTCAAGTATCAAATTGGAACATGGTAATGGCTTATAACAAATATTTGCAATATTTCTATCAAGTGTAACAATGGAGAATATTAGTCCACTTTGGTAAAAAAAAAAACTAAATCGTGGACCTATTTAGACAATATCTAGCGGCAAAGTACTCAGCAGGAACCCCCTGTGTGTGGATTTTCAGAAAATTCCATTGAAAATGTGGCTTAAATCGTCAAAATACCGAATATCGGGGGGTATCGTTATATGGATATCGTGGACCTATAGAGACAATTCTCTTCCAGGAGGTTAAGTACTCACAGAGAACTGCTTGTGTCGAATTTCAGACAATTCCATTGGAAAATGTGGATAAAATGATCAAAATACCGAATATCAGGGGGGTACCGTTATGTGGGCGCTATACGATATCGTGGATGTGCATAGATAATTCTCTCTTAGGGGATAAAGTACTGACATGGAAGTCCTTGAGTGGATTTTCAGACAATCCCATTTATAAATTTGGCCACAATCATCAAAATACCGAATATTGGGAGGAACCGTTATATGGATATCGTGGACCCACATAGACAATACACTTTCAGGGGGTAAAGTACTCACAAATTTCATTGAAAAATGGGGCTAAAATCATCAAAGTACCGAGTATGGGGGGTACCGTCATATGCGGGCTGTACGATATCTTGGACCGCTATAGCACATCTTCGAACTTGACCTGCCTGCAGACAAAAGACAGATCTGTGCAAAATTAGCTTCCTACGTTAATTCGTTTTGACTGCAGCGTGATTACAACAGACAGGAGAGGCCTTAATCGTCTTAGAGTTTTAAGCTGATCAAGAATATATACACTTTGTTATGTCTAAACTTATTTTTTCGATGAGTTATAAACAGAATGATGAACTTAATATACGCTCCATACTATGTGTGGTGGAGGGTATAAAACATGTCTATATAACAGTTTAAAAATAAATGTATAAATTGTAAAATAATAGTGGCTGATTGCCTCACCCATGCCCAGAAGAAACGGTTGGAACTAGAATCTTCGAATATGACAATTAGGAAGCTGTTGACGGGTAGTTGGATGAACGACGGGATTTTTGGAAATCCATTCTAAAAGGTACCAAAATGTACCATAAACTGCTTTTCTTGACTAGAATTGATTACTTTTGGGGCTAAAATCTTAAAATCGCACTAACGGATCGGGACAGCGGTACATCTATTTATTTTCAAAATATTGACCCTTTTATTTTTCATTTTCTCAGCTGACCTAAGTCTGATATATATTAATTACCAGGTTTGGACTATATCGGATACTAACTTTCCTCAATATGAGTTTTTGTTGTTATCTGGAAAATGTGAATTTATGTATGGGAGGGACCAATAAATTTCATCTGTGGTTGATAGAAATATTGAGATACCCGAAGATTGAAGAATATATAAACAAGAACTTTTAATACCATCCAACATTTGGAAAAAAATCGTCGAAAAATTCGGTTCAAATGAAATTCTTTATATGAGGGCTATACGAAGACGAGAACCTGCATACGCAATTTTTTGCCATTGGCTGTAGTAGCGATTCCGAATTTGGAAATACGAATTTTAAAACAATGCCGGTATATAATGTCTTTAATACCATAAAAAGGCCAAATATTGGGAGGCACCTTAATATAGGGACTATATGAATTTAAATTACTTAAATACCGAATATGAGTGCCATATGAAAGCATGGAAAGGTGATTTCCTGTTATAAGAAGTAGTACCCGAGTATTAAATTTGAAATAATTCCAGCGAATAAATGTGGCAGAAATCGCAAAAAACCTTATATCAGGAGTTGCCGTTTTATGGGTATTGTACCAAACCTTACACCTATATAGATATTTCTATCCAATGATGTATTTTACATACCGGGAACACAAACTGCCAATTTACAGCGAATTCGTTTTAAAGATTTGACAAAAAAAAACTCAAAACACCCTAAATCTGTACACCTAAAAATTTAGGATTCGCTCCATAAATATGTACTAAATACAGGGTGAGATGAAAAAACGGCAACCAACTTCAGACTGCTGTTATTTCTAAGCCACGACAGCTTTTTAAATTATTCCAGTGACAGCTCATTATATGACTTACTAGCGTACAAAAGCATTTTGGTGAGAATTTTCCAGAAAAAAAGTTATTCTTGATGGAATTCAAGCGTGATAGTGTGATTTCTTTATATTTGACTGGAAAACCACAAGTGGCTATCGTTAGAGTACTCCAGCATTTAAATGTTAATAAATCTTTTGTGTCTCGTACCAACGCTCGTTACCGTGATACTGGTAGCGTAGCCCAACATTAAGGAAGTGGATGGAGAAAACAGCAACATCAGCAGAAATGGTTGGAAAGTAAAGAAGCGACTTGATCGAAACCCGCGTCACAGTGTCTGAAAAATGGCTCATGAGCTGAACATATCGCAATATTCCATTCGGCAAATATTGATAAATGAGCTCCGGGTAAAATCCCAAAAAGTCGCTCTCCGCTCATTTTAATCGACCGTGGCATCAGAATAAATGCTGAATATTATCTTGGACACGCGAACATTTTGGCCGCAGACCTTGGACATTCCAACAGGACTCAGTACCATCGCACTCAGCGCCCGCCATTCCAGAATGGTTACAAAAATCAATGGCCGCCAAAATCTCCGGATATCAATCCGTTGGACTATTGTGTCTGAAGTATTTTGGAAAGCAAGGTTGGCACTAAAATATACCAAAGTGCCGATCACCTCAAGCAGGCGCTTCTCTGGGAAGGGGCCAAAATACTTCAGAGCAACATTCGGCTGTAATTAAGACAATTGGGGGCCAATCGTAAAATTTATAGCATTATCTGATAGGAGGATTATTTTTGCGCCACCTTGTACTATACAAATATTATATTTATATAACACTTATACGATGAATATATTAATATATACTACACTATATAAAGTATTTCCTTCAAGTAGCAAATTGCGAGATGCGCCTTAAAGTATGTTATAAAAATGCTTAACATAAATTTAGAAAAAGTAGCTTTACATATGATTCTAACATTATGTGAATCCTAGCCTTTGCATTGTAATTCCAAAGAAAACCAAAAACAGTGACAACTTACCCATCAGAACCAAAAGCTTTCAATTCACGATCTAAGGTCTCCTTGACATTTTGTTGGGAATACAAGCCAATTGGGGAGTTGAATTGTTTGTGCACCAATTTACGTTGAACAGCAGCCATTTTTTTATTGTATTTGTATTAGTGTTATTATCGAAAAAATGTGTTTAAATGATTATATTTCAATTCTGGAAAATATGAAAAATTGCTTGATTAATTTCTGCGAATTGTTTATTGTCTTTGTGAGTAATAAAGCCTTTGACCACGGACAACTGGTTGATGAATGATGTTTTTTTCTGAAAATAAAACGAAAAAAAAAAATTATTAAAACATATGAAATTTCAAATTGTCAAAGAGTCATCAAATGTTTGTTGTTGTTAAAGAGAGTAGGTATCTAGGGGCTGCATTTTTTGTTCTACTAAAATATGAAATGAAAAATATTTTCTTTGTAAAACGTTTCATTTCACATTTACATAGAAGAAAGAATGGACCCCCAGCCTCAGATTTGCAACAATGTTGGTGTATGTTTGTGAGTTTGAGAATATATGTATGACATTTTGAGGCAACATGAACATCAAAATCATTTTAATTTTGATAATGAAACCTATTCAAGTAAGTAAAGTTTATTATGATACTTGTCAATAGAAAACTGAAAAAAGGAAAAAAAAATTCTTGGGTACAAAAAATATTTTAAGTTTTAATAATGAAATCAATATTTCGAAGATAAGTATTAATAACTTGTGTACTGATGGATGGGATCACCATGCACATACAGAAGGGTTTATTGGCAGTACATTATTTAAAATGTACATAAAGTACATGTACTACGTATATATACTATTTATCCATGTTTGAACGTTACGTCTAAACTTTTATATTTAATGCAAGATGAGGGTGGCATAAAAAATAACAACAAAAAAAATCTAACCGTAAAAAATTAATTAAAAGCGGATTTATTAAAGATTTCACTTGGGTAATGGTTTCAACTGTGGTTGGATTCTTGTTTTATGAAAATATAAAATGAAAAATATTTCCTTTATACAATTTTTCATTAGACATTTCTTTTCTTTATAAAAATTTTTATTTCATATTTTCATATGTAGAACAAGAATTGACGCCCAAATCATTTGCATGAGCTCAAAGGAGGTCGTCCGATTATCTTTTCAATATTAAAATAAACAATCTGTGTCTCTGTAATTCACATTTCAAGTACAACCTTGTTCGAGCTCTGCAACTCAGGTGGTAACACATTTATTTTCATATTGGACCATCGTATATGTGGTGTCCGTTGGAATTGCAATTTTCGAATTTCGAAAAAAGGAAAGTTGTGCTCAATTGTGCCGCAAATCTTTTTTTCAAAATTCGCTAAAAATTCCTGAAATATTCGAAGAAAGATTTTTTCGAAAAAAATCTGAGAGTTGCAATTTTCGAATTTCGAAAAATTTAAGTTTGTGCTGAGTAGTACACGGTTTGTGCCCATTTGTGCCGTTAAATTTTTTTCGATATATCTTACCAATTTCGAAAAATACGACAATTTCGAAGGTATACCAGAATAGCAATATTCGAATTTCGAATATCCCAGAAATTTTTTCGAATTTCAACAAAAAATTTCGGCACAATTGAGCACAAACCTAGCAGAATTCAGCACAACTTTCCTTTTTTTGAAATTCGAAAATTGCAATTCCAACGGTTACCACATCCATCGTATCTTATCTATTAAAGTCACAAAGGAGGCGAATTTAGTCCTTAGTCTTTTTAGTCTTAATCTTACTGTTAACAGTTTTTCAACGGGAAATTTGGAATGGGAGTCACTGATAAACTGCAGGATAGATGTACCAAAGGATTTGTGTAAATTCAAACATTAAATCAACCAAAAGTTCTAACATGGTACTAAACTTCTAAAATGGTATTGTATAACCGATAGAGCTAACAGGTAAAAAAGCACCTAACTAAAATAAACCTAAAAAGCCGGGCCGAACTTTTAATACCCCTCATCATTTAGAAGAACCTTGACAAATTTCCAAACAAATTCCGACGAAAAATACTGCTCAAATGACAACCGTTATATGGGGGGTAAACGAAGACGTGGCCCTGCATAAGTAATTTTTGTCATAGACTGTAGTAACGGTTCCGAACTTCAAATACGCAATTTGAAACAATTCCGGTGAATAATATCGCTATAATCATGAAAATACCAAGTATCTGTGGGTACCGTTATATGGGCGCTATACTTAAAGCGTAGACCTATATAGACAATTCTCTTCTAGGGGGTAAAGTACTCAGAGGGAACCCATTGTGTGGATTTTAAAACAATTCCATTGAAAAATGTGGCAAAAATCATCGAAATACCGAACCGCGAGGAACCGTTATATAAGGGATATATGATATCGTGGACCTATATAGACAATTCTCCTTCAGGGGATGAAGTACTGACAATGAACTCCTTGTGTAAATTTATAGAAAATTCCAGTGAAAAATGTCGCTAAATCATCAACATTTTGAATATCGGGAGGTGCCGTTATATGGGGGATATACGATATCTATCGTATATAGAAAATTCACAATGAACTCTTTGTGCAGAATTTGAGATAATCCAATGAAAAATGTGTCTAAAATCATCAAAATGCCGAGAATCGGGTGGAACCATTACATGAGGGCTACACGATATCGTGGACCGATATATCCCATCTTCAAACGTGACCTGCCAGCAGACAAAGAAGATTTAAGCTAAATTTTAGCTTCCTATCTTAATTCGTTTTGACTCTAGCGTGATTACAACAGAAGGACAGGTCTAAATCGTCTTTGAATTTTACACTAATCAAGGGTCTAAAATGATTATTTCGAGAGGTACAAACGGAATGACGAACTTTATAATGCTTCCTTACTATATATATGGAAATATGGACATATGGAGTTGGTTTCGGAAATGTGTACTATAATTGTACAAAAAATACTGAATGGTACAATATTTGGTATTGGGTGAGGGATATAGATAAAATTTTGAGTTTTGATATTTCGATTATGGTATCTGTGTTTAAGATTTGGCAGTGATTTGGAAATGTGTCCTTTATTTATACGAAAAGGGATAGGGCTGGAATCCTTAAATTTGATATTTTATGTCTTTTTTGTTATCTGAAATTGAGATATGGATTTGGTTTTGGAAATGTGTACAATAATTGCATGAAAAGTACTAAATTTGGTACAGTTTGGTATTAGGTGAACAGACAGTGCTTGAAGTCTGAAATCTGCTATTAGGGTCGATATTCATGTGCATCCTAAACATATGGAGGTGGTTTCGGAAATATGTACTATAATTGTACGAAAAATTATGAATGGTACTATATTTGTTATGAGGTGAAGGGTTAGAGACAAAATTCTTAAATTTGATATTTATATTACTGAGTATCTGTGTATGCATCCTATGCTTGTACGATTAGTACTAAATAGTACTAAAATGTGTATGGGACGGACTGGAATCCTCAAAATTGTTATTGAAATAATATCGGTGAATAATGTCGCTAAATCATCATCAAAATAACGAATATAGGGAGGTACCGTTATATGGGGGCTATACGAAGACATTGGCCTGCACAGACAATTTTCTGTCAAAGGTAAAAGTATCCATTGCAAATTTCGAGTTCCAAATTTGAAAAAAATCCGGTGAATGGAATAAATGCCGAATATTATCGCGAAAGTATTCTGGAGGGTGTATTAAAGCCTTGGGCTCGCAAACATTTTGGCCGCAGACCTTGGACATTCCAACAGGACTCAGTTCGCGCCACCCAAGAATGGTTACAACATGAGGTTCTTCGCTTCATTTCCAGTGCACAATGGCCACCAAAATCTCCGGTTACCAATCCGTTGGTCTATTGTGCCTGGAGTATTTTGGAAAGCAAGGTTGGCACTACAAAAATACCAAAGTGTCGATCACCTCAAGCAAACGCTTCGCCGGGAATGGGCCAAAATACCGCAGAGCAACATTCGGGCAGCGTTTCATTGGCCGTTTGAAGGCCATAATTCGTGCCAAAGGTGGCCAACAAATTTATACAAATTCTAAAATTGGATGCTATTTCTGAAATTTTTTCTTTTATTCAATAAAATTAAAAAAAATGTAAAAATTATGGCGTTTGACTTTGTTGCACTTCTTTTTATCTTACCCTGTATATAGCTATCAACATTTGATCAAAAAACCAATTATTGGAAATGGGAGTTTTTGCTGGATGCATGTTTACAGTATCGCATTATCGACATCACATTATTGCAGTTTTCCCTTGTTTGTAAAATCATATTTAATGTTTTCTTTTTACCAAAATTATTTAAAAACTACAAATTCCTAACATTTTGATACGACCGTAGGCCATAATTCTATCATGTCTTATCTAAATATCCCGACATGGCCATATTCAATTGCATTCCATGGCCTTGTGTTTTATTTAATTTTGTAACCATCCAGGGCGATAATTAAATGTAACGGGCCAATTACAGCCAAACATATTCAATTCAATTAAATCTATGACTGTTGAACAGGAACACACACACAGGCCAACGCTCGCCGCTGCCAGATTTAACTGGGCAAATTCCGCAACATAGATACATACCAACATGGGCTGCCATGCCTGCGTAATTGGAATTGACGAGAACGGACTTCCGATATGTAATGTTCCATTATAAAATTGTCTGCAACCAAATTGGCATTCCCAAATAGATGGGTGGCTATGCCAGACATTCTAGTTGCGTCAGTATGTATTGATTTCATTAATGCCCCAAGGTGGTGGGGGGCATACAGCTTGTTCGCACAGTAAGCAGCCATACACAATGTTCAGGCCATACGACGACCTACAAATAGTGAAATAGCATGGCATGCGTCTATCAATTAAATAATATTATCCTTACGAGGATTAAATAACCTTCGATAACTTAACCTGTTGGTTGTTTTGTTCGATTGGTTGTTGGTATTATTGTTATTGTTGTGAGCTGGAAACCCATTCAACCAGGTTGGCTCGCCTACTAACCCGCGTGTCAATAGTCGTATAGCATAATTCAATTAATATTTACCAGGATGTGTTTAATTAAAAGCTGGTGGGTATTGTAATTGAATAAATATACTCTTCATAAGGGTATGATGTTTATGTCAGAACGATTGGTATGAAATTATTATTTTTAAAAGCGGACAGGGTATTATAACCTGGTTTTGGCTGACTGTAGACCCAGCTTTATATATAGTAAAATTAATGTCTTGAGAAGCTGAGTCGATCTAGATGCGAGTGTATCTGGCGTTTTAGACTTTGGAATCATGATATAGATATCAGTTTTGAAAGAATCGTCGGGATATTTAAATTTATTTTTTTGAATTTCGGATAGTGTCCAGGGATTAAAATTAGCAGAAAACATTTTGCGCGAAAATAGGCTATTTGGGGATTTTTTCGCTAGGAGAAATTTAGGACAGCAATTAAGGGGGGGGGGGGGATTGTGATCGGCGACTGTATGATATCCTACACCTCTGTGCGCATTTAGTAGAGCTCCCGTAACAAAAAAGTTTATATATGTAAAAGTGAAATACAGCGAAATTTTCCGAATTTCGTAGTTTGAAGATAGTAAAAGTACAAGAGTTAATGGTACGAAAAGTAGTAACAAAGAGGAAAAAATTATACAACATTTTTACTGTGCGACCGGAGAGAGCAAGAATTTTAAAATTTGCTGAGGTATCCCTATATGTGGGATGTACTAAAAGGATAACCTATAATGACAATTTTTTGCTCAATGCTCAAAATTTTGCAAATTAAATGCCAAAAAAAAAAAAATGGCCAAAAAATGATGCAAATTTTTTGATACATATTAACCAAAATTATATAAATGTATAAGTATACAAAATTCTTTTGTTCTGAGACTAACGATGGAATTTGATCTAGAATAATTCTTCCCTTCACATATTTCCCAAAACATGAAGTATAAGGGGAGATTTTGACTTGGATTGGATATGTGTTAAATTAATAGTAAAAAAAGTAAAAAAAAGTCCTATGATTATAATTTTAATTTAAAGTTCAAAGGACTAAATATGCCGAAGCATTTGTATCTGTAAAATTCGGACTTGTATTGCCCATTTGGTGCAAAATAAATTTGAAATCAGATAAATATATATATATGGGAGCTATATCCAAATCTAAACCGATCTCGATAAAATTTGTCAAAGATATTTCTGAGCTGTATTTGATATATTTCCCAAAATATTGTTGTTACAGATTTGCATATTACGGCTGTGGGTAACAAATACAACAAATCAGATGAACAATATATATGGGAGCTATAGCTATATCTGAACCGATCTTCACCAAATTTGGCATACTACCTTCTAAACTCAATTCGGTCGTATGTGCCAAATTCCATCCCATTTTGGTGCACAATAAAAGGCAAATTGGACGAACATATATATGGGAGCTATATCTAAATTTTTACCGATTATCTCCAAACTCAATAGGGTTCGTCCTTGGGCCAAACAAATGTTGTTTGGAAAATTTCATCTCAATCGGATAATAAATGCGACCTGCATTTTGTTTACAAGAATATATGGACAGACGGACGCTCAGACGGACTGACATGCATAAATCAACTCAGAAAGTGATTCTATGGAGATCCTCAAAACTAACTATGAGTCTATCTCGCTTCCTTCTCCATGTTACAAACAAATGCACAAAGACATAATACCCTGATCACCTTGCGGTGTAGGGTATAAAAAGCTAAGACATTACTTTCATAAAAAGCGTTTTATAAAAATGTTCAAATGTTCATGTGAGTGAACTTTTGATCGGTTTAAGCTGTAGAACTCCAAAAGGTTACTGCGACCTAATGAAAATTATTTTTTATACCCTACAACACTATGTGTTGGGGGTATTATAAGTTTGATTGGGCCAAAAATTATGTAACACCACGAAATATTGGTTTCCCACATAGGAAAGTATATATGGATCTTCCTATCTCGCCGAGCTGAGTCGATCTAGCTATGTATGTCCGTCCGTCCGTCTGTCCATGTTAATTTGTAATCACTCTACAGGTCGCAATTATGGCCCGAATAGAGATGGGGTTAGAGCCAGAATAGAACCCTATTGCATTTGGAGATGAACACATAATATTTAGGGGTCGAAATGGACCAAAAACTGAAAAATTTCCTGATTTTGCAGTTGCTTTACAGGTCGCAATTATAGACGAATTTAGCATGAGGCTAGAGCTTAGGGCTGGGTAGAAGCCTTTCAATTTTGGTGGTCCTCGGGTAATATTAAGTGGATGAAATAGACCATAACATTTGTGTTAAATAAAGGTCAAATTTTCCATTAAACCGGGAATATTTTTAATCCCGACGAAATCACAAATAGTATAACAGGTCAATTCTGACCGTTACGTCAATGCCGATAGTAAATATATCGGATATATATAGCGAAATATATAGGGTACATGTATACAAAGGAAGGGGATGTTAGCTATAATGCTTATATCTTAAGAATGGCTGAACCGATTTTGACAAATTTTGTCAATTCAGAATGCCCTCATGGCATATAAGTATAAAATCTAAAAAAATCACTTAAAAATATGTCAATAATGATGTTAATATAGGTTTTGTAGTATTTTGTGACATTTTTTTATTTTTTCATATATTTTTATCGCATGCGATTTTTTCAATTTGACTTATAATATTGAAGTATACATTTTGTAATATTTTTTTCACCTTACAACACAGGTTGGTGTTTTTATATACAGATTGCAATTATCGTCCAATCCTCACGAAAATTTTCATAAAGGTAGGGGTTTATGGTTTTGAAAGATGTGCGCAATATATTTAGGGGTTGAAATGGACCAACAACTGAAAATGAACCTGATTTTACAACCGTTGTAAAGGTCACAAATATAAAGCAAAGGACACGAAATCTCTTATGAAGTTAGAGTTTAGGTCTGGGGGTAGAATGGACCACTACTTTTGTGTAAAAAATACCAGCATTACTTACAGGCGATATCCCAATTACACAAAATTTGAAATTCTGGCTTTTTTATGCTGATTTCGTTGACGAATATAGCCAAATATCGTAGACAAGCAAATCACATAGATGAGTCTAAATGTGGAGATACAGAGGGGATGATCGCAAAATATTTAGGGGTTCAAATGAACCAAAAACAGAAAAAAGTTCCTGATAACAAAATTTAGACCAAATTTTACAAGAGAAGAGAGTTGAGGATAGAGAAGAAGTCTAGCATTTTGGATGACCATTGGATTATATTTAGCTGTAAAATGGACCACAACAACTTACAGCACGACGGAGTGCGTAAATATTGGGCAAATGTCCTTGGTCAAAATGCTAGGGGTAATATCTGGGAAGTGCTCCGTGACAAAATTTCAAAAGCAAAATCTTTTAAAATGGATTTGGACATAAGGGGGCTTCTAACATATTGTAGTATTGTAGGGTATCACATAGTCGGCCCCGCACGGCTATATCCTTTGCTTACTTGTTTTTATTTTTGACCTCAACGACGTATCTATTTTTGGTTAATATATATACTACTAGACGATTTGAAGTAGATTGATAAAATTTTACTCAAATGTATGTTATGTCTGACGGACTTTTGGTATTGAAAATGGGCTATGTAGGTTCACGTTTTGGTATAGCCCCCATATAACGGTACCTCCCGATATTGGGTATTTTGATTATTTTATTTATTATTTGATTTTAGCGACAATATACATGGGAATTCTTTCAAATTTGGTATTTGAAGTTCATAATGGATGCTACAGCCTATGACAGAAAATTGTCTGTGCAGGTCCACGTCTTCGTATAGCCCCCATATAACGGTACATCCCGATGTTCGGCTTTTTGATGATTTTAGCTACATTATTCACCGATTTTCTTTCAAGTTTCGTATTTGAATATTGTATGACAAGAGTTACCTATGCAGGTCCAGATCATCAAAAGGAACTATGGGTCTATCTCGTTTCCTTTTGCCTGTTACAAACAAATGCACAAAGACATAATACCCTGACCACCTTGTGGTGTAGGGTATTAAAATGATTTCTTTATCCGGTGGTTGACGATATTAAAAGTTCGGACCGTCCGAACTTAATGCTTTTTTACCTGTTTTTCATTTGCATTGTCACTATCACTTTCTAAAATATTACGGCTAGTGATTAAAACTTTTAATTAAAACTTTAATAAGAGGTATAGCAACAGCTGAATTCTTTGCATATCTTCTGTCCCGAATCATAAAACATCAGCTAATTGCCGGCGACCACAAGATTGGAATAGAAACAAGTGAAATGACAGTAAATTCGGCCGAGCAGAACCTTGAATAAACTCCACCATTTGGAAGGAACTTTGTAAAGTTTCAAAAGCAATCCGTAGGAAAAATACTGCAAAAATCATAAAAATAGCAAATATTGGGACATGTATGAGCAATTTTCTGTCATAGGATAAAATAGCCATTAGGAACCTCAAATTCCAAATTAGAATTATTTCAGGTGAAAATTTTAACACAATTTACCAAAATACCGAATATTTGTCGGTACAGTTATATGGGGACTATACCAGTATTAAGACCTATATGGACAGTTCTACACAAAGATGTTTCTTACATAATAGGGACACATGCTGCCAATTTACAAATTCGGGTTGAAACTGTAGCTAAACACCCAACAAAACCTTAAATATGTCGGTACAGTTATATCGGGAAGTATATCTAAACGTGAGGCAACATAGCTCATTTTCAGGGTTCTGCATACCTAACACACATCTGAGTAATATTTTATCAACCAAATTCATTTCGTTCGAAAGCTAGAGTCATTTCCACAGACGGACGGACATAGCTATATCGGCATATAATTTCACGCTGATCAGGAATATTTATATCATCTATGTATATAAAAATCAATTGTTGTTCGTTGGTAATGGAATCAGTTGAGAACGGCTGGGCCGATTTGCATAATTTTTTGTACAAACGTTCGTCATACCCCGAGTTAGGTTTTTAAAGAAAAAAATATTGATCACGTCTACTTTTACGCCCACTATTTCGATTTATCTAAAATCCTTATATTTGCCAGATAATGAAGATATCGGTTTGAAAATTATTACACGACATACTGTTGGCTTTCCTAAGTATTTATTTGGGGCTGAGGAACTGACCACGCCTACTTTTTAATGTATATATAAACCAATTGTTATTCGTTGGTAATTGAATCACTTGAGACCGGCTGGAACTATTTGGATATTTTTTTAAATGTTCGTCCTACCCCGACTTAGGTTTTTATGCAAAGAAAAAGTGACCACGTCCAGTTTTGCGCCCATTTTTTCTATTTATCTAAAATCCTAATATTTGCCAAAATCATCAAAATATCTGTTCCACAATTAGTATAACTCCAACCCTAGGTATCTGTTTGGGGTCAAAGGAACTGGCCACACCTACTTCTTTAAATTTTTATGTAAAAAAATTGAAAAAGTATTGTAACACATCAGTTGAAAAAGGCTGGGCTGATTTGACTCAAATTTTCTTTTGGTTATTTAGTTTCTTTTGGTGGAAACGTAGTCATGAAAGAAAATTTTGAGAAAAATCGCGGAACTGAAAAAATTGATCTTTCTATTACGATAAGGAAGTTTGTGTAAATTTTTTTCAGAATGCCTTTTGGAATTGAAAATTCTTATTGAAAACAAGTAAGCAAAGGCTATAGTCGTGTGGGGCCGACTATGTAATACCCTACAACACTACGATATGTTAGAAGCCCCCTTATGTCTATATCCATATTGGAAGATTTCGCTTTTGAAATTAGGGTTTTGACTAGGGAGATTTGCCCAATATTTAGCTCTCTTCACAGGCGTATCGATTGGCTTCAATTGTGTGATCGGAAAAACATTTCTGTTTTTGGTTAATCAATCATCTCCAAAAGCAAGAAGCCCCTTTGTATCTCCAAATTTAGACTCATCTATGTGATTTGCTTGTTGACGATATTTGGCTATATTTGTCAACGAAATCAGTATAAAAAGCCAGAAATTCGCCATTTGTGTATTTCAGATATCGCCTGTAAGTAATGCTGGTATTTTCTCACACAATATTAGTGGTCCATTGTACCCGCTGTCCTAACTCTAACTTTATGCGAGATTTCGTGTCCTTTGGTTTCTATTTCTGACCTTTATAACGGATGCAAAATCAGGAAAATTTTTAGTTGTTGGCCCATTTCAACCCCCTAATATATTGCGGACATCTTTGAAAATAACAATAGGCCTAGCCCTTCTGAGCCTAACCCTACCCTTGTGAAAATGTTCGTGAGGATCGGACAATAATTGCAATCTGTATATAATAATTGCAATCTGTATACTAAATAGTGAAGTGGATTATAGTAAGAAAAGGATTCATATACTCGGAAAATTCTTCGGAACCCTTAAAAGTAGCCTCAAATCATAGGCAACGTTATACGGGCAATATGCGCTATCGCCAAAGAGGGGTTCCCGGATCTAACCTTTTTAACCATACACAAAGGGCGCAAATATGTTGCCCTATACCCAGTAAATGTTACGACAAAGTTTTCAATTTGATATAGTCCTAGGGGTAACACGAGAATCATTTGTACAAAATATGTATCAGGTTGGTCTATATTGTGATATAGCTCCCCTTCTGGTAGAAGACCTTCGCGGAAATTTTTCAATGTCAATGTTTCGGAGTAGTGCTCATATAAAAGTACCTCCTGATTTTACCTATTTCGAGGGTTTTGATTATATTTTCGAATCGATTTGACTTAAAATGTGTGTTTAGGCTACTTTGGGGGTAGATAACCATCTTACATGGGCCTATTATAAACAGTTAATGTATACTTTTTAATATATATGCTATATTATTTAGATTCTTAACTCTCAAACTAAAACCTCTTACTGAAAAATAGGATCAGGTTTTTTGAATGACGTATTTATTTCTATTTAATCGAGTCATCATTTATACTAAATTTTGTGCCACTTATGTGAGCCATATTTGTGAATTATTATGCTTTAAAAACTATGCATTAAAGACTAAAACTACGGACCGGCAACGCGGACTGGGTCAGCTAGTTTAAATATAAAATTTCAATATTAAAATTTTCAATAAACTTGAATTTCTGTTTTATGCTCCGATTTGTTAGTTTTTATTCAATATTACAAGTGATGCCCTCTTTAATTCTGTAACATCTATTTTGATGGTCGTTACACAATATTTATAAACTATTTAAAGAATTTTGATTGGCTTTCTCAATATTACAGAAATTCGATACAATATTTTCTGTTTTTTTGTTGTTGTATTTGTATTTGCGTCGAGTGGATTAATAGCTAATAATATAGAAACAAACCAAGTGTTGTGGTATGATTTCCAGTTATTGCAATTATTGTTATTATTGCTTTAGGAAATTTTATTGTTTGTATGCAAATATGTTACTTATATTTGTCGGTATGGGTGTGTTTGTATATATATGTGTGTGTGGGAGCGTATTTGAGGTTTACTGTATTTCACACAAAAGCTTCCTGTTCATATGCATGAATATACGAAATAATATCCTGTATATGGAGTCATAACAAATCCAACATAATGATGGCAACACACTAACACAACACATATAACACACACACACACACACATACAAACCGACACAAGAGGATAAACAAAAACCACAAACAAAGTTGTGTTGCCAATTCTAAACATGTACCGGAAATGTTTACAATTGCATAAATGATGCAAAACATTGCAGTAAATGTTTCCCATACACTCACTGGTACACACACACACATTCAAATGAGCAGACATACTAGATACATACACCCGAACCTACATTGTAAGCTGGCATTTTTATATATAGACATTATGTGTGTGTGTGGGTTTGTGCATGTGTGAAAAGTGCCTAACAAATGACTGTTGCCAGGCCAATTAACTTATGACCTACTGTGGCAACAGACACCATTTTCCAGCTGCAACACACCGTCGCCTTTGCCATGTAAAAATAATAAACAAACGCACACACTCACACGCATAAGAAATGCATAAGGCGAGAGAAATCAAAAACAAATATTTGTTCGCCAACAACAACCTGGAGGTTATTCAAGTAGCTTTTTACCGTCCTAAGACGGAAGATAAGTACGACATTTAATTTATGCATCCACAGAAAAAACAAAAAAGGGAAGAGAAAAAAACATTGTACACCACCAGATTGACACTTTAACAGAGGGTAATGATAGCTTTTTGCCTGGTATATCATTTCTTAAATTACAGTGAGACAAGAGTTTATGGATACTGGAATTTTCGGAGCAAGAATTTTGTAATCACACGTCATTATGGCATATATATTACAAGATAATGAAAAAACATCAGCATTATTTAAAACTTAACGTAACCGGTCCATGCTTTTCGCCGCCGAAGTTAGGACCTTTCATTCACAATGAATGAACCTAAAATATGTCGATAATTCAAAATTTCATAGTTAAATAAATCCTACTTAGAGAGAACACATATTCAGAACCACTTCACCTTACTATGGAGGGCATATATTATTTTCAATTCATTTTAAACTTCTTGAAGTAATCACGTTAGACCCTACAAAGAAAGAAGCAAAAATTTGCCTGCCATATGTGCCATTTTCACCAGTACTTTACTACACCTTTCCAGACGTAATGCCAAACTTTTTTATTGTTATTCCAAAATTTGATTTGTTATTCGAATCATTCGCATTGTAATTCGAAATATTGTAAATCGAATCATTCCATTTTTTAATTGTAATTCGAATGATTCAATTAGTAATCTTAAAGGGAATGATTCGAATTACAAATGTAGTCATTCGAACTACAATTGGAATGATTCGAATCACAATTTGAATAATTCTCTTTACAACTGGAATAATTCGAAATACAAATGGAAGAATCACAATTACAAATGAAACAAGTTAGCAAAGGCTATAGTCGTGCGGGGCCGACAATGTGATACCCTATAACACTATAATATGAAAGTACAAATCTTTCAAAATGGATTTGGACATAAGGGGGCTTGTCCAAATCCATTTTGAAAGATTTCGCTTTTGAATTATTATTATTACTCTCAACATTTTGACCAGGAAAATTTGCCCAATATTTACGTACCCCGATATTTGTCTATATTCGTCAACGAAATCAGCATAAACAAGTAAAAAACTGTACGTTCTCCCTCCACTATTTGGTACAAATTTGGCAATTTCCCAAAAAAAAAAAAATAAATA
This sequence comes from Musca domestica, assembly GCF_030504385.1. Classification (NCBI taxonomy): domain Eukaryota; kingdom Metazoa; phylum Arthropoda; class Insecta; order Diptera; family Muscidae; genus Musca; species Musca domestica. The sequence goes on along the minus strand of NW_026712376.1, from coordinate 3,473,424 downwards.
AATAAATAAATAAAATCCATTAACAATTCTGTTAAAATCATAAAAATACCGAATGCTTATACGAAGACATGGACCTGCATAGGCAACTTTTGTCATAAGTTATTACAATATTTAAATGCGAAACTTGAAGAAAAATCTGTTTATAATGTAGCTAAAATCATCAAAATGCCGAATATGGGGGTACCGTTATACGGGGGCTATACGAAGACGTGACAATCTTCTGGTATGGACTGAAGTATCAATTACGAACTTCATATGCGAAATTTGAAACAATCGCGGTAAAAAATGTCGCTAAAATCATCAAAATACCGAATATCGGGGGGTACGGCGTATGGGGGCTATACGAACACGTGGACCTACATGGCTCATTTTTATACCCTACACCACAAGGTGGTCAGGGTATTATGTCTTTGTGCATTTGTTTGTAAAATAGTTCCTATTGATGATATGCATAGAATCACATTCTGAGTCGATTTATGCATGTCCGTCCGTCCGTCTGACCATGTATTTTTGTAAACAAAGTACAGTTCGCATTTATTGTCCTATCCAGATGAAATTTTGCACAAATCATTTGTTTGGCCCAAGGACGAACCCTATTGAAATTGGAGATAATCGGTCAAAATTTAGATATAGCTCCCATATATATATTCGTCCGATTTGCCTTTTATTGTGCACCAAACGTGTAATATCGGGCCTGAAAATAAGTATGCCAAATTTGATCGAAATCGGTTCAGATATAGCTATAGCTCCCATATATATTGTTCATCCGATTTTCTTTTTTTGTCCTCCGCAGTCGTAATATGCACTATGTAACAACAATATTTGGGGAAATATATCAAATACAGCTCAGAAATATCTTAGCCAAATTTTATAGAGATCGGTACCGATTTGGATATAGCTCCCATATATAACTTCGTCCGATTTACCTTTGATTGAGCACCAAACGTCTAATATTTGCCAAAATTGGATAAAATTTGGCACTTGGCACTTAGCTCCCATATATACTGTTCATCCGATTTGTCATATTTGTCACCCACAGCCGTAATATGCACTCCAACGACTGCATACCCACGATATTCAGGGACATATATCAAATACAGCTCAGAAATATCTTAGCCAAATTTTATCGAGATCGGTACCGATTTGGATATAGCTCCCATATATATTTTTATCCGATTTCAAGTTAATTTTGCACCAAATGGGCAATACAAGTCCGAATTTAAAAGTGCAAATGCTTCGGCATATTTAGTCCTTTGAACTTTAAATTATAATTATAATTATAATCATAGCGTGTATCATTGAATTCTCCCATAAAAACTTTTAATTGTTATGCGCAGCTCTACTAAATTAGCAAAGTTGTGTAGGGTATCATAAAGTCGGCCCGGCCGACTTTAACTCTTTCTTTACTGGTTTTGACTTAGGATGTAGTATCCATTGCAAACTTCAAATACCAAATTTGAAAAGATTCCGGTAAACAATGTCGCTAAAATCATCAAAATACCGAATATCGAAGACGTGGACCTGCACAGATAATGTTCTGTCTTAGGCTGTAGTATCCATTACGAACATCAAATGCCAAATTTGAAACAATTCCGGTGAATAATGTCGGCAAAATCATCAAAATACCAAATATCGAGAGGTACCGTTATATGGGGGCTATATGATAACTTGGACCTACATGGCCCATTTACGAATTTATACAAAATATACATGTGTGCAAAATTTTAGCGTTCTATCTCAATTTGTTCGAAAGATAGCGTGATTACAACAGACAGAAAGAAGGACAGACAGACGGACATGGCTAAATCGTCTTAAAATTTTACGCTGATCAAGAATATATATACTTTGTTGGGTCTGACATGAGTATTTCGAGGAGTTACAAACGGAGTGGTCCATTCTACCCTCTGTCCTAGTCTCTAACTTTATGCCAGATTTCGTGTCCTTTGGTTTCTATTTGTGACATTTATAAGGTTGCAAAATCAGGAACATTTTTAGTTGTTGGCCCATTTAAACACCTAAATATATTGCGGACATCTTTGAAGACAATATGCCTTGCAATTCTGAGCCTAATCTTACCCTTGTGACAAATTTTCGTTGAGGATCGGACGATAATTGCAATCTGTGTATGTAATAACCCCAACCTGTGTTGTAAGGTGAAAAAATATTACAAAATATGCCTTTCAATATTATAAGTAAAGAAATCGCATGCGACAAAAAATATGAAAAAATAAACAATTAACACAAAATACTAAAATATCTATATCAACATCATTTTTGGCATCTTTTTAAGCGATTTTCTTAGATTTTAAACTTTTATGCCAAGAGGTCATTCTGAATTGACTAAATTTGTCAAAATCGGTCCAGCCATTCTTGAGATATAAACATTCCAGGTAACTTTTCCTTCCTTTGTACATATACATTGTATATATTTCGCTATATATATCGGATATATTTACTATCGGTACTTCGTAACGGTCAGAATTGACCTGTACGTTTATTTGTGTTTTCGCCGGGAATAAAAATATTCGCGGTTTAATGGAAAATTTGACTTTTGTTCATCACAAATGTTATGGTCTATTTCACCCAATTAAATATTATCCGAAGACCATCAAAATAGGAAGGTTTCTGCCCAGCCCTAAGTTCTAGCCCCATGTTAACTTCAGCGCCGATTAGTCTATAATTGCGACCTGCAGAGCAACTGCAAAATCAGGAAATTTTTCAGTTTTTGGTCCTTAAATATTATGGGATCATCTCCAAAAGCAATAGGCTTCTATTCTGGCCCTAGCCCCACGTCCATTCTAAATTTCGTGAAGATCCGTCCATAATTGCGACCTGTAGAGTGATTACAAATTAACATGGACAGACGGACGAGAGGACATACGTAGCTACTTAGCTTGGCGAGATTGGAAGATCCATATATATTTTCCTATATGGGAAATCAATATTTCGAGGTGTTACATAATTTTTGGACCAATCGAACTTATAATAGCCCCAACACATAGTGTTGTAGGGTATAAACATTCGAATTATAATTGGAATACTCTGAATAAAACTGAAATATATCGAACAAGTAAGCAAAGGCTACAGTCGAGCGGGGCCGACCGTTGAATACCCTACAACACTATAATAAACCATACAGTTTATATAGGCGAAATACTCGACAGAATTCCACAAGATATTGTGACAAATAATAAAAGAAAACCATCAGGTTTCGTTCTCTAATTTTCGAATAATAGCAACTTAAACTAATTTGCTCATTTCCAATTTATTGGTAGATGTTGCACGTAAATGGTCTTCCTAGATCTGGAACCAATATTTCCCAAAGACCTATAACCTCTCAGAAGTGGCAAAAGATTAACATTTATTATTGGTTTTTGACTGAAACGCATCTATATGAGATACAGACATTCTTCAACGAAATAGTCAGAAGTGCGTCTTTCCTGTATTTGTGAATTCTCCAAAAAGTCACTGGAATGGACATTTTCGTATTTTGTCTACAAAAGTTGGCAAACTATTTCGCACATTGAATATTTTTGGATGGCCATCCGAAACTGCTTGGCTTTTGCATTGTGCGGTAACCCCCATTCAAATGTGCGTGAGGATCGGGCGATAATTACGACCTGTCGACAATTTTGCAGTTTTTTGGTCCATTTCAACACCTAAATATATGGCGATCATCTCCAAAAAGAGTAGGCTTCTATTCTAACCCTCATCTTATCCCCATGCAAAATTTCGTAAGGATCGGGCCATAAATGAGATCTGTATATGATATCCTGATATCCTAACTACTTAGTTTTGTTAGCTGTAGAAATATTACCAAATGTTTAATTCAAAATGAAAATATGCCAAAAATATGACAAAATTGAAAAAATATGAGAAAATTTTACAAAATCTATATTTTCATCTATTTTTATGCGATTTTTTTAGACTTTTTTCTTTCCTGCCAAGAGGCCATTCTGAATTAATGAGAACTGTCGAAATCAGTTCAGCCGTTCTCGACATATAAGAGATCTTTCAAGCATATCTTCTTTGATAGACATATATATCGCTCATATTTTGCTATATATCCGATTTGTTGGATGTTAACATCAATGTAAAGGTCAGAAGTAACCTTGTCATGGCTTCGTGATTTCGCCGGGATTTAAAATATTCGCGGTTTAATGAAAAATTTTGATTTTTTCAACACAAAAGATATGGTCTATTTTACCCGCTACATATTATCCGATGACCACCCAAATTAGTAGGCTTCTTCCCCGCCCTAAACTCTATCTACATGCGAAATTTCGCGTCGATTGGTCTATAATTACGACCTGTATAGCTACTGCAAAATCCGACATTTTTTCAGTATTTGGTCCATTTCAACCCCTAAACATTTGGCGATCATCTCCAAAAGAAATAGGGTTCTATTCTGGTCCAAGCCCCACCTACATTGTAAATTTCGTTAAGATCGGGCCATAATTGCGACCTGTAGAGTGATTACAAATTAACATGGACAGACGGACAGACGGACGGACGGACAGATCGACTCAGCTCGGCGAGCTAGGAAGATCCATATATACTTTCCTATGTGGGAAACCAATATTTCGAGGTGTTACATAATTTTTGGCCCAATCAAACTTATAATACCCCCAACACATAGTGTTGTAGGGTATAATAACAAATGGAATTTTCGAATTATAAATAAAATGTTAATAATTACATCAAAAATAATTTGAGTTGCGACAGAAAGGGTGTAAAATGACAGCCACATACCTTCTGAATGATAAAGATAATAACATGGCCTATATAAGGTCGACCAGGAAGCGAATTGGTAAAAAATACAGCTCTGTCTCTTCGTTTTAATGTCAATTTTTTGTTTTTTTTTTAGGTTTTAGGCCATGAATAATAAGTTCAATACTGTCATCATAGTTATGTTCGGGGGGACCGAAGTTTCGATGCCTTCAACAATTTGTGTGTATTGCCATATATTGTTATATAGTCTAAATCTAAAATCTATCTAAATCAACCCAAAATTAGATATTAGTGCTGATTTAGGGTTGAGATTTGTTTTTGAAAATTCGTAATACACGAAGGGGTTGTGCTTCGGTTTTATTAATTTCGTACCAAATGCCAAGCGTGCAGTAAAATGCAATCTTTTAAAGTTGAGTGGCATTTCTGTTGCAATTAAAGAAATCGAGGTAGCAACGTACTTCCCCGTAATAATCGTATTCTCTATTAAATTGTTGTGTAGTTTTTTTTATTTTTAGCATAATACCATTGAAAGGCGTTGTGGGTCAACGTTTCTTAGTAAATCGATTTAAATATAATTTGTCAAAATTTAGCTTTACAAATGGTGGAGGGTATTCAAAGTTCGACCCAGCTTTTTTACTTGTTCATCCTGTAATAATTGAAAAGAAAAATAAATTTTGTCGCACAGTGTTATTTTCTTTGAACATTTTGACATTTGTGGAGGAAATCAATATAACCACAGTACATATGTTGCTGTATATGAACATACATAAACACATTATTATATTTTTACTCGTAGTGTTTTCTTTGCATTGTCTTCGCCATTACTCGTTATAGAATTCGTAGGATGTCTGTGTGTGGGTGTGTGTGTGCAGAATGGTATAGCGTTGTTATTTCCCAAGCTTAAGAGCTGCAAAAAAGTCTTCTATGGTTACTTGACGTATGTGCTACATACAGGCACACATACATCCATATGTATGTAGGTATGTTCATTTCAGATAGTTGCTGTTGGTAATATTCATTGTGTGGTGGCAATGGAGTGGTGATAGCTTTGTTTGCCGTTGGCCATGTTTTAATGCAGCAACGGTGACATCTATTTGAAAGGCAAACAAAAAAGGTCCCCACCATAGACAACGACCAACACGTGTTTATTTTAATGCTTGTGAATGAAAGTGTTGCAATGAACGTAAAGGGCTATTGGGCAAATTGCGGAATGAGAAACGTCTATGTGTTTGTTAAGATCACATGAGAATATGGAACTGTGTGTTTGAGACTTTGTGTGTGTGACGGCCTTATCATACATCAATACTTGTGGGGTTTGTTTTTTTTTTTTGCTCTATGAAATTCTCAAAGGAAACAAAATAATCATTACGGTGTTTATGCAATCACAGAAAGTAAACGGAAGCTCATATACATGAATCAGAAATAAGGGGTAAAAACGCTGCGCCAGTTATTGACAATCATTAACTGAAAGGTGTAAATGTCACGCTTGTATTTTACAAGGTGTACCTAGGACGGGCCCTATACCATCAAGTAACAGCTTAATTGTAAGCCATACATAAACGATATATTAGGCAACTAAGTATTTGCAAACTATTTTTAGATATTATCTTTTTGGTATTACTAGTTTAAACAGAACGCGCACGTTTCGAGTTTTGTTTCACTGTCAAACATCTTCAGTGTTGTCTATAATTTAATCATGATTCGTCTTACAAACGAACAACGCTTGCAAATTATTCAATTCTATTATCAAACAAGTAAGCAAAGGCTACAGTCGAGCGGGGCCGACCGTTGAATACCCTACAACACACTGGTCACTGGAATGGACATTTTCGTATTTTGGCAAACTCCTTCACACATTGAAAATTTTTGGATGGCCATCCAAAACTGCTTGGCTTTTGCAATGTCCGGTAACCCCCATTCAAATGTTCGTGAGGATCGGGCGATAATTACGACCTGCTGACAATTTTACAGTTTTTTGTTCATTTCAACCCCTAAATATATGGCGATCATCTCCAAAAAGAGTAGGCTTCTATTCAGACCCTCATCTTATCCCCATGCAAAATTTCGTAAGGATCGGGCCATAAATGAGATCTGTATATGATATCCTGATATCCGAACTACTTAGTTTTGTTAGCTGTAGAAATATTACCAAATGTTTAATTCAAAATGAAAATATGCCAAAAATATGTCAAAATTGAAAAAATATGAGAAAATATTACAAAATCAATATTTTCATCTTTAGAGAGATATTTTTATGCGATTTTTTAGACGTTTTTTCTTTCCTGCCCAGAGGCCATTCTGAATTAATGAGAACTGCCGCAATCAGTTCAGCCGTTCTCGACATATATGAGACCTTTCAAGCATATCTTCTTTGATAGACATCGAATATCGCACATATTTTGCTACATTTCCGATTTGTTGGATCTTAACATCAATGTAAAGATCAGAAGTAACCTTGTCATGGCTTTGTGATTCCGCCGGGATTTAAAATATTCGCGGTTTAATGAAAAATTTTGAATTCTTTCAACACAAAAGACATGGTATATTTTACCCGCTAAATATTATCCGATGACCACCCAAATTGGTAGGCTTCTTCCCCGCCCTAAACTCTAGCTACACGCGAAATTCCGCGTCGATTGGTCTATAATTGCAACCTGTATAGCTGCAAAATCCGACATTTTTCAGTATTTGGTCCATTTCAACACCTAAACATTTGGCGATCATCTCCAAAAGAAATAGGCTTATATTCTGACCCTAACCCCACCTTCGTGCAAAATTTCGTTAGGATCGGGCCATAATTGCGACCTGTAGCGTAGATCGACTCAGCTCGGCGAGATAGGAAGATCCATATATACGTTCCTATATGGGAAACCAATATTTCGAGGTGTTACATAAATTCTGGCCAAATCAAACTTATAATACCCCCAACACATAGTGTTGTAGGGTATAAATACGAAATCGAGAAAAATGTTGTACCTAATTGCTCCTCTTTTCAAATAACCATCATAGATTTGGAACCATTATTTTCCAAAAATAAAAAAAAAAAAAAAAATAAGATCTCTGAAAAAGCATTAATAGTTGACGTAGCAGTTGTTCCTTCTACGCTCTTTAGGAAAGAACTAAGATTTCAAATCCAAAAATGTGTTCTCTTCTTTCAAGAGTGTTCGATTCGGGTCCCCTAATTGGTTTACATATCATATAGCAGTACCTCCCGAACAGTTTCCAAACCAAATCAACTGAACCCAACATTTTGGGTTCTGCAAAGGTCTGTTCATTCCTTGTGAAAAATGTTCGATTTGGGTCCACGTTAACGGTATCTCCTGATTTTCGGTATTATTGAGGATTCTGCACAATAAATAAAGTATTGGTTTCGTTATTTGGGTTATTATGCACTCAATCATATGGCTAGAAAGGGTATATATCATTGAATAGGGCCAAAACGTGCCTCATCGGAAAAAACGGTTTTAGACCCCAAGTCTCTTTGTACCAAATCCGTTTCGGGATATTTGGAGTCGATTTAGCAATGTCCGTCCGTATGGCTGTCTTGCTGGCTGGAGCACACGATAACTCTTGATGGTAGTATCTGGTTTGGTCCAAACTTGGTACATCGTAATATTATTATAAACCTTAGATCAAGTTCGGAGATGGGCAACATCGGTTCACCCCTTCTGGTACCTCCCCCAGAGAAAATTCGAAATTTCCAAAAAACTATGTTACTGCACAGTAAGATAAGAGATATGCCGATTTGGCTCCAACTTTGCAAATCCTTATATTTTTATCAGATCTAGGTCAAATGGACAATATCGGTGCACTCCATCAAAAAAGGGTAAAAAATTTGAATAATTATAACTTTTATAAAATGTGATTGTAAGAGTCCGATTGTCTTCAAATTACACTGCTAGGCTAAAGTTAGCATAAATAAATTATTAATCAAATTTCCGTTAACCCTAACATGAACCGAAACAACTGTCTTTACTTTTCCGTCTCAAGAAATACATTTCTGAACAAACCGCTGGAGCACGACTAGGTATTCCAGCCCAAGGGGAGAAATTCTGCCGTCATAGGTGGGAGATTCCAAATACAGGTTATAACCTGATTTCAATGAATTTTTACGTTGCAGTCACATATTTTGTATTATATATTTGAGTTTTAGTAATTGGATGCAAAATATGGTCCGCATGGGTCCACATTTTGATATGACCCTCACATGAAGGTAACCCCGATTTAATCTATTTTGGGGGTCTTGGTCTCACTTTCCAATTGAGTTGGCTTTTTGTTTGGAATTACGTTTCTCAGAGAGTAGAACACCTACTAGTTGAAATATTATTTGAATATTTAAGACTACCCCTCATATGAGGTTCCTCCTTATTTTAGTAATATCGAGGATGTTGACAAAATTTTCGAATCGATTCGGCTAAAAATGCATATTCTGGTTTCATTGGTAGTGAACAGTGCTTCCCACTAAATATTTTCAATATAGGTGTATTGTATATACGTATAGTCTCAGTTCCCAACCGATATTGCCTTGGAGTGATTGTATTAGGTCATTACAACAAAACTCGAAATGGCTTTTGATCTTTCATGTCAATATTTTATTGTTTGGCCCCTAAAAATTCAGCGACAACTTTTGCAGCCAATATTATAAATACTTTATTATGATACTGGCTGCAACAATGTGCTTGGGTTTTAAATAGGCTCCTTTTGAATTTTTGCTCAGTTTGTCAGAATCTGCTCTAATTTAAAGATATCCACAGAAAACACTTATTTTTTAGTTATTATAAATTTTAATTTAATAATATAAAAAATGAAAGACAAATGTTTTGAAATCCGACTTCTATTTAACAACCACGTATACAATACAAAACAATATACAATAAAGCAATTGTTTCATTTCTGTCTACCACTATTTACAGACGAAATTATGCCGAAAAACAATCGTTATGTTTAAAAGAAACAAAGAATACCAGCCAGTACAAACAAACAAATACGCTGAACTTTATAAACTTTTATTTATGATTTTACAATTGTTTTCGAATTGCTTTTACGCCTACGTAACACAGACAACTTTTGTTCTTTAAAAGCTTCTCAATTCTCTTGTCTCTTTGAACCACCGATCTAATGTGAATTTTCTTGAACTATTAGTTATTCACCTGGAAAAAAAATATATATTCTTGATCAGAGTAACATTTTAAGACGATTTAGCGATGTCCATCTGTCTGTGTGTGTATGTGTCTGTCCATCTGTCTTTTGCAACCACGCTATATTTCGAACGAATTGAGCACACGTGTGTATTTTCCCAGTGGGTTAAATTCGTAAATGGGTCATGTCGGTCCACTTTTTCGTATATCCCCCATATAACGATACCTCCCTATATTCGGTATTTTTATTTGATTGATTTTAGAAATATTATTTAAATTTCGTATTAGAAGTTCGTAATGGGTAATACAGTCTATGGCCAAAAATTTCGTATGCAGGTCCACGTCTTCGTATAGCCCCCATATAATGTTTTTTATTTAAGCGGTATTTTTGGGAATTTGTTGAAATTTTTCAAGTTCCGTTCAAATGCTGGAGGGTATTAAAAGTTCGCTCCGGCTAAAGTTTCTTTTTTTAAAGTATACATCGAAAGAGGAGAAGGGTGAAGGCAAGTTTCCCCTCTTCGTCAATTTTTGAAACTTTCTGATCAAGATTTTTTGCAATCCATATGCTTTACGTACATAATGTCTTCGATAATTTTACAGTTCATCAAAATTACAGATTATTGCATTATATACCAAAAAGAATTTGCATCAATGTGGCAAAAAATGCAAATAAAATTCTTAATTTTTTAATAAATTTTTCCTCGATCTGTTTTTTGTGCTGATTAATGAAAGAGACTTAAAAATCATTTTAGACAGAAAGTATCACAAGGAGAAGTTTTCTAGACAAAATTTTACTGAAAATCTTCGAAAAAGAAATATGAACTCCAAGCTTTTTAAGGCCTTTAACCACCTTCGAAAACATACAAAGGTACATCACGATTTTAAGATATATTTCGCAACATTAATATAGAGCTTCAGAAGCTTATAGAGAGCTTTGCATTACATCAAGAATCATTGGTTAACAAAATGGGTAATGTCGGTCCACTTCTTGGTATAGCCCATATATAAGGATAAACTCCGATTTCTAGTGTTTTGTACGTTTTAATACTATTTTCTGTACAATTTAATCAAAATGTTGGTATTTTGAGCTCTTAATAGATATAAATATATATTTTGACTTTCGTTATGATTCCGATGGAGTCCATTTTGTATCTGATATAAATAATACAACGTGCCATATTTGGACAATATCGATTGCTTCCTTCAGTTTATATGATATATGTGATATACATTGGAAAATGCTGAAATGTGAGGACCGATGTATTTCGTTTCATCTAATACTAATAAAACATTTAAATCTGTAAAAGTTAAGTGCAATTGAACATTTATTTCCAATCTTAGAAGAATAATAGTTAATCAATATTTTCACCCTAGAAATATATTGAAACTATTTGTGGGATCTTGTGTGAAATTTGAAGACAATCGGATGTTTATTTCGTACTTTATGATCCTTTGGTTTCTCAAAATTTTGACATTTTGTGGGTGAAGTAGCAGAAGATGTGAGCCGATATGTTCTATCCATACACCAGACATTGTATATATACAATTAATGGCATGTGTGAAATTAGAAGAGTAACTGATGGCTACTTTGCATTTTATGAGAGATATTACCATTCAAATTTTTGACCGGGAGTGGGGGAGGTACTAGGAAGAGTGGCCCTATGTATTCCATATTCACACCAGATTGTGTTGAGAATGTTGAACCATTGTGGGGGAGGTACCAGAAGTAGGTGTCTGTTCTATCCGTTCTTCATACCAGATATTGTGTTGGCAGATATATTGGGATGTTCGAAATTTGAAAACAACAAGACCCTTTCTTCACATTTTATAAAAGTTATAATTACTCAAAATTTTGACCACTTGTTAGGGAGGTACTTGGGCCGATTCAAAATCGGACAATTCTTTCTCTTTCAATGAAGCAAAATATTTTGGGAGAGATACCAGAAGGATTAATCCGAGGTTGCCCATCTCCGAACTCGATTTAAATTTGGTAATAATATTGCGAGGCACTAAGCTTGGACTAAATAACTCCGTTAGAGAGTTTGTTGCAAAATAGACATAGAGTCTAAACCGTTATTCCGTATCGAATGATATATACCCCTTGTAGCCGTATGACTAAGGATATAACAAATACTTCATCAAAATCAAAAAAAAAAAAAATGTTTAACTGTACCCTCAGCCATATGGCTACGGAGGATATATGTCATTTGATATGTCCAAAACGTGTCTCATGGACATTTGGAGTCGATATCCGATTTGAACCCAAACATAGTAATATTTTTATCAAACTTAGATCGAGTTGGGACCTGGTACCTACCCCACAAACTGTCAATATTTTTTATCAGTGCTAGGTAACGAATAGACAATATCGGCCTCACCCACAAAGGGTCAATATTTTGAATAATTATAACTCTCATAAAATGCAATGTAAGCATCAGATTATCTTAAAATTACAAATCCCAATGTTTTCACTAACTTGGACCAATATATATATGACATAAATATTAAGACGTGCCAGGTTTAGACTATGTTGGTAAATTTCTTCACTTTATATGAGACTAGCTGAACCCGGTGCGCTTCGCTACCACTTTTCATTTTATATACATTCAAAATTTTATGAACGAATATATGTTGACGTAAAAAAATAAAATAAATTCAAAAATTTAAAAAAATTGTTTTAATAAATAAACAAATAGCTTGGTCTTCCAACGCGTGAAAATGACAGGAACCATGAGAAAAGCAGGAACATGCCAAATTTTGTCCGCATATACGGATTCGGATTTTCGGATTTATTAATTTCATAGCAAATGCCAAGCGTGCAGGAAACTGCGATCTTTGGAAGTTGAGTGGCATTTCTGTTGCAATTAGAGAATTCGAGATAGATATATACTTCCCGTAATAATCGTACCGTCAATTAAGTTGGTGTGTATTTTTTTACTGTTAGCCTAATACCATTGCAAAGGCGTTGTGGGTATCATATCCCAATCTGAACCAATTTCAATATAATTTGACAAAATTTACTTTTACACCAAATTCCGTCACACCGTCCATATTTCATTGAAATTGGTATGTAAAATACGTGATATCGACCGAAAATATATATGGGAGCTATTTGGGAGGTACTTCCAATTCTGATGCTATATCTCCAGTTCCCAATGGAATTTCGAAAATGTATATAGCCTTTATTACTTTCAGGCTATGTTGTAGTATACTTGGAAAAAAATCTGATCAGCGGTTTTCGTGTCCATAAATTACAAACATACAAACATTTTCACACATCATCTAATACAGACAAAAATATTGGAGTGGGCAAAATTACAAGAAAATCGAATATTTATATCCAATCGCAATCGAAATCATAAATTCCGGATTCTTATTTCAAATTTTATGATCGCTTGGTTATTCACAGTTTTGACCCGTTGTGAGGGAGCTACCAGAAGGAGTGGATCGATATATTCCAACTTTACACCAGACCTTGGATTAATGAAAATATTATGATGTGTGTCATTTGAAGACAATCGGACTCTTACATCTCAATTTAAAAGAGGTAAAATTGTTCAAAATGTTGACCCATTGTTGGTGAGGTATATGATGAAGTGGACCGACATTGTCCATTTTCGTACCTGGATTTGGTCTAAAGAGACCTAGGGTCTAAAACCGTTAATTCGATAAGGTACGTTTTGGCCGTATCAAATGATATATACCCTCTATAAATTATTTTTTTTTTACTAGTTCTATGCATGAAAAATATACTTCTCATCTGTGCATTGAAGCCCGTTTAGTTGGCATTTAATGTCAGATAATGGGGATATAGCGGAATATATACGAGAAGCTAAAGTCTCCTTTGAAGGCACATATGTAGGTTAATGGTCATGAAGGTGTGCGCGGACTATTGGTTAAAGTCAGGATAACACTTATCCTAGACAACCAATGTATGTTTAAAGATTCAAATGGATCAAAGATTCACATATGTATGTAAAATAATACAAGACCACGTCATCGTTATATGGGAATGTTTTCTCCCGCCAAAATTCGTAGTATTCCATTAAAAACTATTAAGGTTTTTAGAACTGTGAACGCAATAATAGCTCCATCCGTAAATTAAATTGAAAATTCTATAGGACGTTACGATATTTGTAAGATCATGGCATATTTTACTTCTCTAATGTTTTTAACAAAGATATGGAGTTTCATACCTTTCACCTTTTTTGTCTGTCGAAAATGTGTTTGATTGTCGAAAATACAGTCAGAACTTAATCATCTCAGAATCCTGAGTCCACCCACGTAGTGTTGCAAGGTAACAAAGAATTTAGTGTGTTAAATTTACTGCCAATTTTCCAATTAATTATAATCCCAGTGAGTTGTTTATGTGTTCGAAGCATTTATGTATACATAAGTATATAGATATATATACGAATATACCTGATTCACAAATTAAAAAGTAACGTGTAGAAATTCATGATTAATAAGCAGCACGTTTTTTTTATTTTTTTTTTTTTTTTGCTAAACATTCATAATTAATTTAATTTGATGAAATAAACTGTTCGCACATAACCTCATGCTCTAAATGTTTAATGTACTTATTTTACTGTAAATATGAACAAATTATTGTTTTCGCTTCGCTATTTGCAGGGCACTTTACACACCACTGAGTTCGGCAAAGTTCAATACATATTTACTGATTTATTTCGACAATGGCTTTTGGATGGATTTTGTTTTTGCATTTCTATTGAAAATGTTTGTTTTTCCCTACACTTGTGCTGTGCACATACAAATGTACTTCCATACAATGTTACGACATTCGATGGTCACTGCTGCGTCTCTTCATTTGTTTACATTGAAATTCGGACATAAATATATATTTGTTTTTAGCCAGTAAAACGCACTCATTACGTGAGTAATTTTAAAAAAAAGTTCGATTAAAACGAAATGATTTTGATAATATCACCTTTTTTCAAAGAAATCACTACTGTCGCACCTTAATATTAACGCAAAACTAAAAATTGATATTTTCGGAATATTTTCCTTAGCCACCGCTAAACAAACACAATTTTCACTGTTGATTCTTTTATTCAGATTTGATCTAAAAATATCCCCGTTGATTAGTCGACTCTATGGAAGTGGAAATATTTTTAAATGCTGTATGTTGGTGTTTTCGTTGCTGGTGAAGGGAGAGTGGTGGGGGAAGGAAGCGTCAGTGCACACACTTTCTAAACTTTTTTGCGTTCTCTCTTTCTCTCAATCATACACATATTGTACAGTGGTTCCGAACGATAGGAAAACTAGTGGTTTTGCTGCACAGGAATGGAAGCATTTTAAGGGTGAAGTCCAAAATAAAATTGAACATTAATGGATACATAGAATTGCAATAATATCATAACATTGATGAATCTCGGATAAATGGTTAAATAAACACACAAATCAGAAGAAACGGAAATTAGTTAAAATATGACTATTTTTTAGAAGCCGTAAGTTTTGAAATTAGCCGAAATCCTCTGTGCATTAGTTTATTATTTTTACAATTTCTTTTTTGCATTTTAAGTGAAGAACTTCAAGATATTATCCACTTTTAAGTAACTAGACTACCATTCAATTCAATCTCAATATTAAAGATCCGTCTCTAATTGCTAGAGGTTATTATGAATGTACATAGATGGACAGTGAGAACGTGTTGATTCATCCCAATGTTTACAGGGTGAGATAAAACAACTGCAACAAAGTCAACTTCCATGATTTTTACATTTTTTTAAATTTCATTGAATGGAAGCAAAAATAGCATCAATTTTTTTAATAAGTTTAGATTAGTTCGAATTGGTCACCTTTGGCCTTCAAACGGCCAATGTAACCGTAACATACTGTCCCAATGTTGTTCTGCGGTATTTTGACCTATTCCCGGTGAAGCACTTGCTTGAAGTGATCGACACTTTTGTACTTTTTAGTGCCAAACTTGCTTTCCAAAATCTCCAGACACAATAGTCCAACGGATTGGTATCCGGAGATTTTGGTGGCTATTGTGCGCTGGAAATAAAGCCAGAAACTTCATTTTGTAACCATTCTTGGGTGGGGCGTGCTGAGTGCGGTGGTGCTGAGTCCTGTTGGAATGTCCAAGGTCTGCGGCCAAAATGTTTGCGTGCCCAAGGCTTTAACACACACTCCAGAATATTTTCGGGATAATATTCGGCATTTATTCTGATGCCACGGTCGAATGATACGAGCTGAGAGCGGCTGTTATGGCGGCCCATACCATCACCATGGCCGCCGCTAGTTTTCTAGTGTCTGGTGGCCAACCGAAGGTGCACATTTTTTAGCTGACTTCTTTTGCAGGTAAACACGATTATTTTGTTTGTTTACAAACTGCTGGACAACGAATGTTTTTCACCACTTTCAGCCAAGCGAAGCAACTCTTTAGCTCTTTTGAGTCTATTTCATTCTGTTGCGGTGTAAGTTCTTGCACTCGTTGGAATTTCAATTTTTCAATATTTGCCGAATGGAATAAATCGATATGTTCAGCTCACGAGCCATTTTCGGCCATGCGATGCGGATTTCGATCAAGTCGTTTCTTTACTTTTCGAAATATTTCTGCTGATGTTGCTGTATTCTTCCTTCCATTTCTTTGACGTTGGGCTACGCTGCCAGTATCACGGTAAGGAGCGATGATACGAGACACAAAAGATTTATTCACGTTTAAACGCTGGAGTGCTCTAGCGATAGCCAGTTGTGGTTTTCCAGCCAAATATAAAGAAATCTCACTGTAACGCTTGAATTTCATCACGAATAACATTTTTTCTGGAAAATTCTCACCAAAATGCTATTGTACGTTTGTAAACAATGTAATGAGCTGTCACTGCGATAATTTTTAACAGCTTGCGGACGAGTTGTTAAGAAATGACAGCAGTCTGAAGTTGGTTGCAGTCTTTTCATCTCACCCTGTACATGTACGTGTTTGGTGCATAACATACATGAAATCTCCCGAAATTTATATATCGGAGCTACACCTAAACCTCAACTGATTTCAACATAATTCTGCAAGGTTTTTGGGTAGAAGATTTCGTCTCTCTGTCCGAATTTTATTGGAATCGGACATACATAACATGTTGGGTGCATCAAATATGTAAAATCGGCCGAAAATATGTATTTATTTTTGTTCCAAATTTAGTCAATCATGCCGAATTTCATTGGGATCGGGTATACGAATCGTGTTTGGTGTATCAAATATATGAAATCGGCCGAAAATATATATGGGAGCTATATTCAAATCTGATCCGATTTTAATATAATTTGACTAATTTATTTTCTGATCAAAATCGCGTCACACAATACAAATTTAGTTGGAATCGAACATACATATCGTGTTTGGTGCATATATCTAAATCTGAGCAGATTTTAATATAATTTGCAAATTTAGGCGATGTTGTAGTGTACTTGGAAATTTTCAGGAAGATCTGTTAAGCGGTTTTCGAGTCCATAAATTACAAACATACATTTTCCTCTTTTTATAGATATAGCATAAGTTTATGACAAGAGTTCTCTATTAAGGAACTACCTCATGTGTAGATTCCCTGTAAACAATGTATAACATTTGGTTACTTCTGACACGAAGTGCTAGTAGTCCCACCAGACCTAATACGTACAAATATATTAGAAAGTATCGCTAATATGTTTCAATCCACTGTGCAGTAAAATCTTCAAATGTCACAAGGTATTTTGGGAAATTTCTAAAATTGGGTGATACCACATGAGCGAGATGAGTTTTATTGAGTCTCTTTGGCATGAGAGTGAAACCTATTTTATTCTCTCCACAATTTTGTTTGATTTTCACAAAATATTTTGATTTTTAATTTCCAACAAAAAAATGAAATTGGCTAATATTCCAACACACACACACGTACGCATTTCAATATCATTGCCTCTATAGGTGGAAAGTGGGTGTCGAATTGGAACGAACATACATGCATACATATGTTTGTATATATGTATTAATTGCTTCACTTTGCTATGTGTGTCATAAATATGTGGTGGCTGCACACGTCATAGGATAGTGAGACAAAAAAATAAAATATTCACTCACGAATTTCTGTTCAGTTCTATTCGATTCAATTTCGATGTGTGTAATCTGTGTGTGTGCTGCTGCTTTTGTTGTTGTCATCGTCGTCGCAGTCGTATCCATTGATTTGATAATGAGAAAGATAATTGTTTGCTGTCTATGTACATCACTTAGGGTTGGACTCTTCATGGTCTGTTAATAACCATTGATGTTGTGGCCAAGAGCCACAAAAATCAATTGTGTTACGAATGGGACCAATTAATTTATATTTATCTGTATGACAAATGTATGACCACCAGTCTCAATGAATTATTTATCGAGAAATAATTAAGGAACACAAAGTAGAGTACTATTTGCATAGGATGAGATCGTATTAAGCGAACATATGAATTATGAATGTCATTATAATGTGGCTCTGTACAAACAAGTTTTTTTTATAGGAATCTTCAAATTGAATTAACTGACCTGAGATTATTGTTGGGGCTTCCTGATCTTAATACCCATATTTTTTATGCAATGCATTGTGAAAAAATATTTAATAATTGTCTAAAATCGTATTAATATTTTTCACGGATTGAGCTTTGCCTCGCATTTTTGGCCCTATGTTTTTCACATTATCGCTTGTCATTGGGTAAAATTATTGGAATCTGCACAGTTTGGGGAAAATTAGAAACAAGTTTGAACTTAATCGTGAACTCAAACAGTTCTAATATTGGTAAACTTTTTATTGAGAGTAATTATTGTTCAAAGTTTGAATATTCTTGGAATGATTGGAAAAAAATGGCGGGATTTAAGTGTAACCCACAAAAAAAAAAAAAAAAAAAAAAAAAACAGGTATAAAAGCAGTAAGTTCGGCCGGGCCGAACTTTGAATTCCCTCCACCATTTGGAACGAATTAGAAACTTTTCAAAAAAATCAAATCCATTAAAAATTCTGTTAAAATCTTTAAAATACCAATATTGTGGACCTATATAGACAATTCTCTCTCAGGAGGTAAAGTACTCACAAGGGACTCCTTGTGTGGAATTTCGATATCTTGGACCGATATAGCCCATCTTCAAATGGGAATGACGAACTTAATATACCCTCCATACTATGTATGGTGGAGGGTATAAAAAAGAGGAAAATCTCAGTAGAAATGAATAGTAAAGATTGCACGGCAACGTAACCCAAGTAGAGTGGAAAGTTCGCCCTATTCCATATTTTTTGAAATTTTGGGATTAAGATTCATTGGAATCTTTGCCATTGTATATCCACCACCACAGTATGGAGGGTATATTAAGTTTGTTATTCCGTTTGTAACACCTCGAAATATAAATTTAGACCCCACATAGTAAATATATACAGGCTGAGATGAAAAAACTGCAACCAACTTCAGACTGATGTAATTTCTAAGCCACTCGTGCGACAGCTCTTAAAATTATTGCAGTGACAGCTCATTATATTGATTACAAGAAAAAAAAGTTATTCGTGATGGAATTCAAGAGTGATAATGTGATTTCTTTATATTTGGCTGAAAACATCAAGTGGCTATCGTTAGAGTACTCCAGCATTTAAATCTGATAAAATCTTTTGTGTCTCGTACCATCGCTCGTTACCGTGGTACTGATAGCGTAGCCCGACGACAAGGAAGTGGACGGAAGAAAACAGCAACCCGCGTCGCAGTGGCAGAAAAATGGCTCGTTAGCAGAACATATCGCAATATTCCATTCGGCAAATATTGAAAAATGAGTTCGGGGTAAAGCCTTCCAAAAAGTGCAAGAACTTACACCGCAACAGAGTAGACTCCAAAGAGTTAAAGAGTTGCTTCGCTTGGCCGAAAGTGGTGAACTGTCGAATTTAGTTTTCTCCCATGAGAAAACATTCGTTGTCCACCACTTTGTAAAAAGCAAAATGATCGTGCTTACTTGCCAAAAAGGTCAGCTGAAAATGTGCACCTTCGTTTGGCCACCAGAATTCAAGAATGGTTACAAAATGTGGTTTCTCGCTTCATTTCCAGCGCACAATGACCACAAAAATCTCCGTATACCGGATACTAAACCGTTGGCAAGCCCTTCGCCTGGAATGGGCCAAAAAAATACCGCAGAGCAACATTCGGACAGTATGTGACGGTTTCATTGGCCGTTTGTAATAATTCGTGCCAAAGGTGACCAATTCGACAGACAAATCTTAACTTAGTCTAAAATTTGATGCTATTTCCGGCATTTTTTGCTTTCATGCAATAAAATTTAAAAAAAAAATGTAAAAATTATTGGGTTTGACTTTGTTGCAGGTATTTCATCCCACCCTGTATATATCTTTTTGATCAGCATAAAATGCTATGTCGAATCTTTCTAGTTTCCGAACTTTTATATGTGAAGTAGGTTGATCAAATTTTCCTCGTAGGTCCAGGACTTTTGGTATTGAAAATTGTCTATATAGGTCCAAGTTTTGGTATAGCCTCCACAAAACTGTACCGACAGATTTAAGGTGTTTTGGGTGTTTTGGTCACAAATTTAACCCGAATTTGCTGTAAATTGAGAGTATATGTTACCATTACGTATGAAACATCCTTGACTAGAACTGTCAGAATTTATCTAAGTTTTGATATAATCCCCATATAACTGTCCTTCCACATATTCGGCATTTGTGATATTCGGTTCCTAATGGAATCCTATACAATCCTACAATCCTATGACAGAAAATTGCTCAAAGAGGTCCTACGTCTTTTATATATAGTCCCCATATAATGAAACCCCTGTGCCGGAAAATTACCTATGCAGATCCACGTCTTCGTTGGCCCCAATGTAAAAGTAATTCCTTATATTCGATATTTTTATGATTTAGCAGTAGATTAATTTTTTGAAAATTCCTTCTAAATGTTGGAAGGTATTAACAGGTTGGTCCTGATTTACCTCTGGGAATGTCCAACACCGAGTACGCGAACAAAAAATTTTCTAAATATATATTTTTTTTTTAGATTTTCTCCTTTGGGTTTGTTTAACTGATTAAAATCGGGTTATACGGGTGCAGAGAACCATATCTCTGGCCTTAGGAGAGATAATAGTACTCATTGCAGTATTTTAGACAAGTAAGAGTGTCAGCTATAAATTAACATCAATTTCGTAGTCCCCCATAGTGGGCTCTTATTTTTGGTGGGTCTTATGAAAAAAATGCGGGCCCAAAAATCGATAATTTGACTATAACTTCCGAACCACAACAATTCATTGTTGGATAGATTCCATTATTGTCAAGCTTTCCAATGATATCTAAATTAGTAAGTGGATCCGGGTGTAACCAGGATCTTGAAGCGGGAATTTCGGGTCAAAAATTTGGGGTTCCGTTTCCCGTTTAGGTTTTGAATCATACCTACTTATTCGCCATATGTTTAATATTCGCCAAATAGGATGTATTTCGGTACGTCCGACCTAATTCAGTTTTTGTAATAATGGGTTAAAATGTGGATATAGCTACCATATACATTAGTTTCATCCGGTTTCTTGTCGTAATATGTACTCCAAAACAATGATATTTGGTACTAGATATCAGATACAGCCTCTGTCAAATGTTATTGAGATTGTTTCAAATAGCTTGCAAATATAAATGGAAGCTATACCCAAACCTCAACCGATTTCAATATAAGTTGGTCGTTTTTTGTACCAAAATTCGTCACTCTGTCTGAAATTCATTGGAATTGGACATACATATCCTGTTTTGGAGCATCAAATATGTGAAATCGGCTGAAAATATTTATGGGAGCTATATCCAAATCTTAAACGATTTCAATATAGTTTGCAAAAGTTATTTGTTTTTTGCAAATTCTGCCACACATTCTGATTTTCATTGAATATATATGGGAGCTATACCCACATCTCAACTGATTCCAATATAATTTTACAAATTTTTTTCTTTAATAGAATAATTAATAATAGGATTTATTAATATCCTACTATCAGACCTAGATGAGAAATATGTCGGAGGGGGGTGAATGGCACCGTAATAAATTTATGAGGGAATTGCGGTTTTTTAGAGTTTATATGCAAAACCAGACAAATTTAATCCGATACAAAACTGCTTAACGATATAAAAATAATATGAATTTATATCACATACCAAACATAATTTCTACTTTTTAACGTCGAATTTTAGGCTAATCTGTAAAACTGAACAGGAAAATGTCGTTTTAATTGCGTCAGCGTTTTGGTTACAATAATTGGACACATGGAACTCCAGACACTCTGAATGTGTTCAAAACCTTCTGGCAAATAAATCTTAATTTCTTCACGTCTAAGTATTTCTAAAGTATCGCCACTTTTACCAATCAAATCTCTTTGGTAATTCATATTTTCCACTTTTTCATTCATTTTACATAGGTATCTTATATATTTTTTCCATATTTTATTCCAAGAAATTAAATACATCTATGGAAAAGTTTACAAATGTTTTTCATTCACGAGATGGTATTTTTGGTCAAATAATTTGGTTGCCATAGTTTTTTTTTTTCTCAATTTCAATATTGCGCGGACCTTTCAAAGCTGCAACAAACCACCCTCTTGTCATACACACAAAGTATTTGATGCTGAGCTAAAAAAAAGTTCAACATATTTTGTATTAGAATTGGTGCTCAATACATTTACTACAGCTCGGCTTGTTGGAGGGTTGTGAAACACATAATCTATTTTTTTCTCGTTTTTGAAGCAGGGTTCGCATATATTTGTAAAATACTTGTTGGAAATGCTTTCAAATACACACACATAAATATAAATGTAGATCCACATAGTGTTCCAGGGGGACAAAAATCACAAAAGTGGACTTATGTATATCTTTTCGTTTCTATTTTAGAGAGAACTATTGCCAATAAACCACCCAGAAAAATTGGCTAACATAGAGTTCATGGCTTGTCTCCTTGTCCCCTATATATGAAGGGAATATGTGCATAAAATGTCTATAGTCGTGCGGGGCCGAACACTACAATATGTTTGAAGTCCCCTTATATCCAAATCCATTTTGGAAGATTTCGTTTATGAATAATGTCAAACAGCCCTGCCAAGAGGTTGCCCTTATTTGTTTGACCCGGAGAATTTGGCCAATACTTACGAACTCCGTAGTTTTGTTAAGTATTCAAAACAATTTCACACGAAAGTTGGGGTCCATTTTATAGCTAAATATAATCCAATGGTCATCCAAAATTTAGACTTCTTCCCTGTCTTTAACTCTCTTCTGATGCAAAATTCCGTGTCGATTAGTTTATAATTGCATAATTAGTAAATGTTGCACCTCTACATGTACATTTTAAGAACAATAGGCTTTAATTCTGACCCCAACCCTACCCCCATATAAAATTTCGTGAGGATCGGACGATAATTGCGATATGCATATAATATCCTCAAAACGTAGCATTGGGGGGTGTAAAAATTTAGAAAATTTACAATTCAAAATTTTAAGTTAAATTGAAAAAATTGCATGCTATAAAAAATGTGGCAAAAATTGAAAAATTCGACAAAAGATATTCACTTTTTTATTGGCATATTTTTCCGCGTTTTTTGTTAGATTTTATCTAACAGAGATTTTATCTGGCCAGAGACCATTCCGAATTGATGGGAATTGTGAAAATCGGCCCTGCGGTTCTTGAGTTATAAGCAGAATAAATAAGATCAATTCTTTTACATATATATTGTACCGCGGTTTAGTGAAAATTTTCCTATTTTTTTCTATTTTACCCGTTCATTATCCGATGGTCGCTTAAATTGGTAGGTTTCTGCCCACTCCTAAACTCTAACTCCATGTACATTTTCGCGTTGATTGGTTCGTAATTGTGGCCTATAGAGCAACTGCATTATACATTTTTGTATTACCAATGAAAATTATGTGTTTACCGCTAATTTAAAGGGTTACCATTCTTTGTCCAAATATCCCTTAATACATCATTTTTTGGGGGAAGTGTCACAGGAAGAAATGTACAAGATCAAATTTCAGTGTGAGCCTATGAATAAAAGAAATTTGTGTTCTTAATAAGTACAATGAAAATAAGTAAAAAAGCCAAAACCATTTGGAACGAACTTGAAAAACTTCAACGAATTTCGAAAAATATCATGTAAATGATGACCTCCTGTTGTACCCATTAAGATATTCAAAGACGAAATTTAAAAAAAATTGGGCGAATAATGTAGCTTAATCGAAATACCGAATAAAGGGAGGTACCGTTATATGCAGGCTATCCGAAGACGTGGAGATTCATAGGGATTTTTTTTACATAAGCTGTAGTACCCATTACATACTTTGAATACGATAAATTTGGGTAAATAATGTCGCTAAATCATCAAAATACAGAATATCTATAGGTACCATTATATGGGGGCTATACGAAGATGTGGACCGGCACACAAAAAATATTTAGGCAGAGGCTTTAGTACCAATTACAAAATTCGAATACGAAATTGAAAGCTAAAATCATCAATATACCGAATATCGGGAGGTACCATCATATCGGGGCTATACGAA
Source organism: Musca domestica (assembly GCF_030504385.1). NCBI lineage: Eukaryota > Metazoa > Arthropoda > Insecta > Diptera > Muscidae > Musca > Musca domestica. Next base: position 3,449,031 of record NW_026712376.1, on the reverse strand, counting down.
AACGTGGACCGACATGGCCCATTCACGAACTTATCTTGCCTACTGGCAAAATACCTACCTTTTTAGCCTTCTATCTCAATTTGTTCGAAAGATAGCGTGATTACAACAGAGAGACAGACGGTCATCGCTAAATCGTCTTAGATTTTTTTTTTTTAATATTTCGAAATGTTACAAACGGAATGACAAAGCTAATATAACCTCCATGGAATGGTGGAGGGTATAATAATCATAAATTTTGGATTATAATAAACTATTATCATTTTCGACAAATTTTGCAAATTTTTTTATCTAGGATGATATTTTATGAGCTATCTGACAGTGAAAAACAAGTAGGGGAAAGCCAAACTTCGGGCGGAGCTGACTTTATGAAACCCTACACCACTTTGCATATTTCGTAGAGCTACCTATATCAGATAAACGTTTTTATGGGGAATTTATGAGAATTAAATCATATCAATTATGATATTTTTTGATCATAGCCGAAAGAAACTAGAATATCGGATTTATATCCTTCTATTAATAGACTTCTACTAAAAGTTGTTGGAGGCATTTGTTTCTGAGCCAATACTCATCATAATCCATACTATTTGAACTGATATTACAATTTTAAGGCACAATAAACGTAAAATCGGATAAAGATATATGGGAGATATGTTAAAATCTGAAGAGATCTCTATAAAAATTTAGCAGAGATATTTATATGCTGTATCTGATAGATGGGACCAAATATCGTTGTTGCGGAGAGCATTTTACAGCTGTAAAAGACTTATATACAAAAACAGATAATAAATGTTTTATGGGATCCTTCACTTTCTTTCGTGCTGAATTAACAATATTAACAACTTGGTGCACAATAAACTTGAACTAGAGTACAAATATATATGGAAGCTATATCCAAACCGAACCAATCTCGATATAAAGGGATTTCTGAGCTGTATTTGATATATTTCCTCGAATATCATCGTTAAGTAGTGCATATTACGGCTGTGAAGGACAGAAATAACAAATCGGATGTGCAAAATATATGGGAGATATAGCTCTGACAAACGTCAATGTAGTCGTATGTACCAAATTCCATCCTATTTGGACTAATATTACAAATTTGGTACACAATTAAAGGCAAATCGGACGAAGATATATATGGAAGCTATCTTATCGGAGAAAACCATATTCGGCAGTTCGGCCAAGCGAAGAAACTCTTAGGTTTTTGCACTTTTTTGAAATTCAATGGCTTTACCACGATCTCATTTTTCAATATTTGCCGAATGGAATATTGCCATATGTTCAGCTCACGAGCCATATTTCGACCACTGCGACGCGAGTTTCGATCAAGTCGCTTTTGTACTTTTCGAACCATTTCTGCTGTTGTTGCTGTTTTCTTCCGTCCAATTCCTTGACGTCAGGCTACGCAACCAGTATCACGGTAACGAGCGATGGTTCGAGACACAAAATATATATTTACATTTAAATGCTGGTTTTCCAGCCAAATATAAAGAAATCACACTATCACGCTTGAATTCCATCACGAATAACTTTTTTTTCTGGAAAATGCTTACCAAAATGCTTTTGTACGCTTGTAAACAATATAATGAGCTGTCACTGGAATAATTTTAATAGCCATCGGGCGAGTGACAACAGTCTGAAGTTGGTTGCAATTTTTTCATCTCACCCTGTATATCGTTCGATACGGCTTAAATGTGCCTCATCGAAATTACCGTTTTAGATCCAAGGTCTCTTTGGACCAAATCCGTTTCTGGATATTTGAGTCGTTCTAAAAGTGCCCGTCCGTACGTCTGGCTGGCTTGGTACCTCGTAACGTTATTATTAAACTAAGATCGAGTTCGGAGATGGACAATATCGGTCATCTTCTTCTAGCATCCCGTTCACAAAGGTAAAAATTTCCGCAGAAAAAAATTTATTGTAAGAACATAAAAAAAGTACTTAAATAATTATTACTCTTATAAAATGTGAATAAACCACCCGATGATGTAGGGTGGAGATGGAAATATAGGTTTACCCCTTAAGGTACCTCCCCAAAAAAGTGTCAACATCATGGTCAAGAATGGGTTGAACGGACCATTCCTCCTTGTAGTTCCACCACAACGGGTCGTAGTTCCACCACAACGGTCAATAACCTTGACGTTTATGAAATGCGAAAAAAGTCAGTATTTTTATAACCTTCACCTTCGAAAGGAACATCCCTAAATATTCGTCGTAGACCCCATAATGTATATATATTCATAATCAGCATAAAATTCTAAGACGATTTAACGATGTCCGTCTGTCTGCCTATCCGTCTGTCCGTCTGTCTGTTGAAATCACGTTACAGCCCACATTATTTAACGTAGAGCGTCAAAATTTAGCAGAATAAATTGTATTATGTTTAGGATGGTTGGTATTAAAAGTGAGATATATCGGTCAACGTTTTGGTATAGTCCCCATATAGCGGTACATCCCGATATTCAGTATATTGAAGATTTTTGCCACACTTTTTCACGGATTTGTCGGAAAATTGGTATTTGTAGGTCATAATGGGTTCTAGCTCCGGTGGCGAAACCTTGCATGTATAGGTCCACGTTTTGGTATAGCCCCCATATAACGGTATCTCCAGCTATTCGGTATTTTGATGATTTTTACAACATTTTATCACGGATTTGTCTAAAAATTGGAATTTGTTGGTCATAATGAATTCTAGCTCCGTTGGCGAAATAATGTTTGTATATGTCCACGTTTTTGTATAGCCCTATATAGCGGTACATCCCGATATTCGGTATTTTGGTGATTTTTGCCACATTTTCCCACGAATATGTCTAAAAATTGGTATTTGTGGGTCATAATTGGTTCTAGTGTTTCCATTACCCTAAGGTGGCGGGTATTAAAAATTCGGCCCGGCCGAACTTAATGTTTTTTATACCCTCCACCTTGGTAAGGAGGGTATATTAACTTTGTCATTCCGTTTGTAGCATCCTTAAATATTCGTCGTAGACCCCATAAAGTATATATATTCATAATCAGCATAAAATTCTAAGTCGATTTATCGATGTCCGTCTGTCTGTCTGTCTGTCCGTCTGTCTGTCTGTTGAAATCACGATACAGCCCACAGTATTTCACGTAGAGCGCCAAAATTTTGCAGAGCAATTCGCATTGTGTCTAGGATGGTTGGTATTGAAAATGAGATATATCGGTCCACGTTCTGGTATAGTCCCCATATAACGGTACCTCCCGATATTCGGTATTTTGATGATTTATGACACATTTTTTCAAGGATTTGCTTGAAAATTGGTATTTGTAGGTCATAACGGGTCCCTGTGCGTGTGGCAAAACATTGCATGTATAGGTCCACGTTTTGGTATAGCCCCCATATAACGGTACCTCCCGATATTCGGTATTTTGATGGTTTTTGTCACATTTTTTCACTGATTTGTCTAAAAATTTGTATTTGTGGATTATAATGGGTCCTAGTTCGTGTGGCGAAACATTGTAATTATAGGTCCACGTTTTGGTGTAGCCCCCATATAACGGTATCTCCCGATATTCGGTATTTAAATGGTTTTTGCCACATTTCTTCTAATGTTTCTTTAGGTGGAGGGTATTAAAAGTTTGGCCCGGCCGAACTTAATGTTTTTTTTTCTTGTTTTAATTGTTGTTGTTGTTTTTTTTTTTTTTTTTTGTCAAACATATATCTACATATTTCTCTCAATCAGATATCTGATCTGAATTTATCGGCTCAGATATTCTGGTACCTCCTCCACAAAAGGTTTATATTTAAAAATTACTTGCATAAAATTGATATTCGATATCTGATTTTCTTTAAACATTTTTTTATCGGTATAAGATGAAGTGGGACTCCTCGGTCCCCTATATCTGGTACCTCACACACATTTAAAGATAAAAATTATCACATATTTCTCATAAAATTAAGGAAATAGTTCAAATCAGATTTAGATCAGATGAAATGTGTATAATATTGGTCCACTCCCTCGGTATCTTCTCCAAGATGTGTCCACATTTTGAATACTCATAATGTAAGTCAATATATAACTTAATAAATTGACATAGGCTGGTTAAATATCTGTCGGAAAAACGACTTTTTAACTTGATTCTGTTTCATTATTTTTTTTTTTTTTAATTTTCGGGATTTTGGAACCAACCAATTTAGCCACAATTTAAATTGCCCCATGTCAGAGGGTATACAAATCTCGGTCCAACCGAATTAAATGCCATTTATATTTGCTCATAGTTTATGCAAAATATTTCGAGTGTTGTCGAGCACTGTCTAAATAATCTACGACAACATTGCAAAATAAATAAAAAAAAATAGAAAATGTTTTGCAGGAAAAATATTGTGTTTATATTTTATGCACCTACACAGAAAATACAATAACACCAAGTTAAATAAAAAGCGGAAATAAATAAAAATATGGCCATACGTATCCATTTCGCTTGTATACACACTGATGAAAAAGTTTGCTAAGTCTCAAATTTATTTTCTTTTTTTTATTTTTTTCCTTGTTTATTTTATTTGAACTTGACGGTGCCGCCGTATGCTCATAATTGCTGTTATTACAGAATTGTTGGTACGAAGTGGTGTGGTGTTGTGTGGCACGGCATGCCATTTGATACGACGTGAAGAGCAGCAACGGGGACCACAGACAGGCGCGAATATTGCAGCAAACAATGGCGGTGGCAAAGGAACTTCCCAAAGTTTAACAGTATCATAAAAACTCTCAAACAAACACATAAAATTCGAAAGTTTTTTCCCCAGATTATTATTAAATTTTTTCTTGGTTTTTTTTGATATACAATATTTTTTTATTACAAAACAATCCGTGTTATGAAGTACGAAAATGTTTGTTAATAATTCAATTGCCACAACAGACCAAGAAGCAACACACACACCCATAGGGGGGGGGGCTCTTATTAAAAGTAGCATCGATAATTTCATCGGCAACATTTGTTCTTGCCAAAGCCATAACAAGAGACCAACGGTCGCTGACAGAAGTAAGCGATTTTTTCTTCTTCTTTTTATTAAACAAATGAAAATGTTTACCAAAGTTTAGACAGATGTTCAGGATTGTATAAGCACTTGAACAGCCGAAATGCGGGAGAACTTTATTTCATTTCTTTTTTTATTTTAAACGGAATGTCACATTAACACTGTGCGAAAGAAGAACAATTCGTTTGTGAATATATACTTTTTTTTTAAATTGGTAGCAGTTTTGTTGCTTTATTCTTTTTATACCCTACAACACTATGTGTTGGGGGTATTATAAGTTTGATTGGGCCAGAATTTATGTAACACCTCGAAATATTGGTTTCCCATATAGGAAAGTATATATGGATCTTCCTAGCTCGCCGAGCTGAGTCGTCCGTCTGTCCGTCTGTCCATGTTAATTTGTAATCACTCTACAGGTCGCAATTATGGCCCGATCTTCACGAAATTTAAAATGTAGGTGGGGTTAAGGTCAGAATAGAACCCTATTTCTTTTGGAGATGATCGCCAAATGTTTAGGGGTTGAAATGGACCAAACACTGAAAAAATGTCGGATTTTACAGTAGCTATACAGGTCGCAATTATAGACCAATCGACGTGGAATTTCGCATGTAGCTAGAGTTTAGGGCGGGGAAGAAGCCTACCAATTTGGGTGGTCATCGGATAATATTTAGCGGCTAAAATAGACCATATCTTTTTTGTTGAAAAAATTCAAAATTTTTCATTAAACCGCGAATATTTTAAATCCCGGCGAAATCACAAAACCATGACAAGGTTACTTCTGATCTTTACATTGATATTAAGATCAAACAAATCGGATATATAGCAAAATATGTGCGATATGTATGTCTATCAAAGAAGATATGCTTGAAAGATCTCTTATATGTCGAGAACGGCTGAACTGATTTCGACAGTTCTTATTAATTCAGAATGGCCTCTTGGCAGGAAACAAAAAACGCCTAAAAAAATCGCATAAAAATATCTCTCTAAAGATGAAAATATTGATTTTGTAAAATTTTCTCATATTTTTTCAATTTTGTCATATTTTTGGCATATTTTCATTTTGAATTAAACATTTGGTAATATTTCTACAGCTAACAAAACTAAGTAGTTAGGATATCAGGATATCATACACAGATCGCATTTATGACCCGATCCTTACGAAATTTTGCATGGGTATAAGATGAGGGTCAGAATAGAAGCCTACTCTTTTTGGAGATGATCGCAATATATTAAGGGGTTGAAATGGACCAAAAAACTGCAAAATTGTCAGCAGGTCGTAATTATCGCCCGATCCTCACGCACATTTGAATGAGGGTTACCGCACATTGCAAAAACCAAGCAGTTTTGGATGGCCATCCAAAAATATTCAATGTGTAAAGGAGTTTGCCAACTTTTGTAGACAAAATACGAAAATGTCCATTCCAGTGACTTTTTGGAGAATTCACAAATACAGGAAAGACGCACTTCTTACTATTTCGTTAACGCTGATTTCGTTGAAGAATGTAGTCAAATGGCTGTATCTCATATAGATGTGTTTCAGTCAAAAACCAATAATAAATGTTAATCTTTTGCCACTTCTGAGAGATTATGGGTCTTTGGGAAATATTGGTTCCAGATCTAGGAACATCTACCAATAAATTGGAAATGAGCAAATTAGTTTAAGTTGCTATTATTCGAAAATTAGAGAACTAAATCTGATGGTTTTCTTTTATTATTTGTCACAATATCTTGTGGAATTCTTTCGAGTGTCTCGCCTATATAAACTGTATCGTTTATTGTAGTGTTGTAGGGTATTCAACGGTCGGCCCCGCTCGACTGTAGCCTTTGCTTACTTGTTTTTAATTAATGACGTCAGGATTTCTTTAATAATTTGTGAATTTTATTGGAGATAAATGTTAATTATGATGATAAACATCGTTTATAGCATGGTACCAAAATAATGAAAGATTCCATGCAAAAATAATAAATCGAATGAAGATATATATGGGAGCTAAATCCAAATCTGAACCGATCTTGATAATTTCCGAGCTCTATAAGATATCGGGTACCAAATATCATTGCTATCAAATGCATATTACAAATGTGAGGGACTTGAACACCAAATCGGATGAAACATATACATGGGAGCTATAGCTATACTTAAGCCAACAAATTCGAAGTACTTACTTCTAAGTACTTACTTCAGAATTCGGACGGGTGTGACAAAATTCAGGTCATTTGGTGCAAAATTAACCCGAAATCGTTTGAAGATATATGGGAGCTATATCTAAATCTGATCCTATTATCACCAATTTCAATAGGATACGTTCTTGGGCCAAACAAGTATTGTTTGCAAAATTTCCTCTCAATCGGATAATAAATGCGAACTGCATTTTGTTCACAAGAATACATGGACGGACGAAAGGACGAACTGACATGCATACGTAAATTGACTCAGAAAGTGATTCTATGAAGATCCTCAAAGGTAACTATGGGCCTATTTCGCTTCTTTCTCCATGTTACAAACAAATGCACAAAGACATAGGGTATAAAAACATTGCAAAATATACATTTCACAGAAAAAGCTAAAGTTGTGCGGACCGACTATATGATACAATTTGGAATCAGAAGGTATCCGCAACTCTGAATCGATTTTCATCATTTTGACGTAACCATTTCAACCTCTCGTACAAAATAACACTGCCAAAGAGTGCATTATATGATATCGAAAAGGCTTGAATTAAAAATATGCAACAGAGCAATAGATGTATTGGAACTGAGTTTCATCAAGTAGCGGTCGGATGTGCAAAATCCATCCAATTTCTGCTGATATTACATATTTAGTGCACAATACCCATAAAATCGAAATCTTCTTCTTACCTTCCTATATCTATAAAAGAGGAAAATGTTTGTATGTTTGTTTGTTGGTAATTTATGGACTCGTAAACCGCTGAATAGATTTTCCTGAAAATATCCAAGTATACTACAACATCGCCTGAAATACACATAGGCTATATAAATTTTTGAAATTCCACTTGGAACTGGAGATATAGCATCAGAATCGGAGGTACCTCCCAAAAATTTAGATTTTATATGCACATATCTATGATAGATTACAGATACAGTGTCCAAATGTGGAATGCGTAACGGAATTTGAAACAAAAATAAATTTGCCAAATTATATTGAAATCGGTTCAGATTTGGATATAGCTCCCATATATATTTCCGACCGATTTCGTTTATTTGATGCACCAAACACGATATGTATGTTTGATTCCAGTAAAATTTGGAATGTGTGACCGGATTTTGATCCGAAAATAAATTAATCAAATTGTATTGAAATCGGTTCAGACTTGGATATAGCTCCGATACATGTTTTGGCCGATTTCAAGTATTTGATGCACAAAACACGATACGTATATCCGAGTCCAATGAAATTCGGCATAAGTGCCTAAATTTGGTTACAATATTAAATTTGATGAACTAATTAGAAATCGGTTCAGATTTGGATATAGCTCCCATATATATATTTATCCGATTTCAAATTAATTGTGCACCAAATGGGCAATACAAGTCCGAATTTGAAAGATACAAATGCTTCGGCATATTGAGTCTTTCGAACTTTAAATTATAATTATAATCATATCGTGTATGATTGAATTCTCCCATAAAAAACTTTTAATTGTTATCCGGAGCTCTACTAAATTAGCAAAGTGGTGTAGGGTATCATAAAGTCGACCTCGCCCGACTTTAAGACTTTCTTTACTGGTTTAAATTGTTGAATTTGTTTTATTTGTTTTAAGCCAAAATATAGCCGTTTATAAAATTTTGAAGGCATATAAAATCAAAAGAGGTAGCAAAGCGCACCGGGTTCAGCTAGTGAAGATATAAAGATATTAAGTGAGATAAAAAAACTACAACAAAGTCAAACGCAAAAGCTTTCACACTTTTTTTAATTTTTTTGATATAAAGCAAAAAGTGTCGGAAATAGCATCAAATTTTAGAATAAATTTAAATTTGTTCGAATTGGTCACCTTTGGCATGAATTATTGCCTTCAAACGGCCAATGAAATCGTCTCACGCTGCCCGAATGTTGCTCTGCGATATTTTGGCCCATTCCCGGCGAAGCGCTTGCTTGAGGTGATCGACACTTTGGTATTTTTTAGTACCAAGCCTTGCTTCCTAAAATACTCCAAACACAATAGTCTAACGGATTGGTATCCGGAGATTTTGGTGGCCATTGTGAGCTGGAAATAAAGCGAGGAACCTCATTTTGTAATATTCGGCATATATTCTGATTCCACGGTCGATTATTAAGAGCAGAAAACGACCATCGGATGTTATGGCGGCCCACACCATTAATATGGCCGGCGCTTTTGTTCTGGTTGCCAACCGAAGGTGCACATTTTCAACTGACCTCTTTGGCAAGTTCACGATCATTTTGTTTGTTTACAAACTGCTGGACAACGAATGTTTTCTCATCGGAGAAAACCAAATTCGGCAGTTCACCACTTTCGGCTAAGCGAAGCAACTCTTTAGCTCTTTTGAGTCTATTTTTTCTGATTCGATGTAAGTTCTTGCACTTTTTGGAAAAGAGCTCGGGCATTTGCAATATTTGACGAATGGAATATTGTGATATGTTCAGCTCACGAGAAATTTTTCGTTTTCATTCATTCACATTTAAATACTGGAGTGCTCTAACGATAGCCACTTGTGGTTTTCCAGCCAAATATAAACAAATCACACTATCACTCTTGAATTCCATCACGAATAACTTTTCTTTCTGAAAAATACTCATCAAAATGCTTTTGTACGCTTGTAAACAATATAATGAGCTGTCACTGGAATCATTTTAACAGCTGTCTGACGAGTGGCTTAGAACTGAAAGCAGTTTGAAGTTGGTTGCAGTGTTTTTATCTTACCCTCTATCTGTTGGGGGTATTATAAGGTTGATTAAGCCTCGAAATATTGGTCCAGCATATAGGAAACTATATATGAATCTTCCTATCACGCCGAGCTGAGTCGATCTAGCTATGCCACGTTACAGGTGGCAATTATGGCTCGATCCTCACGAAATTTTACATGGAGGTGAGGTTATAGCCAATATAAGCATATTGCTTTTGGAGATGATGGCAAAATATTTAGGGTTTGAAATGGACCAAACACAGATCCTCATCAAACTGTGACTCGGGTTTTTCATTTTCAATTCTTCGAAAATAAGCAAAAAGTGGGCGTTACCTCATCGGGTCATGAATTATTATGAATTATTGTCCACAAAAATTGAATTGATACGATATTGGCAACAGTTGGTTTCAACAGGACGGCGTATTCAAAATACCACCCCATTTTACAATCGTTTTTACTTGTTATAAATTCATTAAAAATCTCATTTGCAGGTCCTTCAATTTACGCGTGACGAGATCAAATAATTGAATTTAAAACAACATTATTTAACAGTTTGTATAACAAAGATATTATGAAAGAGGCAATGTAATTAACAACTAAGCTATTAAATCCGATTATAGTTTGCAAGTTTTCCGTGTTGGATATAATAATGGCATCTAAGTGTAAAATATCTTCAAATAAATTATGTTTATAAATTTGTTGTTGCTTTATTTTCATAATTGTCCATCTAATTTACAAACCAAGAACAACGAACAAGAAAAATGTTTGCGCAAGCAATTAGTAAATTTCGGAATCAATTCGTTTTATTGTGATTTCGTTTGTCTTCCTCGTTTCGGTTTATTTCTGATGCTGCGATGTTTTCGGGATGAGCTTTAAACGCTAGCATTCAAACTTGTAGAAACTAATTCGATTGTAATGTACTTGAAATTTAATTTGGTTTACATTTAGCAGAGCAAGCAGAACTTGCTGAAAATAAGAACAGTAGCAGCAGCAAAAACAACAACAAGAGAATGCTAAAACAATTTCAAAAAGTTCTGTAAAATGTGTTGTGTTGTTTGTTGTTTCCTTTTTACAGTTTTTACACCGCCCGAAAATATTCGAAGTAGCGCTCAAATAAATTAAAACACTAAAACAATTAATTAAAAAGCAAAACTTTATTCGCCGTTTGGGAGCACGGATTGCTTTTTTTTAACAAACAAATATTGTTAACAGTGGGGCAAGTTTACATAGTTAGGTCGACAGTGAAATTATAGTGCGAATACGTGAGAAACCACATATTTTGGAGGAATGTTGTCTCGAAGTTTATAAAGCAGTTTTGAATTTATTAAGAATATACTACTCAAGATTCACAATATAATCCATAATTCCGCGGATTTCGAGGAACTCTAATCAGAGAATTTCAACAAATGTGGAAGATGGGGAGAACATGCCCAATCTATTTTGGTTACTTTACGATGTAAACTTCCAAAATATATGTCTTCTATTTTAATTCCCACCACTATAGTATGGAGGGTATATTTCGATTCTCACTCCGTTTCGAAATATAAATGATAGACCCAACAAGGTATATACATATTCTTGATCAGCATAAAATTCTAGGTCAATTTCGTCCCGTCTGAAATTGATGAAATTTTACTCAGACGCGTTTTCTGTCTTCAAGACTTTAAGTATTGAAAATGAGCTATATAGGTCCAAGTTTTAATATAGGCCCCATAGAACTGTACCGACAGACTAAATGTTTCATTGGTGTTTTCACGATTTCAATCCGAATTTTCTGTAAATGTAGGAATATGTGTTCCCAGTATGTATAGGGTGAGATGAAAAAACTGCAACCGATTTTAGACTGCTGTCATTTCTAAGCCACTCATCCGACAGCTGTTAAAATTATTCCAGGGACTGCTAATTATATTGTTTACAAGCGTACAAAAGCATTTTCGTGAGAATTTTCCAGAAAAAAGTTATTCGTGATGGAATTCAAGCGTGATAATATGTTTTTTTTTTTTACATTTGGCTGGAAACCACTAGTGGCTATCGTTAGAGCACTTCAGCATTTAAATATAAATAAATCTTTTGTGTCTCGCACCACCGCTCGTTACCATAATACTGGTAGCGTAGCGTGGACGAACTTCAAGGAAGTGGACGGAAGAAAACAGCAACATCAGCAGAAATGGTTTGAAAAGTAAAGAAGCGAATTGATTGAAGCCCGCGTCGCAGTGGCCGAAAAATGGCTCATGAGCTGAATATGTCGCAATATTTCATTCGGCAAGAACTTACACCGCAACAGAAAGAAAATAGACTCAAAACAGATAAAGAGTTGCTTCGCTTGGCCGAAAGTTGTGAACTGCCGAATTTGGTTTTCTCCGATGAGAAAACATTCGTTGTCCAGCAGTTTGTAAACAAACAAAAGGATCGTGTTTACTTGCCAAAGAGGTCAGCTTAAAATGTGCACCTTCGGTTGGCCACCAGAACTCAAGCGCCGGCCATGGTGATGGTGTGGGCGCCATAACAGCCGATGGTCGCTCTCCGCTCATATTAATCGACAGTGGCATCAGAACAAATTTCGAATATTATCTCGAAAATATTCTGGAGGGTGTATTGGCCGCAGACCTTGAACATTCCAACTGGACTCAGCACCATCGCACTCAGCACGCGCCACCCAAGAATGGTTACAAAATGAGGTTCCTCGCATAATAGCCACCAAAATCTCCGAATACCAATCCGTTGGACTATCATGTCTGGAGCATTTTGCGAGGTTGGCACTAAAAAATACCAAATTGTCGATCACCTCCAGCAAACGCTTCGCCAGGAATGGGCCAATATACCGCAGAGCAACATTCAGGCAGCGTGTAACGGTTTCATTGGCCGTTTGAAGGCCATATTTCGTGCCAAAGGTGACCAATTCGAACAAATCTAAACTTATTGCTTTCATTCAATAAAATTAAAAAAAAATGTAAAAATTATGGCGTTTGACTTTGTTGCAGTTTTTTTTATCTCACCCTCTAGATATGTGAACTAAATAGTACTAAATTTGGTAATGATGTTTTTGTTGTAGGAACATGAATGTGGTTTTGGAATGTGTACTATAATTGTTCGAAAAGTACTAACTGATACTTAATTGGAAATGTGCTGATATCTAGAAATTTAATATTGAGGTCTGTGTTGATATCTGGAGTTGACATATGGAGGTTGTGGAAATGTGTACTACAATTGTTCTAAAATTACTAAAAAGTACTAAAATTGATATTGTGTGAAGAAAAAGTGTTGGTATCCCAAGATTTGACGTTGAGGTCGCTGTGGGTGGTTTTGCAAATGAGTACAAAAATATACGAAAAGTATTAATGATACTAATTCCGGACCAATGTTGATGTCTAGAATTTAGCAATGTAGATTGCTTTGGATATGTGTACTAAATGGTACTAAATTTGGTATTGTTTGAAGGAATAGAGCTGAAATTCTCTAATTTGACATTGAGGTTTCTGTGGTTCAGACATGGATGTGGTTTTGGAAATGTGTGCTATAATTGTTCGAAAAGTACTAACTGGTACTATTTTGCGTATTTGGTGAGGGGATAGAGCAGGAATTCCGAAATTTGAAATTGATTATCTGGTTTTGAGATCTGATGGTACGGTCTACTATTGTTTTAAAATTGTTCGAAAAGTACTAAATGGTACTGCATAATATTTTTCGATTATTCTTTCGAAAAAGGAAAAAGCGTGAAAAATATATACTTGAAACTTAAACAAGTAAAAAAGTTGTAAGTTCGGCCGGGCCGAACTTTTAATACCCTCCACCATTTGGTACAAATTTGGCAATTTCCAAAAAATAAAATCCGTTAAAAATTCTGTTAAAATCTTAAGATTACCGAATGATTGTACTACGACGTGGGCAACTTTTGTCATAAGTTATTACAATATTTAAATGCGAATCTTGAAAAAAAACTGTTTATAATGTAGCTGAAATCATAAAAATACCGAATATGGGGGGTACCATTATATGGGGACTATAAGAAGACGTGGACCTGCACAGACAATTTTCTGGCATGGGCTGAAGTATCCATTACGAACTTGACATGCGAAATTTGAAACAACCCCGGTAAATAATGTCGCTAAAATCATCAAAATACCGAATATCGGGGGGCACCGTTATATGAGGGCTATATGAAGACGTGGACCTACATGGCTCATTTTTTGACTTAGGATGTAGTATCCATTACAAACTTCAAATACCAAATTTGAAACGATTCCGGTAAAGAATGTCGCTAAAATCATAAAAATACCGAATATCGGGGGGTACCGTTATATGGGGGCTACACGAAGACGTGGACCTGCGCAGATAATTTTCTGTCTTAGACTGTACTATTCATTACGAACTTCAAATGCCAAATTTGAAACAACTCCGCTGAATAATGTCGCTAAAATCATCAAAGTACTGAATATCGGGAGGTACAGTTATATGGGGGCTATATGATAACTTGGACCTACATGGTCCTGCCTACTGGAAAAATATATATGTGTGCAAAATTTTAGCCTTCTATCTCAATTTGTTCAAAAGATAGCGTGATTACGACAGACAGACGGACATGGCTAAATCGTCTTAGAATTTTACGCTGATCAAGAATATATATACTTTGTTGGGTCTAACATGAGTATTTCGAGGAGTTACAAACGGAATGACAAAATTAATATACCCTCCATAGTATAGTGGAGGGTATAAAAATTTAGTACGATTTATGAAGTTTTGAATGAAAACAGGTAAAAAATCAGGGCCGAACTTTTAATGTTTTCCACCATTTTAAAGGAACTTGAAAAATTTCCAAAAAATTCCATCAAAAAATATAACTCAAAGGAAATCCGTTATATGAGGACAATGCGGTCCTGTACATACAATTTTTTGTCATAGGCTATGACACACATTAAGAACTTTAAATACGAAACTTAAAAGAATTCCTTTAAAAATGTCTCTAATATCATCAAACTGGAAACAATTCCAGTGCCAAATAAAGGAAGGTGCTTTCTTACATTGGCTATATGATGACGAGGATGTACATAGCCAATTTTCCGTCTTAGGTTGTAGTACCATACGGTTGTAGTATTAAATACGAAATTTGAAACAATTCCGGTGAATAATGTTTTTAAAATCATCAAAATACCGAAAATCAAGAGCTATCGTTATATGAGGGCTATACGAAAATGCGGACCTGCATACGCATTTTTTTTTTTCATAGACTGTAGTACCCATTACGAACTTTACAAACAAACTTTGAAGCAAATCTGGCAAAAAAGTTTGCTAAAATCATCTAAATAGCGAAAATCGGGGAGTTCCGTTGTATTGTGGATATACGACATCGTGGACCTAGTATGTTGGCTATGTGGAAACTTGAACCAACATAGACAATTTTCCGTAATAGCTTCAAATACGAAATTTGAAACATTTCCTGTGAATAACGCCGCTAAAATCATCAAAATGCCGAATATATGGAGGTACCGGCGTATAGGGGCCCTATGAAAATGTGAATCAAAATGACCCAATTACGAGCTTAATCTACCCACTGGTAAAATACACACGTGTGCAAAATTATAGCATTCTATCCCAATTAGTTCGAAAGACTTAGAATTTTACGCTGATCCAGGATTGTGGAGGGTATAAAAATGGCTAACAAGAACTTTTCGAATGAACGTTTTCTGTCAGTTAACCAAATTCAAAATCTGACGATGTTCAAAATTTATAAATTAATATGTTTATATCAGGTAAGGTCTTCGAGAATGATCGAACACGCCAGAGAGACGCATACAAATTATCGGGCATTACTAAATCGACTCCAGCTGCCTTAAAACCGATTTCGTTCTAAAAGACACAGTTTTATATGGCAACAATCGGCCTATAGAATTTCATGATAAGGCTGAGGATATAAATAAACCCATAATTAAGATTTTTATTTGGTCTGTCCTTCATATCTAGTGACTAGATTTTGGCCAATCTAACCCACCATAAAGAAAAAAGGAACCCATTGTAAAGGACATTACAATAACAGAAAACACCCGCAAAAAAACATAACGTATACTCTGTAATTTGGTCGAAATGAAATTGGAGGCAACCGAACGAATTCAGAGTAAGAGTGAAAAGCGTTGCTGTCCTTACGACGAACATCAGACAGCAGCTTTTCCACGAAAACATCTAAATTTACATTGTTTGTGTTGCATGTCACAGACAGTGTGGTTGCATCAAACCGAAAAGGATAAGAGAAACAATTAAAAAACCTCATAGAGATGACAAAAAATACAATTGGGCACAAGTCGTTGATAATGCACCCTAACTTATAGTCAACTACATTTGAGCTCAAACCAGTTTTGATGGAAATTAATATACAATACAGCTATTTTTGCAAAAATATTTTTTTTTAATTCAATATAGTATTTACCCACACCATGTTGATGTTATATTACTTATTTCCAGCCCAACCACTTGAACCGAAACAAACACTCCGTTTGATAAGGTGTAGCGCACAAAGAAACACAAGAGACACTTGGTTAGGCAACTGCCATTAAATTACAAGGACCTCATATTTCTTTCACTTAGCAGCACAACAGCGACATTGAATTGTGTGTCCAATTCAACCCGAACACTGACTGGTGTCCACGTCCAATATTCGTATGCAATGTTAGAATGTGTGGGTGTTTATGCATCCTTTGACATCCTCTGTCACACAGTGCATTTGAAGAAATTATTGTGTACCCATTATATTTGTGGAGAGAAAAATTACCGAGCTCTGCATTCGAGTAAATTTGGTTATAGATGTAGGAAAGTATAGGTGTTATCAAGTGGAGTTTGAAACGAGATGAGTGTCGTAGAACCGCAAGATATGATTATCGATGGCTGCAATTAATTTTGAAGACGGAGGAAGATATCATACAACTCACAACAGTGTCCAATTGATGAATATTTGGAAATACGTACTAAAACGGCACAAAAAGTTTATAAATGGTTTTCCGTTGGTCTCATGTTTCTTATCCGACGTTTCTGGGTAGAATGTTGTATTACCCCCTACAAGCCTCACTCATCGTAACCTAAACAGACCCACATAGCCAAGTAAATGAGAATTATTTGCTTTACGCCCTAAACGATATATTGTTGAAAGCTGCATTTTCAGTTACATAGCCAAAAGATACTGGGGTGTTTGGTTGATGCTGTCCTCTTTGCTCTCGAACCATTTCCTCGTTGATTTTGCATTATGAAAACTTCAATTGATATATCATATATGCCTAAGAGAACTCGAATGGCAATATTTCTCTGAGAACTCAAATAGTATAAAGGGTAGATTACGTTCGTCATTCCCTTTATAACACCTCGAAATAACCATTTACGATCTTCAACAATATATATTTTTAATGAGCATAAAATTCTATGTCGATTTATTAATATCCGTCCGTCTGTAGAACAAGAATGAAGAACAAAACGAAGAAGGCTGATAACATTTTACTCGCATGAATTTTACATGCACAGGGTTTTGGTATTGCAAATGGTCTATATAGGTCCATGTTTCATTACCGATTTTAAACAGATTTTGCTGTAAATTTGGAGTATGTGTTCCCACTATACAGGGTGAGATAAAAATAACTGCAACAAAGTCAAAAGCCATTATTTTAACATTTAATTAATTTTTTTTGATGAAAGCTAAAGATTTCGAAAATAGCATCAAATTTTAGAATAAGTTTAGATTTGTTCGAATTGGTCACCTTTGGCACGGATTATGGCCTTCAAACGACCAATGAAACCGTCACACACTGCCCGAATATTGCTCTGCAGTATTTTGACCCATTCCCGACGAAGCGCTTGCTTGAGGTGATCGACGCTCAGTATTTTTTAGTGCCAACCTTGCTTTCCAAAATACTCCTGAGACAATTGTCCGACGGATTGGTATCCGTAGATTTTGGTGGCCATTGTGCGCTGGAAATGAAGCGAGGAACCTCTTTTTGTAACCATTCTTGGGAGGCGCGTGGTGGTTCTCAGTCCTGTTAGAATGTCCAAGGTCTGCGGCCAAAATATTTGCGTTCCCAACGCTTTAATACACCCTCCAGAATATGTTTACCATAATATTCGGCATTTATTCTGATGCCACGGTCGATTAATGCGAGCGGAGAGTGACTATCGGCTGTTATGGAGACCATGGCCGGCGCTTGAGTTCTGGTGGCCAACCGAAGGTGCACATTTTCGGCTGACCTCTTTGGCAAGTAAACACGATCATTTTGTTTGTTTACAAACTGCTGGACAACGAATTTTTCTCATCGGAGAAAACCAAATTCGGCTGTTCACCACTTTCGGCCAAGAGATGCATCTCTTTAGCACATTCTATTCCTTTGCGTTGCACTTTTTGGAATTTTAATGGCTTTACTCCGAGCTCATTTTTCAATATTTGCCGAATGGAATATTGCGATATGTTCAGCTCACGAGCCATTTTTCGGGGGGTTTCGAACAAGTCGCATCTTTACTTTCGAATCATTTCTGCTGACGTTGCTGTTTTCTTCCGTCCACTTTCTTGACGTCGGGCTACGCTACCAGTATCACGGTAACGAGCGATGGTACGAGACACAAAAGATTTATTCACATTTAAATGCTGTATTGCTCTAACGATAAAGAAATCACACTATCACGCTTGAATTCCATCACGAATGGCTTGTTTTATGATTGGTTGCAGTTTTTTCATCCCACCCTGTATAGAAAATATCCCTATTTGTACCTCCAGATATTCCGTATTTTGATTTGTTTATTCAGGCCCACCCATGGTACAATCAGAATGTAGAACAGCTTCGTAAAACTACAGAAATACAACCCTGAGGCTATGCCCGCTTCCTGTCAGACTTATTCAAAATTATATACAACAAGTAGTTTTCATTTTTCCCTCATTTTTAAAATGAGTTAAATATCGCGAATAATGATTGGAATTCCTGGATTTTCTCTCAAAAATTGGGTCCAAGCTGTTCAATCTTTCAATTTCATTGCTAAACTTGTTAATAGCCTTAATGCGCCAAACCCAATTTACGGGTCTTCCAATCATTGGTTTTGAAAATATTTTGTTTTTATTATTCAAAACCATGAATACATACGCAAAATTGGCAGAAGTCGGACATACTTAGAAAAAAATTGGAATCAGCTGGTAGCTCTACCTTAACTTTTCATTGTACCATGGGTCCACCGTTTTGCAAAGCCACCATATAACTGTACTACCCGATATTTCGTATTTTGATAATTTTGAAGGCATTTTCCAACGCATTTTTTGAAAATTGTCAGCCTTTTTTTAAATCGTGGAGGATATAACAAGTTTAGAGCTATCTTTTTTTCCTTTTCTGCTTGTCCTTATTATATTTCGGAAACTCCCTAATATAGACTTTTGAAGAGACTTTTCTGCAAAAAAAGTCTCTTCAATAACGAAATTTGAAATAACGAAAATTAGCTGTTTTTGATACCGAATTTCCTAGGAGTTATTTGCAATTCTGTATCAACATTTAAAGTTTTATCACTGGAGATGATATGAACATAAGGGCAAAATGAGTACCCTCTTGTGGGGGAGTGTGAGAAGAATATTTTTTTTGATTATGCCAATAATACAATACTTAAGTATAACTACTCTACACAGACACTGTGCAGATAGAGAAAGACTGAAATGTCAAATCCTTTGCTAAATTGGTAACGGCAGAAATGGTGTCTTGAACTTTTTCAAGGGTTGACGAGAAAATTGTTTTGCAGCCACTTGTAAGGATTTATTTGGATCAGACTTTACATACATTTTGTTCTTCTATTATTTCAGATGTGCTCTGTTGTGCTTTAAATGTTGGCCATATTGAAAGCGAAGTGCAATAAAACAGCATGTGCGAGTGATTAACTGGTGGGCATGCAACCACTTCATTATTTGATGAGGGTTAAAATGTTGGCTCAATGTTAATGATAATTATTGGATCCATGGTAATTTCTGTAAATAAATGTTAAATAAAAATAAATAAATTTGAGGAAAATTAAAAATTATGAAGCAAAGGGTACATTTACTACAGTGTATCAATTAAAATGCCTGTTAGCAACCAATTCTGGCCCAATTGATTTTATAAATGTCGGATAATCATAGAAATGCCCGCGGCTCTACACAATATATTGCGACAACTGTCTTATATTTACGCCATCTAATGTTCAGTGCTTAAAAATCCAAATCCATTTCTAATTGAAGGTGAACAGATTGAACGCGTGAAGATATTCTGTTATACCGAATGTATTATTTCAAACAAAAATGGAGAGAAAGCAAAATTGCAAACAGAATTTGTAAAACAAACGTGGCAAACCGGGCGAATACAAGTATAAACGGTAACGACAAAAAGTCAAGGGCTTCGTTTTTGTGTAAATTGTCTAATTTCCAGTGGTAACCGTTTAATTCAGTCCTAGTGCCGAAAAGCAAAACTATAAGTTCAATTATTCATATAAAGAGCCCCTAGTGGTGAATGGTAGTACTGAAGAGACAGCTTAAGATGCATTAATCATATGAAAATTCGAGTGATCATAATAGATTGCATTAAAGGAAGTGCATTCCACACATTCGGTGCCTGGAACCGACGAGACCTAACAAACAAAGAGGATCATACATCGACTATTTCTGGAGAAAACCCGGGCTTGTTCTGGATTTCAATGGACCATTATCAACATTTGCTTTTGAATCCGATCATCGAGCAGTAGAAATGTGCCTTCTCATAGAAAGAGCAGAGGGAACATATAAAAAGAATTCACCGCTTTAGAAGGCAGATACAGAATGGATAGCAGGAGCTATCCTTGCCGCAGAAAGAAACGTTACCATTTCCGAGGTAAATGCATGTGGAGATGATCTGAGCTCCGTGTTCTCATCGGGCATCGAAAACAACATGCCAACACTGGAAGTCTTGAGTTATTTCCTTCTGATCCTCAGATTTATCGTCCAGCGGAAATGGCTACGGGTAATCCTAAGACGCACAACAGATCCTGATCACCATCCAATCCTAAAGGCCGACATAAGACTCTAAGCAATTGATTGTTATTCACGAAAAAAGGTCGCTTTAAGGGCTACTTGGTGAACAACGAGTTGAACTCAGAGACACATGGGAAGGTCAAAAAAATCCCTGGCTTAGCATCCTGACAGCCAATAAAAGGAAACAAAGACAAAGCTGCGATCCCGGCAGACCCTATTTCAGTTTGAGGAAGTTGCTTGAACGCTTTCTACTGTGCCGAATCTCCCGGATCATTGTATATGCCGATTTAAATATAGAGCAAAAAACTCTTCAACACATACCCTAGCAGCCTTTGCAACATACGCCACGGAGATCATGATGGGAATAATTGCGATTGGTTTGGACGTTATCAAAGCCTTCGCAAGCTTCCTCCAGGATAGAGTCTTTGGGGTTAGAGTTGATGACACACAGTTTCAGCAACGACTGGTAAATGCGGGCGTTTCTCAGGGATCACTGCTGGGACCGGTTTTGTACAACATGGACAGCCTGAAGGAGGATTACTGTTAATATACGCCGATGACATTTTATTGGCGATGCGAGGTCGCTTCGGAAAGAAGATTGATTGATTGAATACGCTCCACGACTAATTTAAAAAATGGGTACTTAACCTTATTGTTGGAAAGTGTGTAACTGTGGTTAACAAAGGCAAACCACAGTCCGCAGCAAATGGCTTCCGGAGATACATCTCTTGGATGAAATACGTGGGAATAATTCTGAACTACAGATTCGACTTCTGCCGTTACATAGACCATGTGTTGTCAAAAGCCAAAAAGATGAATTACACCTACCAGAGGCTATTCCAGATGCGATGAGGACGCCGGATGCAAAACTGTTTTTCTGCAAGCAATTTATCCGGTCCGCTTGCACCGATAGATTTTCGGCTCAAATTGACAGAAGAAGGCCGTGAGAGAGAGAGGGATCTTGACATCGTGCTTGGGATTGAGGCTTAGAATTGATGATTGAAATTTATAATTCTGTAGAATTCAGCCTGATCGACGTTTTCATGTTGAGAAATGCGCTTAACTACCTAGAAAGGAGCTACTCCGTAGTAAATAGAATAATGCAACAATTACTGGGATGCCAAAAAGAAAGTTGCAATTTTTCAAAAAAAAAAAAAAAAATCGATGAAAAAAAAAACGGCTAATCATAAAAATACCGAATATAGGGAGTTTTGAAACAATTCCGGTGTATCATGTCGCTACACTAATCATAATACCGAATATACAGGGCGAGATAAAAAACTGCAACAAAGTCAGACGCCACAATTTTTACATTTCTTTTTTTTAATTTTATTGAATGAAAGCAAAAAATGTCGCAATTAGCATCAAATTTTAGAATAAGTTTAGATTTGTTCGAATTGGTTACCTTTGGTACGAATTATGGCCTTCAAATTGCCAATGAAACTGTCACACGCTGCCCGAATGTTGCTCGGCGGTATTTTGGCCCATTCCCGGCGAAGCGCTTGCTCAAGGAGATCGACACTTTGGTGTTTTTTACTGCCAACCTTGCTTTCCAAAATACTCCAGACACAATAGTCCAATGGTATCCAGTATCCGGAGATTTTGGTATCCAGTATCCGGAGCCATTGTGCGCTGAAAATGAAGCGAGGAAAATCATTTTGTAACCATTCTTGGGCGGCGCGTGCTGAGTGCGATGGTGCTGTGTCCTGTTGGAATATCCAAGGTCTGCGGTCAAAATGTTTGCGTGTTCAAGGCTTTAATACACCCTCCAGAATATTTTTGCGATGATATTCGGCATTTATTCTGATGCCACGGTCGATTAATACTAGCGGAGAGCGACCATCATTATGGCGGCCCACACCATCACCATGGCCGGCGCTCGAGTTCTGGTAAACACGATCATTTCGTTTGTTTACAAACAGTTGGACAACAAATGTTTTCTCATCGGAGAAAACCAAATTCGGCAGTTCACCACTTTCGGCCAAGCGAAGCAACTCTTTAGCTTTTTTGAGACTATTTCTTTTCGGTTGCGGTGTCAGTTCTTGCACTTTTTGGAATTTTAATGGCTTTACCCCGAGCTCATTTTCCAATATTTGCCGAATGGTATATTGCGATTTGTTAAGCGCACGAGCCATCTTTCGGCCACTGCGATGCGGTTTTCGTTCAAGTCGCTTCTTTACTTTTGATGTTGCTGTTTTCTTCGGTCCACTTCCTTGACGTCGGGCTACGCTACCAGTATCACAGTATCGGTAACGAGCGATGGGACGAGAAACAAAAGATTTATTCACATTTAAATGCTGGAGTGCTCTAACGATAGCCACTTGTGGTTTTCCAGCCAAATATAAAGAAATCACACTATCACGCATGAATTCCATCACGAATAACTTTTTTTCTGGAAAATTCTCACCAAAATGCTTTAGTGCGCTTGTAATCAAAATAATGAGCTGTCACTGGAATAATTTTAACAGCTGTCGGATGAGTGCCTTAGAAGTGACAGCAGTCTGTAGTTAGTTGCAGATTTTATCTCACCCTGTACAAGCAAGATATCCGGCCCATAATAACCTATTCATTTGCCGCTTGGGCCGATAGATCTTCGGTTCAAATGGACAAAAGAAGGGCGTGAGAAGGAGGGATCTTGGCATCGTGTTAGGGATTGAGGCTAAGAAATGATGATAGTGTAATTCAGCCGGATCGACGTTTTCATGTTGAGAAATGCGCTTAACTACCTAGAAGCGAGCCAATCCGTAGAAAATAGGATAGTGGAACAATTACTTGAATACCAAAAAAGAAGTTGCAAGTTTTCAAAAAAAAAAATCAATGAAAAATGCGGCTAAAATCATAGCCCTTTTTTCCCTATATCGAATATCTGGAGGTACTATATCAAAACTTAGACATCAATTAACAGATATTTTTCAGCAGTTTGGTAATTTACTTTACCTTTGTTATTGAAATAATATTCCATTATTAAAACAAGATGATTTTTCACCCATTTGAAAATTTAAATTACGAAATTAGTAAAATTTATATCACAAATTATTTGAATGGCCCTGAACATAAACAAACAAAACGAATTCATATGTGTTCACATAACAAATCACAACATTGGCCATGGTTTAGACTTATTTTGTCGTTTCAATTATGCCATAAATAACTCGCCACAATGACCGAGGAAAACATTCATGGAATATTTCATTTTCCCGCCAAATAAATTACCAATAGTACATTGAATGAATGCCGCAGAATATATTAGAATAACTGCTGCGGGAGATGCGGACAAAATGTTGCTGGTGATGATGCATTTAACAAAAACAAAAGCACGGAATTCACAACAGTGTCCGATTAGGAATCACCTCTCGCTTTGCCCCAGTGTTTTGTTGTTGAACAAATATGCCAATATTTGCACAGGTATTTATATACACACATAGATGTATTTATCTATTGAAGTAAAATTTAAATAATTTACCACAGTCAAATGAAAAAAAAAAAAAAACTGAAATAAATAAAATGTAAATTGTGTCAATGACTTATTTAATTAAATTAATTTACATAGTTTTACAGCTAATGTGTATGTCTTTGCGATAATCTTTATACTGCATTAATATCGCAAAATCATAAAATCTGGCATTGCTAACCTTTCTGAAATCTGCTTTCTAAACTTCATGTTCAGGCCAATGCTCTTCGTTTATTATCTGTTATCCGACCTATAATTGTATAGTACTTATCTAATTCCGCACACAACGTTTTTAGAGAAAATGTCTAATGAGTGCCCTTTTCAAATTGAATCACTATCGAAGAAATATGTCTCTTCACTTACAGTTAGAAGTTTGTATCGAAAAATACATTTATATACCAGCTGACAGGTTCCGTTTTCTTGCTCGTCGTTTTAATAATAAATTAATGTTGACATAAGTTGTATAATCCATGCTATTTAAATTCCTTTCAATATTTTTTTTTTTCAAAAATGTCATAACCAATCAAAACAAATTTCCGATCCATTCTTCTGACGAAGGTTTTCATAGTTTATGAATATATATGTCATTCCATTCGAAACGTAGGTTAAATCGTCGCTAAAAAAAAAAAAAAAAAAAACAATTAAGCAAAGGCAAGGTCGTGCGGGCCGACCATGTGATACCCTACAACACTAAAATATGCTGAAAGGCCCCTTATGTCCAAAACCATTTTGGAAGGTTTCGTTATTGATAAGGTGTGATAGAGCCCTACATTCAGTTTTCAATATTGTCCGAATGGAATATTGAGATATATTGAGCTCACTAGCCATTTTTCGGCCACTGCGACGCGGCTTTTGATCAAGTCGCTTCTTTACTTTTCGAACCATTTCAGCTAGTATTGATGAGCGATGGTGCGAAACACAAAAGATTTATTCTCATTTAAATGATGGAGTACTCTAACGATAGCCACTTGAGGTTTTCCAGCCAAATATAAAGAAATCACACTATCCCGCTTGAATTCCATCACGAATACCTTTTTTTTGGAAATATCTCACCAAGATACGCTTTTAAACAATGTAATGAGCTGTCACTGAAATAATTTTAACAGTTGTCGGACGAGTGGCTTGGAAATGACAGCAGTCTGAAGTTGGTTGCAGTTTTTTCATATCACCCTGTATTGTCCGATTACCATCAAAATTGGTTAGTTTATGCCCAGCCCTGAACTCTAACTCCATGCAAATTTCCCCGTCGATTGGTTTTTAATTGTGACCTGTACAGCGACTGCAAAAGCAGGACAATTTTCGATTTTTGGTCCTATTCTTTCCCCAAATATTGTGCAAACATCTCCACAAATATTAGGGTTCTAACTCCATCTTCTTTTTCAATTTCGTGAGGATCGGGCCACAATTGCGACCTGTAGCGTGATTACAAATTAACATGGACAGACGGAAATACATAGCTAGATCGACTCAGTTCGGTGAGATAGGAATATCCATATGCAGTTTCCTATGTCGGAAACCATTACACAATTTTTGGCCCGAGGTATTACATACTTTTTGGCCCAATCAAACTTATAATACCCCCAACACATAGTGTTGTAGGGAATTAAGCCCAAATGACTAGAGATATGAAGCTGAGATTTTACACGAAAGTGTCATTTTTTCTGTAGACAGGTAAAGTTCGAAGGTGGACAATATCGCAGAGCAACATTCGGGCAGCGTGTGACGGTTTCGTTGGCCGTTTGACGGCATTATTCGTGTCAAAGGTGACCAATTCGAACAAATCTAAAATTATTCTAAAATTTGATGCTATTTCCGAAATTTTTACATTGATTCAATAAAATTTAAAAAAAAAAATGTAAAAATTATGGCGTTTGACTTTGTTGCAGATTTTATATCTCACTCTTTATATTCTGCGTATCAGCGTAAAATTCTAAGTCAATTTCGCGATGTTCGTCTGTCTGTTGTCTTACGAACGAATTGAAACAGGAGTTCTTAAATGGGCCATGCCAGTCTATGATTTAATATAGCCCACATATAATGACACTCTATTCTTTATTCGGTTTTTTCGTGATATTAGCAACATTATTCACCAGAATTTTCGTGTTTAAAGTTCTGAATCGGCAGAAAATTACTTTTGCATGTCCACGTCTTCGTTTAGCTTTCATTAAACGGTTTCATTTAAGCGGTATTTATAATGGATTTTTTTTTAATCTTTCGAGTTCCTTTTAAATGGTGGAGGATATTGAAAGTTCGGCCCGACCGAACATAGCTGCTCTTTTATTTGTTGAAATTCAACTTGGAAATGGAGATAAAGCACCAGAATCGGAGGTACCTTCAAAAAAAATTAGATTTTATATGTTCATATTTTTTGACGCTTATATATACTCTCTTCAAATTGGGAATGTGTAACGGTATTTGGTACAAAAATGAATTTGCTAAATTATATTGAAATCGGTTCAGATTTGGATATATCTCCCATATATATTTTCGGCCGATTTTATATATTTGATGCACCAAACATATTATCTGTGTCCGATTCCAATGAAATTTGGAACAAGTGACAGAATTCGGTACCAAAATAAATAATCCAAATTATATTGAAATCGGTGCAGATTTGGATATAGCTGCCATATATAATTTCAGCTTATTTCACATATTTGATGCACCAAACACGATATGTATCTCCATTTTTAATCACATTTGAAATGAGTGACTAAGTTTGGTACAAAAATGAATTCGCCAAAATTTATTGAAATCGATTCTGATTTGG
The DNA here is from genome assembly GCF_030504385.1 of Musca domestica. Classification (NCBI taxonomy): domain Eukaryota; kingdom Metazoa; phylum Arthropoda; class Insecta; order Diptera; family Muscidae; genus Musca; species Musca domestica. The sequence goes on along the minus strand of NW_026712376.1, from coordinate 3,421,952 downwards.
ATATACCTTCAATATAATTTTTAAAATTTATTGTAGATATTTTTTTATTTAAAATAAAAATCTACTTTGGTTCATTATTACTCTGAATAAAATTTCAAGGTTTCACAGCTAATGCGAACCAATTCAAAAAAATAAAATGTTCGTTATATGACTAAATATAGTTAACTTTAGCGATTAATTTCCCCACTAGTTTCGGACTTTTATTTCAAGTCATGTCTTGGTTTGGCGGCTGGCAGCTGCGGGTGCTTCTATTGTAATTGACAATCATTTTGATTTTTAGGAAAATAAAATGAGGTATATCCGGCTGTCCGTCTGTTCGTCTGTGGAAATCACTCTAGCATCCGAACGAAATGAAGTAGATTAATAAAAATTTACTCAAATGTGTATTATGTCTGCGGGATTTTTGGTATTGAAAATGGGCCATGTAGGTCCAATCTTTGTATTGCCCCATATAACGGCACCTCCCGATATGCGGTACTATTACCGGAACTATTTTAAATTTAGTATTTGAAGTTTGTAATGAATAGTACAGCCTATGACAACAAATTGTCTGTTAAGATTTTAAGAGAATTTTTAATGGATTTTAACTTTTTGAAAATTGCCAAATTTATACCAAATGGTGGAGGGAATTCAAAGTTCGGCCCGATCGAACTTATAGCTTTTTTACTTGTTTTTTGTTTTACAAAGTTATGCATTTGACAACATCTCATTGTCAAAATGTGTATTTATAAATCCATTGTAAATACAAATCAGAGATGGAAGCCTGCTTCGTAGGCATGGGAATTTGACAGAGTAAATTACACAAAATGCAGAAATGGATATGATTATTTGAAATGACGTTACCTTCTTAATTTTACAATGGTTTCAACAAATATTTACACATAAAAAATTCGTCATTTTTTTTTTGGGCTGGTAAATATTCCTTATCTTCATTACTGGGAAAATCACTAGCACTGCTATTACTACTATCCATTTATAGAAAACACTGATTTTTTTAATATTGCTGAAAACTGAACGACAATAAACACGTGCTCACTAATAGTACTGATTCAAAGTGAAACACACTGACTTGATTCATTTTTACTTTGAAAAAAGTCGAAAATGACAGTCGTTGACTTAGGTTTTTTACCGTCATCTTTGGAACGAAACACTTTTTGACATTGTTCTTTACAGGATATACAGAGTTTCCATATACGGGGACATTGACACTAATTTCGGCATTTTTTATTTTTCATGACTTGGTTCGGTATAGCAGTGAGGCCTCCATATAACAGTACCTCAGGACATTCGTTATTTTGATTTTTTTAGCCAAAATTGTCAACCAATTTCAAATATGGCACCGGAAGCAAAAATTGATAAAAACTCCAATAGCTGAAAATTGTCAATATAAGTGCAAGCATTTTTCTATGATGTTACGCTTTACTTTTTGAGAATTGAAAAGCTATAACTACGAGCTCCAACCGATTCTTCTGGAAATTTCAGTTTAAAATAGAACTTGCTTATATATTAAACAAGCTGGCCCGGTCCGCGTTGCCGGCCCGTACTTTTAGTCTTTAAAGCATAATAAACCACCGATCTGACTTATGCAGGCGGCACAATTTTGATTATAAGTAATGACGCCATTATAATTACTCCAATTTTGATTCTAAGTAATGACTTGATTATGAGTAACGACTCCATGACTAAATATAAATTAATATTCATGGCAAAAATTATAATTACCGTCGGTTTTAAATATTTTGAATAGCCTGATCTTATTTTTCAGCTATAGGCTTTAATTTGAGTGTTAAATACATATATGATAAAGAACATCTTTAATAGCCCCATGTGAAAATTCAGCTTAATTTTTGATATTGTAAAAAGATGGGCATTAATTGTTTGTCCTTTAAATTGTGCGGTGGAGATCCAATAAAGCTACTTTATAATTTCGTATTTTGTTATGTTTCTGCCACAATTTCCGACTGAATGAGTCCCAGATTGACATTTCGGAGTTTATTTCATATAGACGTACATCCCAAATCTACGTTCCCAACCAATATTCTCTTGGGGGTTACAAATTCAATAGAATACCAAATTTTCTTTTCTGACCACACATTGGTTGGGAAAGTGGACTTGGGGGTATACTAATGTGGGGACTATACTTAAATAAATTCCTATGAGGATAAGATGATAAATTCCTATGAGGATAAGATGATTTTCTACCCCAGGTAGCCTCAAGACTAAGATGCGCACTTTTCCGAAAAATAAAAATTTATACGAAGAGGTTTTCTTCCCCCTTAGAAACAAAGATGTCAAATAAGGGCCAAAAAATGAAAAAAGTGGCCAAGACCCCGAAAATACCTTAAATCATATGATGGTGATTCCAAAACGTGATAATTTTTTGCAAAGATGGTTTCTTCTTAAATTATCAACATAAGCTAAAATTAGTACGAACAAGTAAAAAAACATTAAGTTCGGCCGGGCCAAACTTTTAATACCCTCCACCTTAGGGTAAAATAAACATTAGAAGAAATGTGGCAAAAACCATTAAAATGCCGATTATGGGGAGGTCCCGTTATATGGGGGCTATACCAAAACGTGGACCTATAATTACAATGTTTCGCCACACGAACTAGGACCCATTATGACCCACAAATACCAATTTTTAGGCAAATCAGTGAAAAAATGTGGCAAAAACCATCAAAATACCGAATATCGGGAGGTACCGTTATATGAGGGCTATACCAAATCATGGACCCATACATGCAATGTTTCGCCACCGGAGCTGGAACCCATTATGACCAACAAATACCGATTTTCAGACAAATCCGTGAAAAAAATGTTGCAAAAATCATCAAATTACCGAATATCTGGAGGTACCGTTATATGGGGGCTTTACCAAATTTTGGACCCATACATGCAATGTTTTGCCACACGCTCAGGGACCTGCTATGACCTACAAATACCAATTTTAAGACAAATCCGTGAAAAAACGTGGCATAAATCATCAAAATACCGAATATCGGGAGGTACCGTTATATGGGGACTATACCAGAACGTGGACCGATATATCTCATTTTCAATACCAACCATCCTAGACACAATGCAAATAGCTCTGCTAAATTTTGGAGCTCTACGTCAAATAATGTGGGCTGTATCGTGATTTCAACAGACAGACAGACAGACGGACAGACATACAGACAGACAGACAGACAGACGGACAGACAGACAGACGGACATCGTTAAATCGACTTAGAATTTTATGCTAATTATGAATATATATACTTTATGGGGTCTAAGACGAATATTTAAGGATGTTACAAAAGGAATGACAAAGTTAATATACCCTCCTTTCCAAGGTGGAGGGTATAAAAATATGGTTAAAATGTAGAATATACTTCAAATCGAGTTGTTCCGTTATCAGGGGCTATGATCCACATCATGACCTGCCAAAGCGATTAAAGGTATCTTGAATGTTTAGGTAGAATTTCTATTTTGCGTTCTTTATAGTCGGTATTTGACTGATTGCAGTCCCAATGTATTTTGCATTTTGTGTTCTCATTTGACAATTTATTGTCATATCAAAGAAGCAGGTCCACTTTTTGAAATTAACCCCATAACGCTTCTTCGGTCATTTTTGTTTCTTTAAATATGTTCGCATCTTCCAGCTGAAGCACGATGTAGGTCCTGGAGTAGAAAGCATTTAACATCGTATTGCGTCCTCATTTCATTTTTAATATTATTCATTCAGAATTCAAACCAATAAAACAATGTACACTTCAATATAGAAAAAAAAGAATCTTCAACTGGTTCGCTGATTTTTTGCGGCAAATTTTTAAAGGTGATTACGAAGTTTGTCGGTAGAATGTACTATTATTTTGAAATTCGATTCTATTGAAAAATTGTCGATTTTTCCCGATTTTAGAATTTACATATAAAGCGACAACGGAGAAAATTGTTATTTATAGATTTTATGTATTTATTGGGTATTACGAATAAATACATAAAATCTGTAAATAACAGTTTTATCCGCTGTGGCTTTATATTACCCAAAAAAAACCTACACATCATATTAGAATTCCAAAAAAAAAATACTACAAATGTACATTCGAAAACAGTCAAAATGGAAAAAATATGCAATATAAAACATTACTATTGTACATTTTAAAAGTCAAAATGAAAATGTTCAAATTTCACATTTTTACGCGATTTTTTGGATTTTATTCTTTTCTGCCAAGAGGCAATTCCGAATATATTAAACTAGCTGGCCCGGTCCGCGTTGCCGGCCCGTACTTTTAGTCTTTAAAGTATAATAAATCACAGATCTGACTTATGTAGGCGACACAATTTTGATTATAAGTAATGACGCCATTATAATTACTCCAATTTTGATTCTAAGTAATGACTTGATTATGAGTAACGACTCCATGACTAAATATAAATTAATATTCATGGCAAAAATTATAATTTCCGTCGGTGTTAGATATTTTGAATAGCCTGATCTTATTTTTCAGCTATAGGCTTTAATTTGAGTCTTAAATACCTATATGATAAAGAACATCTATAATAGAACCAACTGAATATTCAGCTCAATTTTTGGTACTGTAAAAAGCATTCAAATGATCTATAATTTGAAATTTGTATTTCCAACGTTTAAAATCCCGTACTGCGTGGTATTTAGTTTTATCCACCTCATACTTGAAGGCAGAATGTTGTCAGAATAGCCAAAAAAATACTCTTTTGCTCCAATTAGATCCAATAAAGTTACTTTACAATTTCGTATTTTTCATGTTTCTGTCACAATTTCCGACTGAATGACTCCCAGATTGACATTTCGGAGTTTATTTCATACAGACGTACATCCCAAATCTACGTTCCCAACCAATATTCTCTTAGGGGGTTACAAATTCAATAAAATACCAAATTTTCTTTTCTGACTACACATTGGTTGGGAAATGCCTATGTGGATACTTATCTGTAAGATAATTTTCTACCCCACGATTTTTTACCCAGGTAGCCTCAAGACTAAGATGCGCACTTTTCCGAAAAATAAAAATTTATAAGAAGAGGTGTTCTTCCCCCTTAGAAACAAAAATGTCAAATAAGGGCCAAAAAATTAAAAAAAATGGCCAAGACCCCGAAAATACCTTAAATCATATGATGGTGATACCAAAACGTGATAATTTTTTGCAAAGATGGTCTCTTCTTAAATTATCAACATAAGCTAAAATTAGTACGAAAAATGTGGTTAAAATGTAGAATATACTTGAAATCGGCGTGTTCCGTTATGATCCATATCATGACCTGCCAAAGCGATTAAAGGTATCTTGAATGTTTAGGCAGAATTGCTATTTTGCGTTCTTAATAGTCGGTATTTGACTGATTGCAGTCCCAATGTATTTTGCATTTTGTGTTCTCATTTGACAATTTATTGTCATATGAAAGAAGCATCGTATTGTGCCCTCATTTCATTTTTAATATTATTCATTCAGAATTCAAACCAATAAAAAATGTACACTTCAATATAGAAAAAAGAAAAAGAATCTTCAACTGGTTCGCTGATTTTTATGCGGCAAATTTTTAAAGGTGATTACGAAGTTTGTCGGTAGAATGTACTATTATTTTGAAATTCGATTCCATTGAAAAATTGTCGATTTTCCCGATTCTAGAATTTTCATATAAAGCGACAACGGATAAAATTGTTATTTATAGATTTTATGTATTTATTCGGTATTACGCATACCCAAAAAAACCTACACATCATATTAGAATTCAAAAAAAAAAAAACACTACAAATGTACATTCGAAAATAGTAATTCAAAATGGAAAAAAATATGCAATATAAAACACTACTATTGTACATTTTAAATGTCAAAATGAAAATGTTCAAATTTCACATTTTTACGCGATTTTTTTGAATTTTATTCTTTTCTGCCAAAAGGCAATTCCGAATTTGTCTAAATCGTTAAAATCAGACCGGCGGTCTTTATGTTATAAGAGTAATAAGAGATAGATTTAAAAGTAGGCGCGTTCCTCAGCCGCTAAATAAGTACTTAGGGTTGGATGGAAAGCAAACAGCATCTCGTGTAATAATTCTCAAACCGATATCTTCACTATTTTGGCAAATATAAAGATTTTAGATAAATCGTTATAGTAGGCGTAAAAGGAGGCGTTGCGTCGCTTTATATGAAAATTCTAAAATCGGGAAAAATCGACAATTTTTCAATGGAATCGAATTTCAAAATAATAGCACATTCTACAGACAAACCTCATAAGGACCTTCAAAAATTTGCCTCATAAAAATTAGCGAACCAGTTGAAGATTCTTTTTCTTTTTTCTATATTGAAGTGTACATTTTTATTGGTTTGAATTCTGAATGAATAATATTAAAAATGAAATGAGGGCGCAATACGATGTTAAATGCATTCTACTCCAGGACCTACATCGTGCTTCAGCTGGAAGATGCGAACACGTTTAAACAAACAAAAATGACCGAAGAAGCGTTATGGGGTTAATTTCAAAAAGTGGACCTGCTTCTTTGATATGACAATAAATTGTCAAATGAGAACACAAAATGCAAAATACATTGGGACTGCAATCAGTCAAATACCGACTATTAAGAACGCAAAATAGCAATTTTGCCTAAACATTCAAGATACCTTTAATCGCTTTGGCAGGTCATGATATAGATCATAACGGAACACGCCGATTTCAAGTATATTCTACATTTTAACCATATTTTTCGTACTAATTTTAGCTTATGTTGATAATTTAAGAAGAGACCATCTTTGCAAAAAATTATCACGTTTTGGTATCACCATCATATGATTTAAGGTATTTTCGGGGTCTTGGCCATTTTTTTAATTTTTTGGCCCTTATTTGACATTTTTGTTTCTAAGGGGGAAGAAAACCTCTTCTTATAAATTTTTATTTTTCGGAAAAGTGCGCATCTTAGTCTTGAGGCTACCTGGGTAAAAAATCGTGGGGTAGAAAATTATCTTACAGATAAGTATCCACATAGGCATTTCCCAACCAATGTGTAGTCAGAAAAGAAAATTTGGTATTCTATTGGTTGGGAACGTAGATTTGGTATGTACGTCTATATGAAATAAACTCCGAAATGTCAAACTGGGACTCATTCAGTCGGAAATTGTGGCAGAAACATAACAAAATACGAAATTATAAAGTAGCTTTATTGGATCTGCACCGCACAATTTAAATGACAAACAATTAATGCCCATCTTACGGTAATCGGAGCAAAAGAGTATTTTTTTGGCTATTCTGACAACATTCTGCCTTCAAGTATGAGGTGGACAAAACTAAATACCACGCAGTACGGGATTTTAAACGTTGGAAATACAAATTTAAAATTATAGCTCATTTGAATGCTTTTTACAATATCAAAAATTAAGCTGAATTTTCACATGGGGCTATTAAAGATGTTCTTTATCATATATGTATTTAACACTCAAATTAAAGCCTATAGCTGAAAAATAAGATCAGGCTATTCAAAATATTTTAAACCGACGGTAATTATAATTTTTGCCATGAATATTAATTTATATTTAGTCATGGAGTCGTTACTCATAATCAAGTCATTACTTAGAATCAAAATTGGAGTAATTATAATGGCGTCATTACTTATAATCAAAATTGTGCCGCCTGCATAAGTCAGATCGGTGGTTTATTATGCTTTAAAGACTAAAAGTACGGGCCGGCAACGCGGACCGGGCCAGCTACTTTCGTATAAAATTGGATATGAATGTTAGATTTCCATTAAATTTTGAATATATTTATCTGTATTAGATGAATTGGAATTGGACTATATTAGCCAACAGCTTCGAAACCTCCACCATAAATGGTCAAAAGTTAGATACCGACTGATACTTTTTAACTTTTTTTGTATTTTATCTTAATTAATTATTTTTTTTTTAAGTTACTGCATATTATTGCTAAACAGCAAAACAAGTGGATAAAATTAACAAATTGATATTCGTTAAAAATTAATGAATCGAGCTATTGGTTATTGCAATCTTAAAATGCCTTCTGTAAAATCAAGCTTGCAACGTGTTTTTCTCATCGAGTAAATCAGTCAAATTTATGTATATTTTATTACTATTCCAACGACTACAGGCATATTGCACTTCCTTCATGTGCGAGTCGTCCAAAAATTATTACTTTTTCTGCAGTACCAAATTATTGCAATGTGTAAAACCCAAAATTACCCATGTAAGTAATAGAATGGCGGGCAATAATTCAAATGGGGCTATTGGCGTATTGTTGTTTTGAATACAAAAAATAAACATACACACACACACACACACACACAGAAATATGCATATATATGTATGCAAACAATATCCATTGCCAGTGTATTTGTATATTGTACAAAATGTTTCAATCGACGCGACGAAACCGCTAAGAGTTAATATGCGGCAACTACAGTCATGTTGAACCAAGGATGGGTTTCTATTGAAGGATGAAAAGTTGCAACATCTCTGCCCGGCATAGATTCTGAACGGGGTGGGGCAACGATGTAAGAACAATAGTTACATTGACAGCCCAGGCAGAATCAGCTCTAACAAATAATGACAAAATAGGCCTGATTTATGTTTACTACGCGAACGTGACAATCTTAGGAATACGTGCCAAATTGCCACAATTGCATAACTTGGTGACGTTATGCGAATAAATCAATACACACAGCCGCACACAAATACAAACAAATGCCAGAGTAGTTCGTTCGTTCGTTCGTACTACAATCATAGTGCCGCACACACACACGCACGTACACAATATGCTATATTTATGTTCGACAAAATGCTCAGTTCGTAACATACAAACACAGTTGTGATCATAATAATAGTTGTCTTCATCCAAAAGAAAGTTGAGAAATTATCAATTCATCAAAATTAAATATTTGTATTGGGATTTATCTCCTATGGAATAATAATGTCCATGTTTTCCAATAGCTCCCATATAAAGGTATTTCTCCATATTCGATATTTTGACAATTTCAGCCACACTTTTTAACGCAATAGATGAAAATTCGGTATTTGGAGTTCTTAATATGTTCTACATCCTCTGGAATAAATTTGCCCATATAGGTCAACGTTCTCCTATAGCTTCCATATAATTGAACCTTCCCATATTTGGCATTTTGATGGATTTAGGCTTAGTTTCTAGCGGAATAGCCTAATATCCGATATTTAGGGTTCATATTGGGTTCTACATCATGTAGCAGAACACTGTCCATATAGATCAACGTTTTCTTATAGCCCCCATAGAAAATACCCATATTCGTTATTCTGTACAGGGTTAGAGGAAAAAGCTGCAACAAACTTCAGACTGCTGTCATTTTTAAGCCCCTCTTCCGATAGCTGTTACAATTATTACATATTTACACTCCCGCATTTAAATGCGAAGAAATCTTTTGTGCATTTTGGTTAGAATTTTCCAGAAAAAAGTTATTCGTGATGGAATTCAAGCGTGATAGTGTGATTTCTTTATATTTGGCTGGAAAACCACAAGTGGCTATCGTTAGAGCACTCCAGCATTTAAATGTGAATAATCCTTTTCTCGTTACCGTGATACTGGCAGCGTAGACCGACGTGAAGAAAGTGGACGGAAGAAAACAGCAACATCAGCAGAAATGGTTTGAAAAGTAAAGAAGCGACTTGATCGAAACCCACGTCACAGTGACCAAAAAATGGCTCGTGAGTGAAAATATCGCAATATTCCATTCGGCAAATAATGAAAAATGATCTCGGGGTTAAAGCCATTGAAATTCCAAAAAGTGTAAGAACTTACACCGCAACAGAAAGAAAATAGACTCAAAAGAGCTTAAAAGTTGCTTCGCTTGGCCGAAAGTTGTGAACTGTCGAATTTGGTTGTCTCCGACGCGAAAACCTTCGTTGTCTGTCAGTTTGTAAACAAACAAAATGATCGTGTTTACTTGCCAAAGAGGTCAGTTGCAAATGTGCATCTTCGGTTGGCCACCAGAACTCAAGCGCCGGCCATGGTGATGATGTGGGCCGCCATAGCAGCTGATGGTCGCTCTCCGCTCGTATTAATAGACCGTGGCATCAAAATAAATGAGGAATATTATCGCGAAAATATATTGGAGGGTGATTAAAAGCCTTCGGCACCTACACATTTTGGCCGCAGACCTTGGACATTCCAACAGGACTCAGCACCTTCGCACTCAGCACGCGCCACCCAAGAATGGTTACAAAATGAGGCTCCTCGGTTCATTTCCAAAGCACAATGGCACCAAAATCTCCGGATACCAATTCGTTGGACTATTCTCTCTGGAGTATTTTGGAATGCAAGGTTGGCATTAAAACCAAAGTGTCGATCACTTCAAGCAAGCGCTTCGACGGGAATGGGCCAAAATACCGCAGAGCACCATAGCCATATATATTTTTCATCCGATTTGCTATTTTTGTCGTTCGCAGCCGTAATATGTACTCTGTAACAACAATATTTGGGGAAATATATCAAATACAGCTCAGAAATACATTTGCTAAATTTTATCGAGATCGGTTTTGATTTGGATATAGCTCCCATATATATTTTTATCCGATTTAAAATTAATTGTGCACCAATTGGGCAAAACAAGTCCGAGTTTAAAAGGTACAAATATATCTTATAACTTTGATATCTTAAACTTTGTCAGATATAAGTGATTTAGGTCAGATACGAAATAGAAAATGTTGGTTCATGCCTTCGGTACCATCCAGGGAAACGTTAAAATAATCATAACGCAATTCAAAATTTATTTTAATAAACGTACATTGACGGAGGTTATACATCTGTCGGAAAACCCCACTGACATTTTATATATTGTTAAATGCGTATTATGTCTTTAGAGCTGTTATAATTTGAACTCAGAGGGAACTAATGTGCAGGAGGTATATCCAACTCTGGATCAATATGGCTTGTTTCTAGGCTGAATTCAACCGTATGTGCCAAAATTCACTCCTTTTGGGCTAATATTAACCATTTGGTGGACAATAAACCTGAAATCGGATGAATATATATATGGAAGCTATATCCAAATTTGAACCGACCTTGATAACATTTATACCAAATATCATTGTTGTGGAGTGCGTATTACGAATGTGAGGAACTTAAACATCAAATCGGATGAAACATATATAAATATATATTTCATCCGATTTGATGTTAAAGTTCCTCACATTCGTAATACGCACTCCACAACAATGATTGTATGATTGTGTACTTGCTTCTAAGCTGAATTCGGTCGGATGTGCCGAAATACATCCTATTTGGAAAAATATTACATACATGGCGCACAATAACATTAAAATCGAAGAAAAATAAATATATGATAAATAAATATATGATGATAAATATATGATGACTGAATCGATTTTCTTCAAAATTCAATAGTGTTCATCCTTTGACCACACAAATGATTTCTGGAAAAATTCATCTCAATCGGGTAATAAATGCCAAATGTATACAAACATACATGGACTGACTGAGACAGGGATGGACATGCATAATCGAACTATGGGAACTATGGGTTCGCCTGTTACAAACATATGCACAAAGACCTTATTCCCTGTACCCAGTGTGGCGTAGGGAATTAAAAACCATCATTTGAACATTTCCATATTTTGTAACGGCACTGCTCTCATTTTGACCACAGCTGTACAACCCGACCTTACCACAGTGACATGAAGTCATTCATATTCACGTACATACACATGTATATAGAGACATAAACTACCGCTGTATCAACAGAATTCTGTTTTGGACACTGCCGGGACAGTGAGTAGTGGCTAGGAATGTAGGGTTTTTAGTTTGTATGTCGACGATCTGGGAAGTAACAATGGTATTTAGAGTAAATAACGGTAACACCGCCATACAATAACAAATAAACATTGTATAAAGTTATACATAAATAAATATATATACACAAGTGTAGTAAAACGTATTGTCATATAACTACAGTGGGGCGGGTTACATTTATGTACATTGCAGACATCAAGGTGCTATAAGTCAAATTACCAAAAGTCATAAAATTTAAAATTGTGGTTTGCTGGAATACGAAATAACTCTAGCGTATAAAAAATATGGTGTTGAATTGAGAAAAATGCATATATGGCATGGAAGGATTTATAAAGTTGATGAGTAGACCGCGGGTTTTTATGGTATCCCTATTTATACCCTACAACACTATGTGTTGGGGGTATTATAAGTTTGATTGGGCCAGAATTTCTGTAACACCTCGAAATATTGGTTTCCCATATAGGAAAGTATATATGGATCTTCCTAGCTCGCCGAGCTGAGCCGATCTAGCTATGTATGTCCGTCCGTCCGTCTGTCCACTACAGGTCGCAATTATGGCCCGATCGTTACGAAATTTTGCACGAAGGTGGGGTTTGGGTCAGAATAGAAGCCTATTTCTTTTGGAGATGATCTCCAAATGTTTAGGGGTTGAAATGGATCAAATACTGAAAAAATGTCGGATTTTGCAGTAGCTATACAGGTCGCGTGTTGCTAGAGTTTAGGCCCGGGAAGATGCCTACCAATTTGGGTGGTCATCGGATAATATTTAGCGGGTAAAATAGACCATATCTTTTGTGTTGAAAAAATTCAAAATTTTTCATTAAACCGCAAATATTTTAAATCCCGGCGAAATCACAAAGCCATGAAAAGGTTACTTCTGATCTCTACATTGATGTTAACATCCAACAATTTGGATATATAGCAAAATATGTGCGATATATATGTCTATCAAAGAGGATATGCTTGAAAGATCTCTTATATGTCGAGAACGGCTGAACTGATTTCGACAGTTCTCATTAATTTAGAAAGGCTTCTTAGCTGGAAAGAAAAAACGTCTAAAAAAATCGCATAAAAATATCTCTCTAAAGATGAAAATATTGATTTTGTAACATTTTCTCATATTTTTAAAATTTTGTCATATATTTGGCATATTTTCATTTTGAATTAAACATTTGGTAATATTTCTACAGCTAACAAAACTAAGTAGTTAGGATATCATATACAGATCGCATTTATGGCCCGAAATTTTGCATGGGGATAAGATGAGGGCAGAATAGAAGCCTACTCTTTTTGGAGATGACCGCCATATATTTAGGGGTTGAAATGGACCAAAAAACTGCAAAATTGTCAGCAGGTCGTAATTATCGCCCGACCCTCACGCACAACTTTTGTAGACAAAATACGAAAATGTCCATTCCAGTGACTTTTTCGTTAACGTCAAATGTCTGTATCTCATATAGATGCGTTTCAGTCAAAAACCAATAAAAAATGTTAATCTTTTGCCACTTCTGAGAGATTATAGGTCTTTGGGAAATATTGGTTCCAGATCTAGGAAGACCATTTACGTCCAATAAATTGGAAATGAGCAAATTAGTTTAAGTTGCTATTATTCGAAAATTAGAGAACGAAACCGGATGGTTTTCTTTTATTATTTGTCACAAAATCTTGTGGAATTCTTTCGAGTATCTCGCCTATATAAACTGTATCACAGGGTATTCAACGGTCGGCCCCGCTCGACTGTAGCCTTTGCTTACTTGTTGATTCTAATAATGTCAAATTTGGGCATTGCAAGATATGTATAATATATAGTACTATCTGCAATATAAACAAGAAAGCAAAGGTTATAGTCGTGCGGGGACGACCACGTAATACCCTACAACACAACAACATGTTGGAAACCCCTTTATGTCCAAATCTATTTTGGAAAATTTCGTTTTTGAAATAATGTCAAAGAGCCCTACCCAGATGTTACCCTTTTTTACCATCACTGCCGTGTTGTTAAATATTCGTATTCGAAATAGATTCAACAAAAGTTGTGGTCCATTTTACAACTAAATATAGTCCATTGGTGATCCAAAATGCTCGACTCCTTGCCTGTCCTTAACTATCTTCTCATGCAAAATTCCGTGTCGATTTTTTTCAATTGTTACCTGAAGATCGACTGCAAAATTAGAAAAATTTTATTTTTTTTTTGGTCTATTTGAACCCCTAAATGTATATCTCCCTACCACCCACACAAAGTTTGCGGCCTTTATATAATACCCTCAATACATAGTGTTGCAGAGTGTAGAATAACTTAAAAAAATGTACAATTCAAAACTGTAAGTCAAATTGAAAAATCGCATGAGATAAAAAATAAGACAAAAATTGAAAAAAAAAAAAAAAATAACCAAAAATATTCACTTTTTATTGGCATTTTTTTCGCAATTTCTTACATTTTCTCTTTATACCCTACAACACTATGTGTTGGGGGTATTATAAGTTTGATTGGGCCAAAAATTATGTAACACCACGAAATATTGATTTCCCACATAGAAAAGTATATATGGATCTTCCTATCTCGCCGAGCTGTCGATCTAGCTATGTATGTCACTCTACAGGTCGCAATTATGGCCCGATCTTCACGAAATTTAAAATGTAGGTGGGGTTAAGGTCAGAATAGAACCTTCTTTCTTTTGGAGATGATCGCATAATATTCAGGGGTTGAAATGGACCAAAAAACTGAAAAATTTCCGGATTTTGCAGTTGCTTTACAGGTCACAATTATTGACCAATCGAGACGAAAGTTAGCATGGGGCTATAGCTTTGAACTGGGCAGAAGCCTTCCAATTTTGATGGTCATCGGGTAATATTTAGTGGTTGAAATAGACCATAGCATTTGTGATAAATAAAAGTCAAATTTTCCATTAAACCGCTAATATTTTTAATGCCGGCGAAATCACAAATAGACGAACAGGTCAATTCTGACCATTACGTAGATGCCGATAGTAAAAATATCGGATATATAGCGAAAAATATACAATGTATATATACAAAGGAAGGAGATGTTAGCTAGAATGCTTATATCTCCAGAATGGCTGGGCGATTTTGACAAATTTTGTAAATTTAGAATGCCCTTTTTTATTTTTATTTCATTATTATTTGACTTATAATATTGAAGTGTATATTTTGTAATATTTTTGCACTTTACAACACAGGTTGGGGTTATTATTTATATACAGAATGCAATTATCGTCCGATCCTCAAGAAATTTTTCACAAAGGTAGGTTTAGGCTCAGAAGGGCTAACCCTATTGTTTTCAAATATGTCTGCAATATATTTAGGGGTTGAAATAAACCAGCAATTCAAAATGTTCCTGATTTTGCAGCCGTTATAAAGGTCACAAATAGAATCCAAAGGACACGAAATCTTGCATGAAGTTAGAATTTAAGACAGCGGGTAGAATGGATCTCTACTTTTGTGTGAAAAAAATACCAACATTACTTACAGGCGATATCCGAAATACACAATAGGCGAACTTCTGGCTTTTTCCTGCTGTTTTCGTTGACGAATATAGCCAAATACCGAACACAAGCAAATTATATAGATGAGTCTAAATTTGGAGATACAGAGGGGCCTCTTGCTTTTGGAGATGATTGCAAAATAATTAGCGGTTCAATGAAACAAAAACAAAAAAAGTCCTGATCAAACAATTGAAGCCAATCGACACGCCCGAGAAGAGTGTTAAGAACGGGGAAGAATTCTACCAATTTGGATGACCATTGGATTATATTTAGCCGTAAAATGGATCACAAAAACTAGCAGCACGACGGAGTGCATAAATATTGGGTAAATGTCCCTGGCATAAATACTTATGCCCAAATCCATTTTGGAAGATTTCGCTTTTAAAATGGATTTGGGCATAAGGAAACTTCTAACATATTGAAGTGTTGTAGGGTATCACATGGTCGGCCCCGCTCGATTGTAGCCTTTGCTTACTTGTTTTGTCATCCGCTTCTGTAATTGCTGTTTATACCCTACAACACTATGTGTTGGGGGTATTATAAGTTTGATTGGGCCAACACCTCGAAATATTGATTTCCCATATAGGAAAGTATATATGGATCATCCTAGCTCGCCGAGCTGAGTCGATCTAGCTATGTATGTCCGTCCGTCCGTCTGTCCGTCTGTCCATGTTAATTTGTAATCACTCCACAGGTCGCAATTATGGCCCGATCTTCACGAAATTTAAAATGTAGGTGGGGTTAATGTCAGAATAGAACCCTATTTCTTTTGGAGATGATCGCCAAATGTTTAGGGGTTGAAATGGACCAAATACTGAAAAAATGTCGGATTTTGCAGTAGCTATACAGGTCGCAATTATAGACCAATCGACGCGGAATTTCGCATGTAGCTAGAGTTTAGGGCGGGGAAGAAGCCTACCAATTTGGGTGGTCTTCGGATAATATTTAGCGGCTAAAATAGACCATATCTTTTTTGTTGAAAAAATTCAAAATTTTTCATTAAACCGCGAATATTTTAAATCCCGGCGAACTCACAAAGCCATGACAAGGTTACTTCTGATCTTTACATTGATGTTAAGATCCAACAAATCGGATATATAGCAAAATATGTGCGATATATATGTCTATCAAAGAAGATATGCTTGAAAGATCTCTTATATGTCGAGAACGGCTGAACTGATTTCGACAGTTCTCATTAATTCTGAATGGCCTCTTGGCAGAAAAGAAAAAACGCCTAAAAAGTCGCATAAAAATATCTCTCTAAAGATGAAAATATTGATTTTGTAAATTTTCTCATATTTTTTCAATTTTGTCATATTTTTGGCATATTTTCATTTTGAATTAAACATTTGGTAATATTTCTACAGCTAACAAAACTAAGTAGTTAGGATATCAGGATATCATATACAGATCGCATTTATGACCCGATCCCTACGAAATTTTGCATGGGGATAAGATGAGGGTCAGAATAGAAGCCTACTCTTTTTGGAGATGATCGCCATATATTTAGGGGTTGGAATGGACCAAAAAACTGAAAAATTGTTAGCAGGTCGTAATTATCGCCCGATCCTCACACACATTTGAACGGACATTGCAAAAGCCAAGCAGTTTTGGATGACCATCCAAAAATATTCAATGTGTAAAAGAGGTTGCCAACTTTTGTAGACAAAATACGAAAATGTCTATTCCAGTGACTTTTTGGAGAATTCACAAATACAGGAAAGACTCACTTCTGACTATTTCGTTAACGCTGATTTCGTTGAAGAATATAGTCAAATGTCTGTATCTCATATAGATGCGTATCAGTCAAAAACCAATAATAAATGTTAATCTTTTGCCACTTCTGAGAGATTATGGGTCTTTGGGAAATATTGGTTCCAGATCTAGGAAGACCATTTAAGTGCAACATCAACCAATACATTGGAAGTAAGCAAATTAGTTTAAGTTGCTACTATTCGAAAATTAAAGAACGAAACCTGATGGTTTTCTTTTATAATTTGTCACAATATCTTGTGGAATTCTTTCGAGTATCTCGGCTATATAAACTGTATTGTTTATTATAGTGTTGTAGGGTATTCAACGGTCGGCCCCGCTCGACTGTAGCCTTTGCTTACTTGTTTTACTATATATTTATTTTACTATATATCCGATATCTTGGCTATCAGCATCACTGTAATAGTCAGAAGTGACCTTTTAATGATTTTTTGATTTCGTCTGGATTTAAAATATTCGCGGATTAGTTACAATTTTCGTGTTTTTTTTTTACAAAAGTTATGGTTTATTTTACCCGCTAAATATGGTCTGATGACCATCCAGTCATAAAATCTATCTCCAGAAAAATTTCGCTCTGATAGGTCTATAATTGTGTTCTGTAGAGCGACGGAAAAATCAAAAATTTGTTCTGTTTTTGGTCCATTTCAACCGCTAACCCCTAAATTTTTCGATCATCCCCATCATTTGGAAGAAATTTGGAAATTACATAGGGCTATACGAAAACCTGGACCTGCATACGTAATTTCCAGTCACAAACTATAGTACCTATTACGAAGTACACATGCGAAATTTGAAACCTTTCCAGTGAATAATGTCTCTTAAATAATCAAAATACTGAATAAAGGCATATACCGTTATATCGGGGCTATACCAAAACGTGGACCTATATAGCTCATTTTGAATACCAAAAGTCCTGTAGACCCAACACACATCTGAGTAAAATTTTATTAATCTACTTTAATTCGTTTAGAAGCTAGAGTGATTTCCACAGACAAACAGACGGACGGACATCGCTAAATCAACATAGAATTTTATGCTGATCAAGATTACAAACGGAATTAGAAACTTAATATACCATCTATACTATAGTGGAGGGTATAAAAATAATGAATATTGACTGGTACCGTTATATGGAGGTTATACGAAGACGTGGATCTGTATAGGCCATTTCTGTCATGGGAATCAGTACCAATTGTGAACTCCAAATTCTACATTTGAAACAATTTTGGTAAAAAGTGTGACAAAATTGATCAAAATACCGAATATCTGGACGTTATATGGAGACTATAAAATAAGTAAAAAACCTTAAGTTCAGTCGGGCCGAACTTGTAATACCTTCCACCATTGGCTAAAGAAAACATTTTTATATTAGTTCTTATACCCCCACAATAGTATGGAGGGTATATTAAGTTTGTCAATCCGTTTGTAACACCTCGAAATATATATTTTAGACCCCACAAAGTATATATTCTTGATCAGCGTAAAATTCTATGTCGATTTATCAATGTCTGCACGTCTAGCCCCCATAAAACGGTACCCTCCGATATTCGGTATTTTGATGATTTTAGCGACATTATTTACCGGAATTGTTTCAAATTTGGCATTTGAAGTTCGTAATGGATACTACAGCATATGACAGGAGATTGTCTGTGCAGATTCACGTCTTCGTATAGTCCCATATAACGGTACCCCCGATATTTGGTATTTTGATGATTTTAGCGACATTATTTACCGGAATTGTTTCAAATTTGGTATTTGAAGTTCGTAATGGATACTACAGCCTATGAAAAAAAATTGTCTTTGCAGGTCCACGTATGGTACCTCCATACATTCGGTATTTTATTTATTTTAGCTACGTTTTAAACAGATTTTTTTCAAGTTAAGCATTTTAATATTATAATAGCTTATGACAAAAATTGCAAAAAGGTCCACGCCGTCGTATATACCCTAATATACGGCAACATTCAATATTTTTAAGATTTTAACAGAATTTTTAATGGATTTTACTTTTTTGAAATTGCCAAATTTGTACCAAATGGTGGAGGGTATTCAAAGTGCGGTCCGGCCGAACTTACAACTTTTTTATTTATTTTATATGAGTTCCAACGTATTCCACTTTAAACTACAAATATCAGTAAGTCCGTTTGAATAATGCTGTTAAACTTTTCAAAAAACCATAAAGTGGGTGAGGCCGTTATATGGGGGTATGTCTATAGACAATTTTATGCTTCGAGAATTGTCATTTAACAAATCTTCTTAAATACGAAATTTTAAACAATTTCTTAGGTAACTATTACTAGATAGACCTAAGTATTCAATGTTCTGCCACCGGAGCTAGAACCCATGATGAACTACAAATACCAATGTTTGCACAAATCCATGGAAAATGAGTTACCGTTGCATGGGGGCTACCCTAAAAAGTTGACCGATACAAACAAAACGTGGACGGATATATCTCATTTTCAATACCAACCATCCTATATATATATATATATATATATATATATATATATATATATATATATATATATATATATATATATATATATATATATATATATATATATATATATATATATATATATATATATATATATATATATCTTCTCTTCTATATCTATAAAAGAGGAAAATGTTTGTACGTTTGTTTGTTTGTTTGTTTGTTTGTTTGTTTGTAATTTATGGACTCGAAAACCGCTGAATAGATTTTCCTGAAAATTTCCATATATACTGCAACATCGCCTGAAAGTAACATAGGCTATATACATTTTTGAATTTCCACTTGGAACTGGAGATATAGCATCAGAATCGGAGGTAGCTCCCAAAAATTTTGATTTAATATGCACATATCTATTGATTGGTTGAAGATACAGTCTCCAAATTTGGAATACGTAACGGAATTTGGAACAAAAATAAGTTTGCCAAATTATATTGTAATCGGTTCAGATTTGGATATAGCTCCCATATATATTTTCGACCGATTTCGTTCATTTGATGCCTCAAACACAATATGAATGCTCGATTCCAATGAAATTTGGAATGTGTGACGGGATTTAATCCGAAAATAAATTTGTCAATTTATATTGAAATCGGTTCAGATTTAGATACAGCTCCCATATATATTTTTGGCCGATTTCAAGCATTTGATGCACCAAACACGCTATGTATCCCCAATTTCAATGAAATTTGAAACGTGTGATAGATTTTATCTAAAAAATTTATTTCCCAAATTATATTGAAATCGGTTCAGATTTGGATATAGCTCCCATTTACATTTTCGGCCTATTTCATGTATTTGGTGGACCAAACACGACATGTATTTCCAATTGTAATGAAATTTAAAATAAGTAACGGAATTGGGAGCCAAAATGAATTTGTCAAATTAAATTGAAATCGGTTCAGATTTCGATATAGCTCCCATATATATTTTCGACCGATTTCATGTATTTGATGCACCAAACACGCTATGTATCTCTAACTTCAATGAAATTTGGAATGTGTAGCGGAAATTAAAACAAATATACATTTGTCAAATTATATTAAAATCGGTTCAGATTTGGATATAGCTCTCATATATATCTTCGACCGATTTCATGTATTTTATGCACCATACACGATATGTATGTTCGATTCCAAAGAAATTTGGAATATGTAACGGGATTTTGATTAGAAAATAAATTAGTCAAATTATATTAAAATCGGTTCAGATTTGCATATAGCTCCCATATATATTTTCCGCCAATTTCACATATTTGATGCACAAAACACGATACGTATTTCCGATTCCAACGAAATTCGGCATGAGTGGCTAAATTTGGTACAAAAATAAATTTGACAAATTATATTCAAATACGCTCAGATTTGATTATAGCTCCCATATATATACTCAGCCGATTTCACATATTTGATGCACCCAAAGCGAGAGAGAAAAAATCTGGCACCAGAAAAAATTGCCAAATTATATTGAAATCAGTTGAGGTTTGGATATAGCTAACATATATATTTCGGCCGATTTCATACATATTATGCACCAAACACGATATATATGACCGATTCCAATGAAATTCAGAATGTGTGGCGGAATTTGGTTATAATAATAAATGTGATAAATTAATTGGAAATTAGTTAAGATTTGGATATAGCTCCCATATATATATTCTCGGGCGATTTCACATATTTGACGCACCAATTTCAATGAAATATGAAAGGTGTGGCGGAGTTTGGTGTAAAAGTAATTTTTTTTAAATTATATTTAAATCGGATCAGATTGGGATATGATTTTAATAAGAACCATTGACCCACAACGCCTTAGGCTAAAACAAAAAAACAACACAACAATTTATTTGAAATACGCTTATTACGGCGAAGTATGTTGCTATCTCGAATTCACTAATTGCAATAGAAATGCCACTCTACTTAAAAAAAATGCAGTTTCCTGCACGCTTGGTATTTGCTATGAAATAAATAAATCCAAATACAAACCCTTCGTGTATGCATGTCATGTTACTGCTTTTGTAATGATTTTGTTTATTAACGCATTAAATTAGTGCAATATTTTTTTTTTTAATTTTTAAATTTATATTCGTAAATAAAATTTTGAATGCATATAAAATCAAAAGGGGTAGCGAAGCGCACCGGGTTCAGCTAGTATATATATATATATATATATATATATATATATATATATATATATATATATATATATATATATATATATATATACTTTATGTGGTCTACGACGAATATTTAGGGATGTTACAATGGAATGACAAAGTTAATATACCCAACATTTCAAGATGGAGGGTATAAAAACCAGGACTTATATGGATTGTTCTATGCAAGGAATTTTCCTACCTATGGTATGAAAAATGGCTATACCTCAAAATTCTACAATATAAAAATAAGTGGACTTTTTATTTATTTAAACCTATTGTCCAATGTTAAAAATGAGTGGAACACAAAACATTTTCCTTACCTAGTTCCTTGGCCTAAAATTGTAATATCCCACAACTCAGACAGAGCCCGATAAATAGTTTCATGCATTAAATTTTCCAGTCTATTAGGATTTTTTTATTTAAGTATATTATCAAATATGGTTGCATATTAGTTTGATCCCCTGCAATATTTATTCATATAACAAAATCTATTTGAAGAAAATAGGATAATCTGAAATAAAATGATTTGCTCTCAAACAAACTAATAAATGCTTCTTATTCAATCACATTAGGAAATTCGTTTGTCTGACAGTGTTAACAACTCCTATATCACACACTCACACATTATGTCTGCAATACGAGCTTAAACAAACGAACAAACAAACAAATCTATGCGAATGAATACACCGCAAATATCTTAATGCATATTTGTAATAGCCACGTTCGGACATATTCCATTTAAAGGAAGAGTGACATATCTCAGAAAAAAAAATTTAAATCATATTTTACCATAAGCTCATGGGAGGAAAAAATTTAATGAACAAAAATGATTTTATTATACTACTACTAATATAAGAAAATACTACTAGCCGAAGATATATATGTGAGCTATATATTATTGTTGGATTATCACCAAATTCGATGGAGTTTGTCCTTGAAATAAATGATTTGAGGACAATTGTATATAAATCGGACAATAATTGCGACCTGTAGAGACTGATGGACATCCATAAATCGACTCAAAAAGTGATTCTATGAGGATCCTCAAAATAAACTATGGGTCTATATCCCTTCCTTCTCCATGTTACAAACAAATGCTCAAAGACAAAGTAACCTTGTTTAAAAAACTGTTGCACCTGATTATAACCGACAGACTTACATTGCTAAATCGACGAACGTTACGCTGATCAAGAGTATATAATAGTAGCCTCAGTTAAATTGTTATGTAGTTTTTTATTGTAAGCATTAATACTATTGCACAGGAGTGGTGGGTCGAAGTTTTTATACCCTACACCACAAGGTAGTCAAGGTATTATGTCTTTGTGCATTTGTTTGTAACATGGAGAAGGAAGCGAGATAGACCCATAGTTACTTTTGAGGATCTTTATAGAATCACTTATTTAGTCGATTTATGGATGTCCGTCAGTCTGTCCGCCCGTCCGTCCGTCTGTGCTGGTATTCTTGTGAACAAAATGCAGGTCGCATTTATTATCCGATTGAGATGAACTTTTCCAAAAAACACTTGTTTGGCCCAAGGACAAACCCCATTGAAATTGGAGATAATCGGTAAGAATTTAGACATAGCTCCCATATATATCTTCGTCCGATTAGCTTTTTATTTTGCACCAAACGTGTAATATCAGCCCGAATAGTATGGAATTTTGCACATACAACCAAATTAGGCCTGAAAATAAGTATGCCAAATTTGATCGAAATCGGTTCAGATATAGCTATAGCTCCCATATATATTGTTCATCCGATTTGTTATTTTTGTCCTCCGCAGCCGTAATATGCACTCTGTAACAACAATATTTGGGGAAATATATCAAATGCAGCTCAGAAATACCTTTGCTAAATTTTATCGAGATCGGTTCAGATTTGGATATAGCTCGCATATATAACTTCGTACGATTTACCTTGGATTGTGCACCAGGACTTTCTTTATTTCTTATTTATAAAATAATATCCAAATCTGAACCAACTTCCATATACTTTAACAAGCTTTATTTTTAAACCAGATTCTGTCACACATTCCAAACTTCCTTCAAATTTAACATACATAGCTTTTTTAGTGCATCAAATACATGGAAGCTACATCCAAACCTCAACCGATTTCAATATAAATTTGCAAAATTTAATTTTGTACCAAATTCCGTCAAACATTCATTGGAATCGGATATACATAACGTGTTTGGTGCATCAAATATGTGAAATCGACCGAAAATATCCAGGGTGAGATGAAAAAACTGCAACCAACTTCAGACTGCTGTCATTTCTAAGCCACTTGTGCGAAAGTTGTTAAAATTATTCCAGTTACAGCTCTTTATATTGTTTAAAAGCGTGGAAAAGCATTTTGGTGAGGATTTTCCAGAAAAAAGTTATCCGTGATGGAATTCAAGCGTGATGGTGTGAATTTTTTATATTTGGCTATAAAACTACAAGTGGCTATAGTTAGAGCACTTCAGCATTTAAATGTTGTTAAATCTTTTGTGTTACGTATCATCGTTTGTTACCATGATACTGGTAGCGTAGCCCGACGTCAAGGAAGTGGACAGAAGAAAACAGCAACATCAGCAGAAATGGTTCGAAAAGTAAAGAAGCGACTTGATCAAAACCCGCGTCGCAGTTGCCGAAAAATGGGTTGTAAGCTGAACATATCGCAATATTCCATTCGTAAATATTAAAAAATGAGCAAGAACTTACACCGCAACAGAAAGAAAATAGATTCAAAAGAGCTTAAGAGTTGCTTCGCTGGGCCGAAAGTTGTGAACTGGCGAATTTGGTTGTCTCCGATGAGACAACATTCGTTGTCCAGCAGTTTGTCAACAAACAAAATGATCGTGTTTACTTGCCAAAGAGGTCAGCTGAAAATATGCACCTTCGGTTGGCTACCAGAACTCAAGCGCCGGCCATAGTGTTGGTGTGGGCCGCCATAACAGCCGATGGTCGCTCTCCGCTCGTATTAATCGACCGTGGCATCAGAATAAATGCCGAATAAATATTCTGAATGGTGGTAAATATTCTGAATGGTGTATTAAAGCTTTGGGCATGCAAACATTTTGGCTACAGACCTTGGACATTCCAACAGGACTTAACACCATCGCACTTAGCACGCGCCACCCAAGAATGGTTACAAAACGAGGTTCCTCGCTTCATTTCCACAGCACAATGGCCACCAAAATATCCGGATACCAATCAATTGGACTATTGTATCTAGAGTATTTTGGAAAGCAAGGTTGGTATTAAAAAGTACCAAAGTGTCGATCACCTCAAGCAAGCGCTTCGCCGGGAATGGGGTGATACCGCAGTGCAACATTCGGGCAGCGTGTGACGGTTTCATTGGCCGTTTGAAGGCCAAAATTCGTGCCACAGGTGACCAATTCCAACAAATCTTTACTTGTTTTTTTTTTTTTTTTTTTTTTTTTTTTTTTTTTTTTTTTTTTGATTTACGACACTTTTCGGATAAGTAAGCTCCGTGTCGAAACCGCAAATGTATGAATGGCGTGCGTGTATGTGTGTGGATGCTATGTAAGCTAGTGATAATATGTACGTTTGTTTTGGTTTCAGTTGCTGCAAATGATGTACACAAAAATTGACACATGTAACTGAAAGTGTACAACGGTAATAGTAGTAACACATTTACCACATAAAGGATAATAACATAAAAGCTCATAAAATCCTTTCAAAATCTTCCAATTTATTACGTATTTGTTCTTCGTTGACAATATACCGTTCAGAGTACTTAGTTCATCAAATCTAAGGAATCGATGAAACGTATCAATGGTTAAAGACATGAACTGTCTATAAGGACTGATATCAGTGTGAATTTACTTGAAGGAGAGCATTTTATTGTAGTCGCATAATATTGTGGAAATAAAATGTAAAAAAAGAAAGGAAGCTACATAGTAAAGAAGCTATATAGTTAACTCCAGGTTAAATTCGGTCGAATTTAACAAACTCCATGCTATTTTGGATTATATCACATATTTGGACCTATACCTAGATCAAATTTGACGAAGTCAGTTTCGCCTATCGTACCAAATATCATTGCCATAGAGTGCATGATATGACTTCGAGAAGGATTATATTAAAAAATATTGGAGTAATAGATATATGGGAACCGAGTTTCACCAAATGGAAAAATTCGCTTCAATATGTAAAAATCCACCCAATTTTCACAGATATTACATATTCGTTCACAAGAACCGTGAAATCGGATGAAGATATCGGAAGGAAGCTATACTCAAATCTGAACCAATCTCGATACAATTTGGTAGAGATATTTCTGAGCCGCATCTGATATATGGTACCAAATACCAAATTGTTGGAGAGTGCATATTACGAATTTGAGGTACTTTAACACCAAATCGGATGAAACATATATGGGAAGGGAAAATTAGAATTATGTGCCAAAATCCATTTTGACTGATATTACCCATTTGGTGTACAATAAACCTGAAATCGGATAGAGATATATATTAGAGCTATATCCAAATCTGCACCGATCTACATAGAATTTCGCATAGGTATTTCCGAGATGTATGCGATATCAGGTCCTATATATCACTGTTTTGGAGTGCATATTCCAATCTATATCAGAATCGATTTCCAACAAATTTGAAGTACTTGCTTCTAGGATAAATTCGGTCGTATATGCGAAAATCCAATAAACCTGAAATCGGGTAAAGATATATATGGAAACTAATACCAAATTTGAACAAATGTTGATCAAATTTGGCAGAGGTATTTCTGAGCTGTATTTATATTATGGTTGTGCGGGATTAAATAACAAATCGGATGAGTAGTATATATGACAGCTATAGCCATATCTCAACCGATTTTAACTAAATTTGACACACTCGATTCCCAGCTTACAATCTGATTACATGTGGCAAATTCCATCCTATTTCGGTGCTCAATAAAGGACAAATCGGACGATCATTTATATTGGAGCTATATCCAAATCCGATCTGATCTCCACTTTCAAAAGGGTTCGTTCTTGGGTCAAGCAAATGACTTGTGAAAAAATTTATCCAAATCACAAAAATACATGGACAGACAGACAGATAGACGGACGGACATGTACAAAGAGACTCAGAATGTGATTCTATACAGATAATCAAAAGGAACTATGGGACTATTTTGCATCCTTTTCCATGTTACAAACAAATGCACAAAGACATAATACACTGAAATAGGAAGGAATTTGTTAATTTCCAAAAAAAAAAAAAAAAAAAATAAAAAAAAAATGTGTTGCATATTACTGTTAAAATCATAAAAATACCGAATATTGGAAGTTACCGTTGTATTAGGGCCCATACAAAGACGAGGACCTGTATGAGGAATTTTCTGTCACAAGATGTAATATCCTTCACTTCTGTATCCAAAACTTAAAATTCCAAAGTTGAAATATTTTCGAATATCTGGAAGTACAGTTATATGGGGAACTAGCTAAACCCGATGCGCTTCGATAACCCTTCTGATCTCATTTTTATACCCTCCACCAAAAAAGGTATGGAGGGTATATTAACTTTGTCATTCCGTTTGTAACTCATCGAAATAATCATTTTAGACCCAACAAAGTATATATATTCTTGATCAGCGTAAAATTCTAAGACGATTTAGCCCTGTCCGTCCATCTGTCCGTCTGTTGTAATCACGCTACAGTCTAAACGAATTAAGATAGGAAGCTAAAATTTTGCACAGATCTCTCTTTTGTCTGCAGGCAGGTCAAGTTGGAAGATGGGCTATATCGGTCCACGATATCGTATAGCCCCCACATAACGGTACCCCCGATATTCGGTATTTTGATAATTTTACCCACATTTTTAAACGGAATTGTCCGAAAATCCACACAAGGAGTTCCTTGCAGATACTTTATACCTCGGCAGAGAATTATCTATATAGGTCTACAATATCGTATAGCCCCCATATAACGGTACCCCCCGATATTCGATATTTTGATGATTTTACCCACATTTTTCAACGGAATTGTCTGAAAATCCACACAAGGAGTTCCTTGTGGATACTTTATACCTCGGCAGAGAATTATTTATATAGGTCCACAATATCGTATAGCCCCCATATAACGGTACCCCCCGATATTCGATATTTTGATGATTTTACCCACATTTTTTAACGGAATTGTCTGAAAATCCACACAAGGAGTTCCTTGTGGGTACTTTATACCTCGCCAGAGAATTATTTATATAGGTCCACAATATCGTATAGGCCCCATATAACGGTACCCCCGATATTTGGTATTATGATGATTTTACCCACATTTTTCAACGGAATTGTCTAAAAATCCACAAAAGGAGTCCCTTGTGGGCATTTTACCTCCTCAAAATGAAGTGTCTATATAGGTCCACGATATCGTATATCCCCCATATAACTGTAACCTCCGATATTCGGTATTTTGATGATGTTAGCCACGCTTTTCAATGGAATTGTCTTAAAATCAACACAAGTAGTTCCTTGTGAGTACTTCACCCCCTGAGAGAGAATTGTCTATACAGGTCCACGATATCGTATATCCCCCATACAACGATACCTCCCGATATTCGGTATTTTTTGACCCACATTTTTCATCGGAATTGTCTGAAAATCCACACAAGAAGTTCCTTGTGGGTACTTTATACCTCGGCAGAGAATTATTTATATAGATCCACGATATTGTATAGCCCTCATATAACGGTACCCCCGATATTCTGTATTTTGATGTTTTAGCCATATTTTTCAACGGAATGGTCACAAGGGGTTCTTTGTACACAAGGGGTTCTTTGTGAACACTTTACCCACCAACAGAGAATTCTCTATATAGGTTAACGATAACGTATAGCTCCCATATAACGGTACCCCGCGATATTCGGTATTTTGATGATTTTAGCCACATTTTCCAATCGTATTGTCTGAAAATCCACACACGGAGTTCCTTGTGAGTACTTACACGCAGACATAGATTTGTCTTTATAGGTCCACAATATCGTATATCCCCCCATATATCGGCACCTTCCTATATTAGATATTTTAAAGATTTTAAAAGAATTTTATTGGATTTTATTTTTTTGAAAATTTTCTAATTCGTTCCAAATGGTGGAGGGTATTCAAAGTTCGGCCCGGCTGAACCTTCTGCTTTTTTACTTGTTTATTTTATAACTAACACGTGAACATGCCAGGAACAGCTGACCATGAAAAAAGAAGGAATATACCAAATTAAGTCCGCATAAACGATGGGTTTGTCCTCCGGATTTATAATTTCATTGCAAATGCAAAGCGTGCAGGAAACTGAAATCTTTAGAAGTTGAGTGGCATTTCTGTTGCAATTAGAGAATTCGAGGTAGCCACATACTTGCTCGAAGTAACCGTATCCTCAATTAAATTATTGTGTAGCTTTTTACCGTTAGCCTGCTTCTGGATAAAATCATATCACAATCGGAACCGATTAATATAATTTGACAAAATTTACTTTTATACCAAATTCCGTCACACCTTCGATATTTCATTAAAATCAAATATATGAAATCGGCCGAATATATATATATATATATATATATATATATATATATATATATATATATATATATATATATATATATATATATATATATGTATGTATATATATATATATATGTATATATATATATATATATATATATATATATATATATATATATATATATATAATCGATTTCTAATTGATTTGCCAAATTCCGCAACACATTCTTAGTTTCATTGGAATCGGAGATACATACCATGTTTGGTACATAAAATACATGAGATAGCCCGAAAATATAAGTGGGAGCTATATCAAAATCTGAACCGATTTCAATATAATTTGAAAAATTTATTTTCGGATCTCGTCCCGCATTCCAAATTTCATTGGAATCGAACATACATATCGTGTTTGGTGTATCAAATAAACAAAATCGGTCGAAAGTATATGGGAGCTATATCCAAATATGTACCGATTTCAATATAATTTAGTAAATTTATTAAAGTACCAAATCTAGTAACTTATGCCGAATTTCATTGGAATCGGACATACGTATCGTGTTTGGTGCATCAAATACATAAAATCGGCTGAAAATGTATATGGGAGCTATATCTAAATCTGAACCGATTTCAATAAAATTTGGCAAACTATTTTTTAGACAAATTCCATAATACATTCTAAATGTGGCGTACACAGCGTGTTTAATGCAACAAATACATGAAATCGGCCGAAATATATGGGAGCTATATACAAATCTGAACCGATTTCAAAATGTGTGAGAAAAGATAACCAACCGATTAGTTTGGTTGCTATTTCAATTCTAGTTTTATTTCCAAAATATTTTCCTTATGTACTACTGAAACTAATTTAACTTAACCTAGTCGCCGCCACACAATTGTTCTTATCTATTCTAATATTGAATGGAGAACATTGCAGGGCTGCTTTACATTTCATTCAAGTGATCTTGTGCATCTACTGAGCGCATCGATATCTGTGCGTGTGGGTCATAACCTTTATTATCTGACACATTATCGTATGCGTCAGCGCACAAGATCACCGAATTGTTCACATGTGGTATTTTATGGCGGCTGGGAAATATGTAATTTTTGAATATTTATTGTTTATTGCTAGTTTTTCCCAGCGCCTCAACCGCACTCAAAAGTATGTACAAAGTATTTTGTACATTCTCCCGGCATGTTTATAGTGGACTGTATTTTTTATAAAGTTAACAAATGGATAATATGGAATATTTAAATATAAAGATATGAAAGATTTGAAAAGAATATTTATGTGTAACTATCTATATACGTTGAAATAATATCAGGTAACCGCTTCCAGGAAACGACTCCAACGTTTCATCCAGCCTCTCTTGCCGATACCACCACCTTTATCTGCCGGCTTCATTTTCCATGCTGCCGAATTAGTAGTCCATCGCTGCAGACCGTCATCACCCATGTAGCAAATGATTGCCGTTGGCTTTATTGTAAGCTCCGATTCGTCGTCTTCTGTTTTCACGGCCCTTGATGATTTGCTATGGATTTCGCTAAGACCTTCAGGAACCGGAACCAGAGAATTTTGTTTGGCTTTTCCCACTTCTTCGAAAAATTCATTTCCATACTCGTTGGAATACTCTTCAGGAACCGGAACCAGAGAACTTTGTTTGTCTTTTCCCCCTTCTTCGATTAATTCATTTCCATACTCGTTGGAATACTCTTCAGGAACCGGAACCAGAGAATTTTGTTTGTTTCCATATTCGTTGGAAATGATGTGACCTTCTGTGCTTATCGCCTTCATTTCTTTTTCCTTTTCTCCAATATCATTATGTTTTTCGGGTTCTTCATTGGTCAGGGCGGAATTTTCTTCTTCTTCTTTCCGTTCCTCAAAATGAGGACTTGCCGGCGGGAAAAAATTCCCAGAACTACCTTCCAAGACTGGAATCTGTTTTCGTTCAACAGCATTATGTCCCTCTCTTGCACTTGCTAGTTGTGTGGACAGGTCATCTTTCCCAGCTTCGACGACTTGCCTTTCCTTTTGTTCCTTGTCCCCTTTTTGATTGTTGCTGGATTGCTGCGATAGGAACATCTGCTCAATTTCTTCCATAATCGACTTCATTTGCTCCTGGTGCTGCTGGATTATCGCATTCTGAAACGTCCGAAACTCTCGTACCATTTTTTTCATATCGAACTCGGATATATTCAATGCCCCAGGATTTTCGAGCTCAATATCTCCTGACGCTGTTGTATTTTCTCGCTCCTCTTCTTGGAACTTTTGATATTGGAACTCCTTTTCCATTTTTGCTTTTATATATATATATATATATATATATATATATATATATATATATATATATATATATATATATATATATTTTTTTTTTTTTTTTTTTTTGTATATTTTGCTTCTTCGTTTTTTTACTGCCTTCTTGGCTTTTTTTCATTTATTTATTATTATTTTTTTTTTAATTTATTTCTTTTTTAATTGGGACTTTTGATGTCCTCTTTTCAAAATTGCATGTTTTTTTTTTTTCTTTTTGGGACTTTATTGTCCTCCTTTAGTTATTTTTTTTAATTTGCTCCATGGGTCTTTTTTGTTTTTTTTTTTTTTTCTTGCTCCTATGGCGTATTTTGTAATTTTTGCCCGTTGGGTCTTTTTTATTTTTGCACTATGGCTTTTTCATATAATTTTGTCCCTTCGACTATCTCTTAAAATGCCCTACGGTCTTACATTTAAAATGTCTCGGCTGACTTTTTGGTAGCAGTTCTCCTCCTTTTTGAAGAACAGCTACTTCTTGTAGTGAGTCTCTTACCACTGGTGGGGGAAAACTCCTACTATTTTCGATTTGTAGTCGCTAGTTCTTTTCACTTTAACCAAAGTGAAGGCTCGATTGACCAATGTGTGATAACCAACCGATTAGTTTGGTTGCTATTTCAATTCTAGTTTTATTTCCAAAATATTTTCCTTGTGTACTACTGAAACTAATTTAACTTAACCTAGTCGCCGCCACACAATTGTTCTTATCTATTCTAATATTGAATGGAGAACATTGCAGGGCTGCTTTACATTTCAT
Organism: Musca domestica; assembly: GCF_030504385.1. Classification (NCBI taxonomy): domain Eukaryota; kingdom Metazoa; phylum Arthropoda; class Insecta; order Diptera; family Muscidae; genus Musca; species Musca domestica. The sequence continues at coordinate 3,389,660 of NW_026712376.1, read as the reverse complement.
TCAAGTGATCTTGTGCATCTACTGAGCGCATCGATATCTGTGCGTGTGGGTCATAACCTTTATTATCTGACACATTATCGTATGCGTCAGCGCACAAGATCACCGAATTGTTCACATGTGGTATTTTATGGCGGCTGGGAAATATGTAATTTTTGAATATTTATTGTTTATTGCTAGTTTTTCCCAGCGCCTCAACCGCACTCAAAAGTATGTACAAAGTATTTTGTACATTCTCCCGGGCGGCTTAAATGTGCATGTTTATAGTGGACTGTATTTTTTATAAAGTTAACAAATGGATAATATGGAATATTTAAATATAAAGATATGAAAGATTTGAAAAGAATATTTATGTGTAACTATCTATATACGTTGAAATAATATCAGGTAACCGCTTCCAGGAAACGACTCCAACGTTTCATCCAGCCTCTCTTGCCGATACCACCACCTTTATCTGCCGGCTTCATTTTCCATGCTGCCGAATTAGTAGTCCATCGCTGCAGACCGTCATCACCCATGTAGCAAATGATTGCCGTTGGCTTTATTGTAAGCTCCGATTCGTCGTCTTCTGTTTTCACGGCCCTTGATGATTTGCTATGGATTTCGCTAAGACCTTCAGGAACCGGAACCAGAGAATTTTGTTTGGCTTTTCCCACTTCTTCGAAAAATTCATTTCCATACTCGTTGGAATACTCTTCAGGAACCGGAACCAGAGAACTTTGTTTGTCTTTTCCCCCTTCTTCGATTAATTCATTTCCATACTCGTTGGAATACTCTTCAGGAACCGGAACCAGAGAATTTTGTTTGTTTCCATATTCGTTGGAAATGATGTGACCTTCTGTGCTTATCGCCTTCATTTCTTTTTCCTTTTCTCCAATATCATTATGTTTTTCGGGTTCTTCATTGGTCAGGGCGGAATTTTCTTCTTCTTCTTTCCGTTCCTCAAAATGAGGACTTGCCGGCGGGAAAAAATTCCCAGAACTACCTTCCAAGACTGGAATCTGTTTTCGTTCAACAGCATTATGTCCCTCTCTTGCACTTGCTAGTTGTGTGGACAGGTCATCTTTCCCAGCTTCGACGACTTGCCTTTCCTTTTGTTCCTTGTCCCCTTTTTGATTGTTGCTGGATTGCTGCGATAGGAACATCTGCTCAATTTCTTCCATAATCGACTTCATTTGCTCCTGGTGCTGCTGGATTATCGCATTCTGAAACGTCCGAAACTCTCGTACCATTTTTTTCATATCGAACTCGGATATATTCAATGCCCCAGGATTTTCGAGCTCAATATCTCCTGACGCTGTTGTATTTTCTCGCTCCTCTTCTTGGAACTTTTGATATTGGAACTCCTTTTCCATTTTTTGCTTTTATATATATATATATATATATATATATATATATATATATATATATATATATATATATATATATATATATATATATATATATATTTTTTTTTTTTTTTTTTTTTTTTTTTGTATATTTTGCTTCTTCGTTTTTTTACTGCCTTCTTGGCTTTTTTTCATTTATTTATTATTATTTTTTTTTTTTAATTTATTTCTTTTTTAATTGGGACTTTTGATGTCCTCTTTTCAAAATTGCATGTTTTTTTTTTTCTTTTGGGACTTTATTGTCCTCCTTTAGTTATTTTTTTTAATTTGCTCCATGGGTCTTTTTTGTTTTTTTTTTTTCTTGCTCCTATGGCGTATTTTGTAATTTTTGCCCGTTGGGTCTTTTTTTATTTTTGCACTATGGCTTTTTCATATAATTTTGTCCCTTCGACTATCTCTTAAAATGCCCTACGGTCTTACATTTAAAATGTCTCGGCTGACTTTTTGGTAGCAGTTCTCCTCCTTTTTGAAGAACAGCTACTTCTTGTAGTGAGTCTCTTACCACTGGTGGGGGAAAACTCCTACTATTTTCGATTTGTAGTCGCTAGTTCTTTTCACTTTAACCAAAGTGAAGGCTCGATTGACCAATGTGTGAGAAAAGATAACCAACCGATTAGTTTGGTTGCTATTTCAATTCTAGTTTTATTTCCAAAATATTTTCCTTATGTACTACTGAAACTAATTTAACTTAACCTAGTCGCCGCCACACAATTGTTCTTATCTATTCTAATATTGAATGGAGAACATTGCAGGGCTGCTTTACATTTCATTCAAGTGATCTTGTGCATCTACTGAGCGCATCGATATCTGTGCGTGTGGGTCATAACCTTTATTATCTGACACATTATCGTATGCGTCAGCGCACAAGATCACCGAATTGTTCACATGTGGTATTTTATGGCGGCTGGGAAATATGTAATTTTGAATATTTATTGTTTATTGCTAGTTTTTCCCAGCGCCTCAACCGCACTCAAAAGTATGTACAAAGTATTTTGTACATTCTCCCGGGCGGCTTAAATGTGCATGTTTATAGTGGACTGTATTTTTTATAAAGTTAACAAATGGATAATATGGAATATTTAAATATAAAGATATGAAAGATTTGAAAAGAATATTTATGTGTAACTATCTATATACGTTGAAATAATATCAGGTAACCGCTTCCAGGAAACGACTCCAACGTTTCATCCAGCCTCTCTTGCCGATACCACCACCTTTATCTGCCGGCTTCATTTTCCATGCTGCCGAATTAGTAGTCCATCGCTGCAGACCGTCATCACCCATGTAGCAAATGATTGCCGTTGGCTTTATTGTAAGCTCCGATTCGTCGTCTTCTGTTTTCACGGCCCTTGATGATTTGCTATGGATTTCGCTAAGACCTTCAGGAACCGGAACCAGAGAATTTTGTTTGGCTTTTCCCACTTCTTCGAAAAATTCATTTCCATACTCGTTGGAATACTCTTCAGGAACCGGAACCAGAGAACTTTGTTTGTCTTTTCCCCCTTCTTCGATTAATTCATTTCCATACTCGTTGGAATACTCTTCAGGAACCGGAACCAGAGAATTTTGTTTGTTTCCATATTCGTTGGAAATGATGTGACCTTCTGTGCTTATCGCCTTCATTTCTTTTTCCTTTTCTCCAATATCATTATGTTTTTCGGGTTCTTCATTGGTCAGGGCGGAATTTTCTTCTTCTTCTTTCCGTTCCTCAAAATGAGGACTTGCCGGCGGGAAAAAATTCCCAGAACTACCTTCCAAGACTGGAATCTGTTTTCGTTCAACAGCATTATGTCCCTCTCTTGCACTTGCTAGTTGTGTGGACAGGTCATCTTTCCCAGCTTCGACGACTTGCCTTTCCTTTTGTTCCTTGTCCCCTTTTTGATTGTTGCTGGATTGCTGCGATAGGAACATCTGCTCAATTTCTTCCATAATCGACTTCATTTGCTCCTGGTGCTGCTGGATTATCGCATTCTGAAACGTCCGAAACTCTCGTACCATTTTTTTCATATCGAACTCGGATATATTCAATGCCCCAGGATTTTCGAGCTCAATATCTCCTGACGCTGTTGTATTTTCTCGCTCCTCTTCTTGGAACTTTTGATATTGGAACTCCTTTTCCATTTTTTGCTTTTATATATATATATATATATATATATATATATATATATATATATATATATATATATATATATATATATATATATATATATATATATATATATACATATATATATATATATATATATATTTTTTTTTTTTTTTTTTTTTGTATATTTTGCTTCTTCGTTTTTTTTACTGCCTTCTTGGCTTTTTTTCATTTATTTATTATTATTTTTTTTTTAATTTATTTCTTTTTTAATTGGGACTTTTGATGTCCTCTTTTCAAAATTGCATGTTTTTTTCTTTCTTTTTGGGACTTTATTGTCCTCCTTTAGTTATTTTTTTTTAATTTGCTCCATGGGTCTTTTTTGTTTTTTTTTCTTGCTCCTATGGCGTATTTTGTAATTTTTGCCCGTTGGGTCTTTTTTTATTTTGCACTATGGCTTTTTCATATAATTTTGTCCCTTCGACTATCTCTTAAAATGCCCTACGGTCTTACATTTAAAATGTCTCGGCTGACTTTTTGGTAGCAGTTCTCCTCCTTTTTGAAGAACAGCTACTTCTTGTAGTGAGTCTCTTACCACTGGTGGGGGAAAACTCCTACTATTTTCGATTTGTAGTCGCTAGTTCTTTTCACTTTAACCAAAGTGAAGGCTCGATTGACCAATGTGTGAGAAAAGATAACCAACCGATTAGTTTGGTTGCTATTTCAATTCTAGTTTTATTTCCAAAATATTTTCCTTATGTACTACTGAAACTAATTTAACTTAACCTAGTCGCCGCCACACAATTGTTCTTATCTATTCTAATATTGAATGGAGAACATTGCAGGGCTGCTTTACATTTCATTCAAGTGATCTTGTGCATCTACTGAGCGCATCGATATCTGTGCGTGTGGGTCATAACCTTTATTATCTGACACATTATCGTATGCGTCAGCGCACAAGATCACCGAATTGTTCACATGTGGTATTTTATGGCGGCTGGGAAATATGTAATTTTTGAATATTTATTGTTTATTGCTAGTTTTTCCCAGCGCCTCAACCGCACTCAAAAGTATGTACAAAGTATTTTGTACACAAAATAATGTTGCATTATTATTTTTGTTACAATTTCCTTGCAGATATGTGCATATAAAATCTAAATTTTTGGGAGGTACTTCCGATTCTAATGCTATATCTCCAGCTTTAAGTGGTATTTCATATATTTATATATCCTATGTTACTTTCAGGCGATGTTGTAGTAAAATTTCAGGTAAATCTGTTCAGCGGTTTTCGAGTCCATAAATTACAAACAAACATACAAACATAGATATACCAAAACCTACACTTATATTGGCAATTCTATGTCAGGATATTTCTTACATAATTGGAACACATGCTGCCAATTTACAGCACATTCGGGTTAATATTCTTACTAAAACACCCAAAAATCCTTAAATTTGTCTGTACAGTACCATAATTAATGTGGACCTAACACACACCTGTGTAAAAGTTTGTCAACCCACTTCATTTCGTGTGGAATTTAGAGACATGGAATTTTATGCCGATCAAGAATATTTATACTTTTTGGGAACTAATATTTATATTTCGAGGTGCTACAAACGAAATGACAAACTTAATATACCCTACATACTATTATGGAGAGTATAAAAAAACGATTGGTGGAAAATTTCATCTCAAACAAATACATGGACAAACGGACATTCATTAATTGATTTGGAATAAGATTCTACGGAGATCACAAAAAAGGAACTAGGGGTATATCTCGTTTTCTTTTGCATGTTACAGCCAATGTTCTCTGGTAATGCTTTCGTAGTTATTTGTTGATAATTTATACTTACTTTTTAAATGTTGAAATATATACGCACTAAAAAAAGTTAAAAATCGATGGTATTTAGGCAGCTAGTTCATTGTGCCAGATTTTTTTTGTCTTTTCCTACAAATCCCGGCATAATAACATATTCAACAATCCGTTCTCTCATTTAATCCGAATTACCCTTAAGCTATTCGAATTTTTGCCAATGATGATGATTATGATATACTACCATGTATCACATATCATGACATCATCAATCCTCGTTATCCACCTTGTGCATGGAGTGCTCTGCCAGTGATGTCTGCCATTGTGCAGCGAAGTGCTTCGTAAGGAAAGTGACGCAAATGATGTCTGATGTAAATGCCAACTACGTGTTTCTAAGTGTACCGATACTATTATCCCCTCTGCAGAAAAGTTTGTTTCTATTTCGACAAACTTTCATATTTTCTGAAAACAATATGAAAGCCAAACGTCCAGAAGGAAAGTACAGATGTGGATCAGTTTATAGTGTTGTGTCAAATAATGGTGATAGGGGTAAATCTTATGGATATATTGATAAATTTATAACGACAGCGATGAGAAACGCCAAAATTAGAAAAGAAACATTACGGAAAGGCAAAAGTCGACCATCGATACGCCAATTCCACTTGTATCCCTCATAAATTCGGCTGCATTACAAGTCCAGTATTTAGTAGGGTCACCAGCAGCAAAAAAGTTTCTATTTGAAATTTAGGCATTAATTGCGTATTAAGGCTTTAGTGCGGTTTAAATTTGAAATACAGGTTAAAACTAACCTATAAAAGCTGTAACTTAATCAATTTCCAATAAGCCTGACTGAGGTAAATTTATGTTGTGCAGGGTGAGATGAAAAAAACTGCATCCAACTTCAGACTGCTGTCATTTCCAAGCCACTCGTCCGACAGCTCTTAAAATCATTCCGGTGACAGTTCATTATATTGTTTACAAGCGTACAAAAGCATTTTGGTGAGAATTTTCCAGAAAAAAAAGTTATTCGTGATGGAATTCAAGCGTGATTTCTTTATATTTGGCTGGAAAACCACACGTGGCTATCGTTAGAACACTCCAGCATTTAAATGCGAATAAATCTTTTGTGTCTCGTACCATCATTCGTTACCGTGATACTGGTAGCGTAGCGTGAATGGACGGAAGAAAACAACAACATCAGCAGAAATGGTTCGAAAAGTAAAGAAGCCACTTGATCGAAAACCGCGTCGCAGTGGCTGAAAAATGGCTCGTGGCCTGAACATATCGCAATATTCCATTCGGCAAATATTGAAAAATGAGGTCGGGGTAAAGCCATTGAAATTCTAAAAAGTGCAAAATGCAAGAACAGAACAGAAAGAAAATAGACTCAAAAGAGCAATGGAGTTGCTTCGCTTGGCCGAAAGTGGTGAACTGCCGAATTTGGTTTTCTTCGATGAGAAAACATTCGTTGTCCATTGGCCACCACAACTCATGCGCTGGCCATGGTTATGGTGTGGGCCGCCATAACAGCTGATGGTCGCTCTCCGCTCGCATTAATCGACCGTGGTAACAGAATAAATGCCGAATATTGTCGTGAAAATATTCAAGAGGGTGTATTAAGGCCACCCAAACATTTAGGCTGCAGACCTTGGACATTCCAACAATACTTAGCAACATTGCATTCAGCACGCGCCACCCAAGGATGGTTACAAAATGAGGTTCCTCGTTTCAATCCGTTGGACTATTGTGTCTGGAGTATTTTGGAAAGCAAAGTTGGCACTAAAAAATACCAAAGTATCGATCACCTCAAGCAAGCGCTTCGCCGGAATGGGCCAAAATACCGCAGAGCAACATTGGCCGCTTGAATATCGTAATTCGTGCCAAAGGAGATCAATTCGAGCATATCTAAACTTATTCTAAAATTTGATGTAATTTCCGACATTTTTTGCTTTCATTACAATAAATTTAAAAAAAAACAAGTAAGCAAAGGCTATAGTCGTTTATAGCTAAATATAATCCAATGGTCACCCAAAATGCTGGAATTCTTCACTGTGCTTAATTATCTTTTCAGACGTGTCGATTGGCTCCAATTGTGTTATCATGATTTTTTTCTGTTTTTGATTCACTTGAACCCCTAAATATTTTGCGATCATCTCCAAAAGCAATTTGGCTATGTTCGTCAACGAAATCAGCATAAAAAGCCAGAAATTCGCCTATTGTGTATTTCGGATATCGCCTGTAAGTAATGTTGGTATTTTTTCACACAAAAATAGTAGTCCATTCTACCCGCTGTCTTAAATTCTAACTTAATGCAAGATTTCGTGTCCTTTGGTTCTATGTGTGACCTTTATAACGGCTGCAAAATCAGGAACATTTTGAGTTGCAGGTCCATTTCAACCCCTAAATATATTGCGGACATCTTTGAAAACAATAGGATTAGCTCTTCTGAGCCTAACCCTTCCTTTGTCAAAAATTTCGTGAGGATCGAACGATAATTGCAATCTGTATATAAAGAATAACCCCAACCTGTTTTGTAAAGTGCAAAAATATTACAAAATATACACTTCAATATTATAAGTCAAATTGAAAAAATCGCATGCGATAAAAAATATACTACAAAATCTATATTAACATAATTATTGGCGTCTTATGCGATTTTTTTAGGTTTTATACTTCTACGCCAAAAGGGCATTCTAAATTTACAAAATTTGTCAAAATCCCTTCAGCCATTCTGGAGATATAAGCATTCTAGCTAACATCCCCTTCCTTTGTATATACACATTGTATATATTTCGCTATATGTATCCGATATTTTTACTATCGGCATCTACGTTACGGTCAGAATTGACCTGTTCGTCTATTTGTGATTTCGGCGGCATTAAAAATATTCGCGGTTTGACTTTTATATTTCAACCACTAAATATTACCCTATGACCATCAAAATTGGAAGGCTTCTGCCCAGCCCAAAGCTCTAGCCCCATGCTAACTTTCGCTTCGATTGGTCTATAATTGGGACCTGTAGAGCAACTGCAAAATCAGGAAATTTTTCAGTTTTTGATCCATTTCAACCCCTAAATATTATGCGATCAAAGAAATAGGGTTCTTTTCTGACCTAAACCCCACCTACATTTTAAATTTCATGAAGATCGGGCCATAATTGCGATCTGTAGAGTGATTACAAATTAACATGGACAGACGGACGGAGATACAAAGCTAGATCGACTCAGCTCGGCGAGATAGGAAGATCCGTATATACTTTCCTATGTGGGAAATCAATATTTCGTGGTGTTACATAATTTTTGGCCCAATCTAACTTATAATACCCCCAACACAAAGTGTTGTAGGGTATAAAAATAAAGTTTAAGCCGTTTGACTTTTTTGCAGTTTTTTTTTATCTCACCCTGTATATATTACTTTTTGGGATCTCTGACGAATATTTCGAGGAGTTGCAAAAGGTATGACAATTTTTACATACCCACCATTGTATAGTGGAGAGTATAATTAGGAAATATTTTCAGTGTTTTGTACCAATTTTTGTACACCCTCAGCCATGTGGCTACAGAGGGTACATATCATATGATGCGACCAAAACGTGCCTCATCGAAATAACGGTGTATCGGTTCAGATATAGCTATAGCACTTTAAATAGATTTTCTTTTTTGTTTTTTTTTTTTTTCACGGCCGTATCAACGATATTCGGGGAAATATGTAAAATACAGTTCAGAAATACCTTTGCGAAATTTTATTGATATCGGTTCAGATTTAAATATAGCTTCCATATATATCTTGACTCGATTACAAGTTTATTAAGCACTAAATGGTTAATACAAGCCCGTATTAAATGGATTTTAGCATATACGAACGAATTCAGCCTTGAAAAAATGTATCGAATTTGGTGAAAATCGGTCCCATATATGTGTTTTATCCGATTTTGTATTTAATTCCCTCACGCCGGAAAAATTCTCACTACAACAATATTTGATCCGATCTATCAGATACGACATAGAAACACCTCTGCTAAATTTTATAGAGATCGGTTTAGATTTGGATATAGCATCCATATGTATCTTCATCCAATTTCACGATTATTGTGAATAAAAAGTGTAATTTTTTGAGGTAAGCTCCACTAAATATGCCAGCCTTTCTTAAGTTGTGAATTTTATATATATATATGAATTTTATATAGCTGGGTGGCTGGCACAAAAAAAAATATTCTAAAAGTGTTACAGCCGTCGTTTTATTGACAAAGAATGTAAAAATATTTCCTAAACAATCATGATAAAAAATTATATTTAATAACCCTTTTCAGATGCCAAAAAAAGCTACGTATCTCATAAATACCTGCACATGTATTGTATTATAGCCATAAGCCTCTTACATGAGCTCTACTTTATGCAGTTGAAATAAATGAGACATTGATAAATGATAGACTCAAACTCCGTGTTAACGTCAGTGATTGTTGGTAAAAGTATGACAAATACTTAAAAGAGAATAAACTGTAATATTTTGCAAGATTTTTTTTTTTTAGGTACGACACGCGCCACTGACGTACAAACTATTATTATTTTGATAAGCAATATGAGTTGACTATATTTAGTGTCACTGCGAAGCATTAAAACTAGAGCTATTCAATAACACGTAGGCCAAGACTGTAAATGGGCTGTGCCGGCCATGTGATAGACCAAATATTCGGATATTTTGTCCTACAGTCATGTAAAAGGGTAATATTGGTGTTATCGGAAAAATGGGACCCTGTAAGGTGGTCAGCGTATTATGTATTTGTGCATTTGTTTGTTCCTTTTTGATTCCTTTTTCCTTTTGATGATCTGCATAGAATCACGATTTATGCATGTCCGTCCGTCTGTCCATGTATTTTTGTAAACAAAGTACAGTTCGCATTTATTGCCCTATCCGGATGAAATTTTGCACAAAGCGTTTGTTTGGCCCAAGGATGAACCCTATTGAAATTGGAGATAATCGGTCAAAATTTAGATATAGCTCTCATATATATCTTCGATTTGTTTTTATTGTGCTGCAAACGTGTAATATCAGTCCGAATAGTATGGAATTTTGCACGTACGATCAGATTGTACCTGAAAATAAGTATGCCAAATTTGATCGAAATCGGTTCAGATATAGCTATAGCTCCCATATATATTTTTCATCCGATTTGTTATTTTTGTCCTCCGCAGCCGTAATTTGCACTCTGTAACAACAATATTTGGGAAAATATATCAAATACAGCTCAGAAATACATTTGCTAAATTTTATCGAGATCGGTTCAGATTTGGATATAGCTTCCATATATAACTTCGTCCGATTTACCTTTGATTGTGCACCAAACGTCTAATATTTGCCCATATGGGGTGACATTTGGCACTTACGACCGAATGGAGTCTAGAAGCTAGTATGTCAAATTTGGTGAAGATCGGTTCAGATATACCTATAGCTCTTATATATAATGTTCATCCGATTTGTCATATTTGTTGCCCACAGCCGTAATATGCACTTCGTAGCAACGATATTCAGGGAAATATTTGAAATACAGCTCAGAAATATATTTGCCAAATTTTATCGAGATCGATTCCGATCTGGATATAGCTCCCATATATATTTTTATCCGATTTCAAATTAATTTCGCACCAAATGGGCAATACAAGTCCGAATTTAAAAGACACAAATGCTTCGGCATATTTAGTCCTTGAACTTTAAATTATAATTATAATCATAGCGTGTATGATTGAATTCTCCCATAAAAACTTTTAACTGTAATGCGCAGCTCTACTAAATTAGCAAAGTGGTGTAGGGTTTTGTTCACTGGGTTTGTTTACTGGGTTTTGTTCATTTGATGCTTAAACTATCTTGGGTATTCCTAAAACCGCGGAATTGGGACTCTCACACATATACGAGAGTTTAAATTTTCCAATATTGGTTTAATTTTCTCTTTGCATGACCGATGTAAAATCGGAAAAAAGTAAAACAAGTAAAACAGTAAATAAGTTCGGCCGGGCCGAATTTTTAATACCCTACACCGTTTGTAAGGAACTTGAAATTTTTCAAAAAACTTCTGGAAACTAAAACTTAAATGAAAACTGTTATATGGAGACTATACGAAGATGGTCAAATTTGAAACAATTCCGTTGAACTATGTCGCTAAAATCATCAAAATATCGAATATCGGGATGTACTGTTATATGGGAAATATATTTTTTGTCATAGGTTGTAGTACCCATTACGAACTTTAAATACGAAGTTTGTTACAATTCCAGTGAATAATGTCGCACAAATCATAAAAATTCCGAGTATTGGGAGGTACCGTCATATGGGGACTATACGAAGACGTGGACCTGCATACAAAAAAGTTTTGTCATGGCCTGTAGCACCCATTACGAACTTTAAAAATGAAATTGGAAATAACTCCGGTAAATAGTAGCGCTAAAATCATGAAAATACCGAATATCGGGAGGTACCGTGGACCTGCATACGAATTTTTTTCCATAGGTTGTAGTAACCATTAAGATCTCCCAATATGAAATTTGAAACGATTCCGGTGAATAATGTTGCCGAAATCATCAAAATACTGAATGTGGGCCGAAGTACTCCACTTCATCTTCTGTCGATGAATTCTACATTTACATCAAATCCCAGGTCAACAAGTTTTAAAAAATCGCCGACTTGTTTCGCAAATTAGCGATATAAATATTGATAAGTGAAAAAGCTGTAAGTTCGGCCGGGCAGAATCATTTAAAAATTCTGTTTAAATCTTAGAAAAATGAATGAAGCCGTTATATTAGGGTCTATATGACGACGTGGACTTGCATAGGTAACTTTTGTCATTAGCCATTACAGTATTCAAATGCGAAACTTGGAAAAAAAATCGGTGAAAAGTGTAGCTAAAATCATCAGTATACCGAATATACCGAGTTACCAAAATATGGTGGGGCTATATCAAAACGTGGACCTGCATAGACAATTTTCTGTCATAGGTTGTAGTATCCATTACGAACTTCAAATACCAAATTTAAAACAATTCCGGAGAACAATTTTGCTAACATCATCAAAATACCGAATATCGGGAGGTGCCGTTATATGGGGGCTAAACGAAGGCGAGGACCTACATTTTCAATACCAAAAGTCCTGCATACATAATATATATTCGTGTAAAGTTTTATCAACCTACTTCATTTCGGACAGACTCCGTCCGTCATCGTTGAATAGAATTTGTGGGGTCGTAAAAAGATTGTGAATCTTTGCACGGGAGATACCAGTAGGGGTGGACAGTAGGGGTGGACAGTAGGGGTGGACAATATGTGTTGATAGAAATATTGGCATTGATATCTATCATCTTTACACGAGATCTTGTGTGCAGAAATATTGTGATGAACGAAGTTTGAAAATAATCGGATGCTCATTTCGCGTTCTATGAGCTTCATAGTTATTTAAAATTTTGACCCCCTTGTGTGGGAGGTACCAATTAGGGTGGACTGATGTATCCCATCTTCGCACCTGATTATGTGTTGATAGAAATATTGGCATGTGCGAAATATAAAGAGAATCAGATGCCTATATTGTATTGTATAAGAGTTATAATTATTCAAAATTGCGACCCTTTTTATGTGAGGTATATGAAGGAGTGTCCGTTTTCGCATATGACGTAGCGCTGATACAATTTGATACAATAATGGGATTTGCAAAATTTGAACCAAATTGGATAATACGTTCTTGTTGTATACGGAAAATTATATTCTGTGAAAATGTGACCTCTTGTTGGGGAGGTACCAGAATCACATATAGGGGACCTATATTGCCCATCTCCGAACTTTGACAATAATATTAAGATGTAACAAGTTTGAATAAAAGAGGATGCTCCCTTCGAGAATTATCGTGTGTACCAACCAGACGGTCAGGCGGACGGACACCTCAGATGGACTCCATAGTCAAAAATCGTTATTTCGATGAGGCACGTTTTGGCTGTATCAAATGATATATACCCTCTGTAGCGATATGGCTGTTATTAAGACTACATGTACCCAATGCTGCCAGCATCACTTCCCTGTAAGTCTACATCCCCAAAAGTTTTTTTCTTTTATCTGTTATGAACGTTGGCCACACATAATGTCATACAGATACGTAACCACGTATGGAGTAAAATCCTTTATGGATTTACTCATATAAGCCAGCACGAACATGTTGAAAGAAGAACACTCGACAACGCGTCGCCTCAATGAATTGGCCATGCGATGAATGAGCGAAAAGTGAGAATTAAGTGGAAAAAAAAAGTTTTGACGTATAGGCCAAAAGTGCATCGCGAAGTGAAAATGATTTCCTTAAATGATTGGATGATTTATCATCTCTCGGTGTGCAGAGTTATTCCTTTAATTTGTGACTAGTTTTTTACTTTGTGGTTATACTTTTTTTTAAACTAACGCCAGAAGAAGTTTTGTGCTTGGAAAAAGTGTAAAGACATTTTTGCAAAAATAGAAGAAAAAATGTGAGACGGATAAAACAATTGTTCTTTTCTCCAATTTTTAATGATTGTATTAAACAATATCTAATATAAATTCAACAGTAACTGCTGCATATGTAGATATTACAAATATGTTTTAAATTGTATGTATTTTATTTATCCATATTCGAAAAAATGTTATTTAAACAAGTAACAAGTAAAAAAGCAGTAAGTTTTAACCGGAGCTATATTTGAATACCCTCCACCATTTGGAATGAATTTTCAAAAATAACAAGTAAAAAAGCCGGGCCGAAGTTTTTATATCCTACACCGTTTGGAAGAAACTTACAAACTTTCAATAAAATTCTGTCGAAAAATACCGCTCAATTTAAAACCGTTATATAGGGGCCATACGAAGACGTGGTCCTGCATAAGTAATGTGTGTCATAGTCTGCTGTAACGGTTCAGAACTTTACATACGAAATTTGAAACAATACCGAGAATAATGTCGCAAAAATCATGAAAATACCGAATATATGGGTGTACCGTTATATGGGCGCCATACTAAAATATGGACCTATTTAGACAATTCCCCTCCAAGAGGATGTGGATTTTAAGACAATTCCATTGGAAAATGTTGCTAAAATCATCAAAATATCGAATATCGGGGGGGTACCGTTATATGGGGGCTATACGATATCGTGGATCTATATAAACAATTCTCTTCCATGGGTGAAGTACACACAAGGAACTCCTTGTGTGGATTTTCAGACAATTCCATTGAAAAATATGGCTAAAATCATAAAAATATCGAATATCGGGTATATCTTTATGTGGGGGCTATACGATATCGTAAACCGATATAGCCCATCCCCGAACTTGACCTGCCTGCAGACAAAAGACAGATCTGTGCAAAATTTTAGCTTCCTACCTTAATTCGTTTTGACTGTAGCGTCATTACAACAGACGGGCAGACAAACGGACGGACGGACAGGGCTAAATCGTCTTAGAATTTTACGCTGGACAAGAATATATATATATTTTGTTGGGTCTAAAATTATTATTTTTGATGAGTTACAAACGGAATGACGAACTTAATATACCCTCCATACTATGCATCATGGAGGGTATAAAAATAACTAAACAAATACCGAATATTTTCTGCCACAGGCTGTAGCACCCTTTACGAACTTCACATACAAAATTTGAAACAATTCTGGTGAATAAAATCGTGAAAATACCGAATATTGGGAGGTGCAGTTGTATACCAAAATTCAAACCTATAATGACAGTTCTGTGCAAGGATGTTTCTTACATAATGGAAATACATTCTGACAATTACAGCAAATTTGTATTAAAAAATGTAATAAAAACACCCAAAAAATCCTAAATGTGTAGGTACAGTTATATGGGGGCTAAACCAAGTATTGGACCTATGTAGCCCAATTTCAACGCCAAAAGTCGTGCAGAACTCACACACATCTGAGTAACATCTTATCAACCTACTAAAACGATTTCCACAGATAAACAGGAATTCCTAAAATGTATTATTCGGTGTGTTAATAAAAATACAGCCAAGTTCGGCCGAACTGAACTATTGATATTACCAAGGAAAGAACTTCCAAAATTTCCGCTGAAAAAGTGCCGATACAATTATGAAAATGCCGTTTATCTGATGGCCAGTTTTATTGGGGCTATACGAAAACGTAGACCAATTCCAGACACTAGAAATAATTACGAGGAAAATTCCGCAGATTATGAAATAAAGTTAACAAGTAAAAAAGCTGTAAGTTCGGCCGCGCCGAACTTTGAATACCCTCCACCATTTGGTAAAAATTTAACAATTTTCAAAAAAATAAACTCCGTTAAAAATTCTGTTAAAATCTGAAAAATACCGAATGTAGCCGTATATTAGGGTCTATACGACGACGTGGACCTGAATAGGCAACTTTTGTCATAAGCCATTATAATATACAAATGCGAAACTTGAAAAAAAAAATCGGTAAATAAATGTTGCTAAAATCAAACGAAAAAAAAAAAACACCGAATATAAGGAGGTAGCATTATATGGGAGCTATACCAAAACGTGGACCTGCACACACAATTTTCTGCCACAGGCTGTAATATCCACTACGAACTTTATGTACCAAATTTTAAATAATTCCGTTGAATAGTGTCGCTAAAATCATCAAAATACCGAATATCGGGATGTAACGTTATATGGATGCTATACCCAAACGTGGACCTGCATGGACAATTTTCTGTCATAGACTGTAATATCCATTACGAACTTTAAGTACCAAATTCGAAACAAATTTGAATAATGTCGCTAAAATCATCAAAGATGATGAAAGATGATATTCGTATAGCCCCCCCTTATATGGGGGCTATACGAATATGTGGACCTGCACAGAAAATCTATGACAGGAGATTGTCATATCCATTACGAACTTTAACAAATTTGATAAAATTCCGATGAATAATGTCGCTAAAATCATCAAAGTACCGAATATCTGTAGGTACCATTATATGGGGGGCTATACCAAAACGTGGAACTACATGGCCCATTTGCAATACCAAAATCTAAGCAGAAATAATATACATTTGAGTAAAATTTTATCAACCTGCTTGATTTCGTTCGGAAGCTAGAGCGATATATATAATAGAAAGTATATCTGTGGTCTAAAATTTATATTTCGAGGTGTTGCAAATGGAATCACAAACTTAATATACCCGCCATACTATGGTGGAGGGTATAAAAAAGCAATGCCTTGAAAGTTTACATCGAAAAGTAACCAACATAGAGGGACAAGAGGGGGCCCTCTTCCACACTTTTCAATTTTTTCCGATTACGATTGTCTTGTTAAGGTTTTAACAAAGGGACGCATATAGTTTGAGATATATTTCTCATAATTTTGTATAGAGCTTCGATATTTGATAGAGATCTTTAAATTACACCAATAATTATTGAAGACATTTAATTTTGTGGCACAGTGATATTAAAGAGTAACATTATATGAAGGATGTACACAGATATATGTATATACAATTTTTTTTTTATGAAAATAAACTAGATATTGCAAATGCCAAGTAGCATCTTTCAAAAATTCCGTTAAACAGTAACACCTTGAAATATTAGTTCCCCACATAAGAAAATTATATATTTATGTTCCTGTCTCGCCGAGCTGAGTTGATTTAGCTATGTATGTCCGTACGTCCGTCAGTCTGGCCGTTTGTCCATGTTTAATTTCAATCACGCTACAAGTCGCCATTATGGCCCGATCCTTACGAAATTTTCTGCAACATGGTATTTTTATACAATTTGTTTGAGTTTGTTATATTTGTGAATATCCTTAAATCTTAGGTTAGCAACTTTTGTAAAGTCGATTGATTTGCATATCCCAACTACCTTTTCGCCTTAAATTGTCGACATGCAACTTGTACCATACTTCCTATTCACCTGAAATTCCATATTACCTTGCAATTTTGTTTGCATTCTTATTGAAATATTTTGGTAAATTTGTTACTTTGACATAACACGCTTAAGAATCTTTACCTTAAATTAACTAATAAACGTTTATGACGTAAAAATTCCAATGTTCACATTACACGTACACATACAACACCACCTCCCAAAAACGAACAACGAGAACGTCTTCTTTGTGAAGATGGAAATTTCGCTAACGTCTGCTCCGGGTTTGGCCTTCCTTTTTTTCTTTTTTTGGCTCATACTTCTTTCTGTTCTTTGGAGAAAGGAATTTAACCGAACAACCGCGTATGTCAGTCGGTGAAACTTTAAGAACTCAGCTAAATGTTATTTTACACTTAATAGTCACAGCATGTTTCCATTCACAAGAAGTTTTTCACCTCTTTTCCGTGCCACTGGCTGCAGCAGTTCAATGCATTCCTTGAGGTTTTTACAGGTGCTTCTTCTGCACTCCAAGTAAAGTGAAGTCAAGTTATGCAAAGCATTGTTATTATTGTACGCAATTTTGATGTGAATGGAAATTGAAGTGAATTTTCAGGATGTTGAGCTAGTAAAATCGTTATTGGGTTAAATGTTAATAGTTATTATTATACAGTGAACAATGGATGGCTGGGTGACAACAATGGACCGGGAAGGGGAAACAATTCGAACCGCTAATCTGAAGTTAAGGCGGGCGAAGTAAATGGGTTTATTATCTACTTCGTTTAAAATGGCTCTATATTTTATACTGTGAAAAGAATCAGTTAAAGAAGGTAGGTGGCAGTGCACCATATATTGAAAATTAAAATAGATTTGATCGAAAGTATTATAAAGGGCTTCAAAATGGCACCAAACACGAATAAATCTGTGAAATGTGGATAATTTTGAGAGTGAAATTTACTGGTCGGAGTTTTTTTGTTATTTCGATTTTTTTACTGACCTGTGAAGTTTTTTGCAATATTCCCATTTGTTTTGAAGGATTGAAAAAAGAGCAATTAAACAAATTATATTTTTTTCCATTTGGACCTACGCTGCTCAGAAGTTTCTAGTATTAAAACCGAATTTTCAGTTTAAAAAAACCAGTAAAGAAGGGTCAAAAGTCGGCTGGGACTTAATATATAATACCCTTCACCACTCTGCATATTTCATATAGCTACCGTAACAAAAAAAGTTTATGTTGAGAATTTATGTGAAGTAGATTATGAACATAATTTGAGTACGTAGAGAAGTTTCAGGGGCTTCGGAGGGAACTATGGGTGTTTTATCCACTTCTGCACCGACTTTTACAAAATAAATAATTTGTATACCCTCCATCTTGAAAAGGAGGGTATATTAACTTTGTCATTTCGTTTGTAACATCCCTAAATTTGGCACAATAATTTGTATTGCGTCTAGGATGGTTGGTACTGAAAATTAAATGTATCTGTCCAGGTTTTGGTACAGGGTGAGATAAAAAACTGCAGCAAAGTAAAACGCCATAATTTTTATTTATCTTTTTTAAATTTAATTGAATGGAAGCAGAAAATATTGGAAATAGCATCAAATTTTAGAATAAGTTTAGATTTGTTCGAATTGGTCACCTATGGCCTTGCTCTGCAGTATTTTGGCCCCCTCCCGCAAAGCGGGAGACAAAAGATTTATTCACATTTAAATGCTGGAGTGCTCTAACAATAGCCACTTGAGGTTTTCCAGCCAAATATAAAGAAATCACACTATCCCACTTGAATTCCATCACGAATAACTTTTTTTCTGGAAAATTCTCACAAAAATGGCTTTGTACGCTTGTAAACAATATAATGAACTGACACTGGAATAATTGTAACAGCTGTCGGAAGAGTGGCTTAGAAATGACAGCAGTCTGAAATTGGTTGCAGTTTTTTCACCTCACCCTGTATACCTTCATATAACAGTATCTCCCGATAGTCGATATTTTGATGATTTTCGCCAAATTTTTTCTCAGAATTATATACAAATTGGTATTTGTAGTTCATAATGTGTTCTAGCTTCGGTGGCGGATCATAGTATATATAAGTCTATGTTTTGGCATAGTCCCATTTAACGGTAACCCCGATATTCAGTATTTTGATGATTTTCGCGAAATTTTTTCTCAGAATTGTTTAAAAAATGGTATTTGTAGTTCGTAATGGGTTCTAGCTCCGGTAGTGAAATATTGTATATATAGGTCCACGTTTTTGTATAGCTACCGAATAACAATCCCTTCCGATATTTGGTATTTTGATAATTTTCTCAACATTTTCTCCACGGATTTGTCTAAAAATTGTTATTTGTAGTTCGTAATAGGGTCTTACTCCGGTGGCGGAACATAGTATACACATGTCCACGGAAGGAAGCCATAGTTACTTTTGAGGGTCCTCATAGAATCACTTTCTGATTCGATTTATGCATGTCAGTCCGTCTCACCGTCCGTCCACTATCCTAGTCAACAAAATGCAGGTCGCATTTATTATTCAATTGAGATGAAATTTTCTAAACAATATTTGTTTGGCCAAAGGACGAACCCTATAGAAATTAGTGATAATCGGATCAGATTTAGATATAGCTCCGATATATCAACAACCGATTTCGTGTTAATTGTGCACCAAATGGCCAATATAAGTCCAAATTACCTGAAATATGGCACATCCGACCGAATTTAGTCTACAAGCAAGTACATCAAATTTGGTGAAAATCGGTTCAGATATATTTATAGCTACCATATATTTGTTTCATCCGATTTGGTCTTTAAGACCCAAACATTCGTAATATACATTCGACAACAATGATATATGGTACCGGATATCAGATATAGACCAGAAATACCTCTGCCAACTTTTATAAAGATCGGTTCAGATTTGAAAATAGCTCCAACATATATCTTCAACTGATTTCGGGTTAATCGTGCACCAAATGGCCAACATCTGTCCAAGTGTCCTGAATTTGCACACATCCAACTGAATTCAGTCTAGAAGTAAGTACATAAAATTTGTGAAAATCGGTTCATATATATGTTTCATCGGATTTGAGTTTTTAAGTCCCTCATATTCGTAATATGCATTCGATAACAATGAAATTTGATACCAGATATCTTATAGAGCTCGGAAATACCTCTGCAAATTACATCAAGATTGGATCATATTTGGATATAGCTGCCAGTCCGCCAGTGCCAGTCAGTCCTAATGACCTGAATTTTATTAATATTTGCGTCAGTACTAGGTCAAGTGTAAAAATGGACAAGATCGGTCCACTCCTTCTGGTACCTCCCCCACAAAGGGTCAATATTTTTAATAATTAAAACTCTCACACAATTGATGTAAGAGTCCAATTGTCTTCAAATTTCACACATCCCAATATTTAATGTAACCCAAGGTCTGGTGTTAAGATGGAATATATCGGTCCACTCCTTCTGGTACCTCCCACACAAATGATCGAGATTTTCAAAAAAGTATATTTTTTCTGCACAGAAAGAGAAGCGATAATCCGATTTTGTTCCAACTTTGCTAATCCTGATATTTACGTCAGTTCTAGATCAGGTGCAAAAATGGATAATATCGGTCCACTCCATCAAGTACATCCCCCACAAATGGTCGAAATTTTGAATATCCAACAAGCTCTTAAAACACTAAATTAACATCCGATTCCATTCAGAATTAGCAGGTCTCAATATTTTTATAAACGCAAGATCTTTTATAATGATGGTAGAAATCGGATCATTCGTTCTGGTACCTCCCACACAAAGGACCTAAGTTTTGAATAATCAAAACAAGGAAAGAATCCGAAATAAACATCCGGTTCTCTTCATATTACACACGTCCCAATATTTCTACTAACTCAAGATCTGGTGTGAAGATGGGATATATCGGTACACTCCTTCTGGTACCTCCCCCACAAAAGATCAACATTTTGAGTATCCACGAAGCTCATAAAACGCAAAATTAACATCCGATTCTATTCAGACTTGAAGCTTCTCAATATTTTCGTCAACACAAGATCTGCCAACTTATAATTGTCATAACTTGGGAAACAAGTCGGTGGTTCTTAACAACTTGCTATATCTAAATATTTCTCTTAACCAGTATTCTGATAGGAATATGTAATTTGTCGGAATTTATGATTTCGCATAAAGTTGGATACGAATGTTCAATTTCCTTCAAATTTTGCACATACCAATATATTTTATCTGTATTAGATGAAGTATGAAAATTGAATACTTCTGTCCGCTATATCTGTTACCTGACGCATATTTCCGAAAATGTGCACCTATCTCATATGAAGTACAAGAATTAGCCGATATAGTCCAAATCTGTCACGTTCATAACTCAAGGCTGGGGGTATACATCTGTCGGCAAAACCGACTGATACTATTTTACTTGTTTTAATGTAATCCTTATCGAAGTGATATCATGCTCTCTATAGCAATGTTATTTGGTATTAAAGATTAAAATGTCTCCGTCAAATTTAGTGAAAATCGATCAAGAATTGGATATGCCTCCTATATATTAGTTCCCTCTGACACCAAATTATAACTGATCTAAAGCCAAATTTTGATAAGTGATATAATCTACTTCAAATAATTTTTTTGTTACGGGAGCTCTATTAAATATGTATAGTGGTGTAGGGTATCACATAGTCTGCCCCGCCCGACTTTTGACTTTTTCTTACTGGTTTTATCTGTATTAGATGAAGTATGGATATGGAATACTTCGGCCAACCCTATCTGGTACCTCACGTACATTTTAACATTTCCTAAAAATTATCACATATCTCATATAAAGTGCAGGAAGAAGTCGATATAGTCAAAACCTGGCACGTCACAATATTTATATCATATTTATGTAGGTCCGATACGAAGTGGACGATATTGGCCCTTTCCTACTCCTTAGAGGGTCAACAATTTGAATAGTCATAACATATGTCAAAATATATTTAAATAACCGAACATTGGCTGAGCGTTTACATCTGTCGGCAAACCCGACTGATAGTTGAACAGAATTTGTATAAATTGGCAGTTTGTGTTCCCTATGGGCAGTTAACATCTTTGTAATGAACTGTCGATATAGGTCTAAGTTTTGGTACTGTACCTATATAACTACACCTCATGGTATTCGGAATTTACACGATTTAATTTATAATTTGGAGTTCGAAATGGGTACTATTTCTTGTATTATCTACGTAAGACCATATTTTCGTAAAGCCCCCTGTTAGTGTCACTCAACTAACTTTCTGCGGCAACAGGATACCCGATCCACACTTTAGGTATGGCACAGGTTATACTGGGGTTTAGTGTCGTCCAATCGGGACCGAAAAATCAAACTCACAGGCCTCGTAGGGGCAGTAAAAAATTAAACTAGAGTTGTTCCAAAATTTCCTTTTTTTTTTTTTTTAATAAAAAAAAAACCACAACCTTTTATTTTGGCAATTCAAGATTTCACAATTTATTGATTTGTTAAATTTACGTTGTAGCAAAACACGACCGTCTCTTACGGTGATCAACAAACTCTGTTGATCCAAAAAAAAAGAAAACTAAACAAAAGGAAAAGGTCGAGAACTGACATCGATTGTCAGTGATGGCACATCAAATCGTGCACGTACGCAGAGATGAGATTAGTCCCTTTATACACGGAGGAAACTAATCCTTGCGTACGTGAACATGCCGCCCCCTTTGAACGATTAGTTCAAACAAAACAAAAGGAATAATAATAATATAAAAATAAATAAAATTCATAGAATTCAAAACGCCCACCGGGGCAGACTAAATATAGATTAAAGCTTAAGTTCAAAGCCCAGTAGGGGACAGAAAAAAAATAATCAATATACTTATGATTACAACAAATTCTAATTATACCAGCTCACGATGATTTAGTTAAATAGTATTTTGCTCCATAAACGTTCTCACCAACTCTGTGTTATCCACATCGGTCTCCAACGCACCAAAAAAGGCATAACCAAAAATGGTATTCTGCATGTAAGGGAGACCTTTCTGCTCTTGAGGTAAGCCCAGGTAGATATGTTTCGAGACATCTTTCCCCAATACTATGGAGCAACCCCATGGAAGGTAGAAAGAAGTGTCAGCTACATCTTCGACATCGTATTTTTTCCACACTTCTCCTGGAAGGCAATGGGCTTTTGGCGTTTCTAGGCGTCCATCATGGCTTGTTTTAAGCTTTATGGTGAGTGTTCGAACCTCGCTGTGTCTATCGGTAAATTGCAACTCGTAGTCAGGAATGTCGTAGTCTGTTGGAAAAGGTAACCTTTGATATGGTGGTGCAATGTAGCTCTCACTGCAATTCGGACTTAGTAATATTCGGACGATGTGTTTCTCGTCATCAACCCCAGGACGATGTACCAGAGCTTGGGCTGTCATTTGAAGCCACTGATGTTTAGAGTCATCAAGCTCGTGTAAAAGGGTATGATGCCTACGCCAACAGACACGACACACTTCAGGGCTACGACAATCCTCCAAGCTGTGTGATAGCCCCAGGCAGTTAACACAAGCCTTATTCTGACGCACATACCTCATTTTTTCCCGTGGATGGAGAACCAAGAAGCGCCGGCACAGTCTGAGTGAGTGTCGGGTTGCGCAAAGAAGGCAGCGATATTCCTCCATGTAAGGGAACATTTCTGAGAGAGATATAAAAGTTAATTAGTTTAAATTTAATAACACAGTTGGTTGTTAGGGAGTGAAGGATTGGGGTAGGAATTTTTTTTTGTAGTTACT
>NW_026712376.1:3122628-3250926 GCF_030504385.1 Musca domestica | reverse complement strand
ATGCAGACGCACTCCCGTAGGCTATTAATCTTTACCTTTCTCTACCTGCCTATGAGAACCCCAGCTGCCAGGCCAAGAAACGACAGGCTTCTCGTGGATCTGGGAAACAAAGGATGTGTGAAATCTGAAGATAATCGGATGTTTATTTCGTATTTTATCAGAGATATAATTTTTCAAAATTGGGCCGCTGTGGATGTGGACCCATACATTCCACCTTCAAACCATTATTATCGTTTTGTTGTTTAAATATGGTAAAGTTTTCGGAAAGAGCCACCAATTCGCATCAGCTCCCTTGATTTTGTCAGAGGATATTCTTCCCAGGTGTTATTCTAAAATAACTCCTCTGACAAAAAAAAAAAACTTTTTTAAGCAAATGATGAGATCGTAAACTCAATAGAATTTAATGTTTTAATTCTTTCTATTAAGCTTACGAACTCGTCACTTGGTTAAAAAAGTTGTTTGTCAAAGGAGTTTTTTAAAAGAACTCCTGTAAAGAAAATTCCCCGATAAAACCGAGGGAACTGATGAGAATTGGTGGCTTTTTCTGAAAACTAGGTATTCCCTGCCTTACACCCTGGTAAACATTACCATCCTTCTCCTCTAATTTAACAAACTTTGTCTTTTTTTAAACAAACAAAAATAATGGGATTAAACCTAAATATTTTGCAACAACAAAATACTACGGTATCCCGAACAAACAAGACAACACTGTTATATTTTAAGATAATTTGATTCTTCATTCGTAATTATGGATCGTTTTGAGCTTCCAAAACTTCGACCTTTTGTGGGAAAGGTAGCAGAAGGAATGGACCCATATATACCATTTGCACAACAGATCTTGCGTTTATAGAAGTATTGAGATATATGATACTCGAAGACATCGGTCTCTTGTTTTACATTTTATAATTATTCAAAATTTTGATATTAGAAGGGGAAGTACTTGATGGAGTGGGCTCCTGTCCTACCACTGACAAAAAATACTTGGGTCTTGGTATGTTTGCACAATATTGAATGATCCTTTCTCTTTCTATGAGGAAAATTATTTTCTTTGAAAATGTAAATCTTTTGTGGGAGATTTTCCAGAAGGAGTGGACCGATATTGTCCATCTCCGAACTCGATTTAAGTTTGATAATAACCTTACGATGCACCGCATTTAGACCAAACCGGGTGCTGCCTTCGAGGGTTACCGTGCGCACCAGCCAGCCAGACAGGTGAACCGACCGACGGACACCCCTGAACGGCTTCAAATGTCCTAAAACCATTATTTCGATGAGGCACGTTTTGGTCGTATCAAATGATATATACCATCTGACCTTCTGGGGGGAGGTGCCAGAGGGAGTGGTCCTATATATTCCGTCTTCACATCATATCTTTTTTCCTAAAATATTGGGTATGTGAATTTTTAAGAGAATTTGATGCTCAATTCGCATTTTAAGATAGTTTTGGTTATTCAAACGAAGTATATATGTATTCTTGATCAGACCTATCCGTCCGTCCATTCGTCTGTTGTAATCACTCTAGTGTCAAAACGAATTAAGATAGGAAGCTAAAATTTGTCAGTGTTCAGTTTTTTATCTGCAGGCAGGTCAAGTTCAATATAGCCCTAATCGGTACTCCCTGATATTCGGTATTTCGATAATAGCCAAATTTTTCACTGAAATTGTCTAAAAATCCACAAAAGGAGTTTCTTCTGAGTAATTTGCCCCCTGGAAGAGTATTTTCTTTATAGGTCCACATAATCGTATATCCCCCATTTAAAGGTACCTCCCTATATTCGTTATTTTGAAGATTTTAAGGACATAATTCACCGGAGATGTTTCCAATTTCGTATTTAGAATTCGTTATGGCTGCTGTAGTCTGAGACAAAAAATTGTGTATGGAGGCCCACGTCTTCGTATCAGTATTTTGATGATTTTAGCGATATCATTCACCGGATTTGTTTCAAATTTCGTATTTAGAGTTCGTATATGAAATACAACCTATGATGGAAAAATGTCTATGACCTGGACCTAGGTCTTCGTCTAGGCCCTATATATCAGTACCTCCCAATATTTGGTATTTTGTCGATATTAAGTACAATATTCACCGAAATTATTTGAAATTTAGTATTTCCTAATATGTACTACAGCCTGTGGCAGGAAATTGTCTACGCTGGTTCAGATCTTCATATAGGCCCGATATAACCCCTATATCAGTATTTTTATAATCATAGCCAAATGGTTCAATGAAAATGTATGAAAATCCAGACAACGAAATCCTTGCGGGTATTTTCCACCTTGTAATACAATTGTCTATATAGGTCCTCTATACCCCCCATACAACGGTACCCCCAGATATTAGGTATTTTGATGATTTTAGTGGCAGTATTCACCGGCTTTTTTATACCCTATAACACTATGTGTTGGGGGTATTATAAGATTGATTGGCCCAAAAATTATGTAACACCTCGAAATATTGATTTCCCACATAGGAAAGTATATATGGATCTTCCTATCTCGCCGAGTTGAGTCGATCTAGCTATGTATGTCCGTCCGTCCATCTGTCCTTCCGTCTGTCCGTCTGTCCATGTTAATTTGTAATCACTCTACAGGTTTTCATTAATTCAGAATGGCCTCTTGACAGGAAAGAAACAACGTCTAAAAAATCGCATAAAAATGTCTCTCTAAAGATGAAAATATTGATTTTGTAATATTTTCTCATATTTTTTCAATTTTGTCACATTTTTGGCATATTTTCATTTTGAATTAAACATTTGGTAATATTTCTAAAGCTAACAAAACTAAGAAGTTAGGATATCAGGATATCATATACAGATCGCATTTATGGCCCGATCCTAACGAAATTTTGCATGGGGATCAGATGAGGGTCAGAATAGAAGCCTACTCTTTTTGGAGATGATCGCCATATATTTAGGGGTTGAAATGGACCAAAAAAACTGCAAAATTGTCAGCGGGTTGTAATTATTGCCCGATCCTCACGCACATTTGAATGGGGATTACTGGCATTGCAAAAGCCAAGCAGTTTTGGATGGCCATCCAAAAATATTCAATGTGTGAAATAGTTTGCCAACTTTTGTAGACAAAATACGAAAATGTCCATTCCAGTTACTTTTTGGAGAATTCACAAATACAGGAAAGACGCACTTCTGACTATTTCGTTAACGCTGATTTCGTTGAAGAATACAGTCAAATGTCTGTATCTCATATAGATGCGTTTCAGTCAAAAACCAATAATAAATGTTAATCTTTTGCCACTTCTGAGAGACCTATAGTCTTTGGGAAATATTGGTTCCAGATCTAGGAAGACCATTTACGTGCAACATCTTCCAATAATTGGCAAATTAGTTAAAGTTGCTATTATTCGAAAATTAGAGAACGAACCCTGATGGTTTTCTTTTATTATTTGTCACAATATCTTGTGGAATTCTTTCGAGTATCTCGCCTATATAAACTGTATGTTTTATTATAGTGTTGTAGGGTATTCAACGGTCGGCCCGCTCGACTGTAGCCTTTGCTTACTTGTTTAGTTTTGTATTTGAAGTTCGTAAAAGGTACTTCGACCTATGATGTAAAATTTTCCAATCAGGTCCACGCCATCATATATCCCCAATATATAAATACCTCTCGATATTCCGTATCTTGATGATTTTAGCGGAATTTTTAATCGGAATTGTTTCAAATTTCGTATTTGTAGTTTCCATGACTGATGGTAGGTACCATTGTCGTCTTATAGGCCCCATAAAACGGTTTTCATATAAAGTTATCGTGCGCACCATCTAGACAACGTCCGGACGGACACCTTTAAATCGACTCTGAATGTCCTGAAAAGAGATCTAGGATCTAAAACCGTTATTTCGATGAGGCACGTTATGGCCGTATCAAATGACATGCTGCATATTAAAGTGATCCTGACCACAATACTCGAATAAGTTCACACACACACACCTCCCTTTGTTTAGATCGGTCATTGCTTCACAACCCCACCTAGCCGTTTTACTTGCCAAACATCTGTATGTGGTACATA
Source organism: Musca domestica (assembly GCF_030504385.1). Lineage (NCBI taxonomy): Eukaryota > Metazoa > Arthropoda > Insecta > Diptera > Muscidae > Musca > Musca domestica. The sequence goes on along the minus strand of NW_026712376.1, from coordinate 3,246,902 downwards.
CTGTATGTCATTTTTGGTATTTGGTATTTTGTCGATATTAAGTACAATATTCACCGAAATTATTTGAAATTTAGTATTTCCTAATATGTACTACAGCCTGTGGCAGGAAATTGTCTACGCTGGTTCAGATCTTCATATAGGCCCGATATAACCCCTATATCAGTATTTTTATAATCATAGCCAAATGGTTCAATGAAAATGTATGAAAATCCAGACAACGAAATCCTTGCGGGTATTTTCCACCTTGTAATACAATTGTCTATATAGGTCCTCTATACCCCCCATACAACGGTACCCCCAGATATTAGGTATTTTGATGATTTTAGTGGCAGTATTCACCGGCTTTTTTTATACCCTATAACACTATGTGTTGGGGGTATTATAAGATTGATTGGCCCAAAAATTATGTAACACCTCGAAATATTGATTTCCCACATAGGAAAGTATATATGGATCTTCCTATCTCGCCGAGTTGAGTCGATCTAGCTATGTATGTCCGTCCGTCCATCTGTCCTTCCGTCTGTCCGTCTGTCCATGTTAATTTGTAATCACTCTACAGGTTTTCATTAATTCAGAATGGCCTCTTGACAGGAAAGAAACAACGTCTAAAAAATCGCATAAAATGTCTCTCTAAAGATGAAAATATTGATTTTGTAATATTTTCTCATATTTTTTCAATTTTGTCACATTTTTGGCATATTTTCATTTTGAATTAAACATTTGGTAATATTTCTAAAGCTAACAAAACTAAGAAGTTAGGATATCAGGATATCATATACAGATCGCATTTATGGCCCGATCCTCACGCACATTTGAATGGGGATTACTGGCATTGCAAAAGCCAAGCAGTTTTGGATGGCCATCCAAAAATATTCAATGTGTGAAATAGTTTGCCAACTTTTGTAGACAAAATACGAAAATGTCCATTCCAGTTACTTTTTGGAGAATTCACAAATACAGGAAAGACGCACTTCTGACTATTTCGTTAACGCTGATTTCGTTGAAGAATACAGTCAAATGTCTGTATCTCATATAGATGCGTTTCAGTCAAAAACCAATAATAAATGTTAATCTTTGCCACTTCTGAGAGACCTATAGTCTTTGGGAAATATTGGTTCCAGACCTAGGAAGACCATTTACGTGCAACATCTTCCAATAATTGGCAAATTAGTTAAAGTTGCTATTATTCGAAAATTAGAGAACGAAACCTGACGGTTTTTTTTTATTATTTGCCATAATATCTTGTGGAATTCTTTCGAGTATCTCGCCATATAAACTGTATCGTTTATTATAGTGTTGTAGGGTATTCAACGGTCGGCCCGCTCGACTGTAGCCTTTGCTTACTTGTTTAGTTTTGTATTAGAAGTTCGTAAAAGGTATTTCGACCTATGATGTAAAATTTTCCAAGCAGGTCCACGCCATCATATATCCTCAATATATAAATACCTCTCGATATTCCGTATCTTGATGATTTTAGCGGAATTTTTAATCGGAATTGTTTCAAATTTCGTATTTGTAGTTTCTAATTTCGTATTTGTAGTTTCCATGACTGATGGTAGGTACCATTGTCGTCTTATAGGCCCCATAAAACGGTTTTCATATAAAGTTATCGTGCGCACCATCTAGACAAACGTCCGGACGGACACCTTTAAATCGACTCTGAATGTCCTGAAAAGAGATCTAGGATCTAAAACCGTTATTTCGATGAGGCACGTTATGGCCGTATCAAATGACATGCTGCATATTAAAGTGATCCTGACCACAATACTCGAATAAGTTCACACACACACACCTCCCTTTGTTTAGATCGGTCATTGCTTCACAACCCCACCTAGCCGTTTTACTTGCCAAACATCTGTATGTGGTACATACTGTATGTCATTTTGGTATGGTGACATTTTGCACAACATGAAACATATAAGTCTCACCTAATCGCTGAGTTTATATATAAAGAAGCATGCGGTATGTATGAAGGAACGTACGTATGTATAATTGTGACACGTTTGCATTTTGAATCCAATGCTTTATTTGCAAATAAATCCATTCGGAACTCCATTGCATTTATAAAACTAATTTATAAAATTTTGTATTGGGTTTCCTTTTCGTCGACAATATATATTTATTGAATATTTTACAGTTTTCTTAGAATGGAGGCTGAAAATATAAACCGGAAAAGGAAACAGAGCACATTAACTTAAAAGTTGTTTCATGCAAAGGAACGTCAGCTGGGCTGTACGGCTGGCTGGCTGGCTTACTCCTTCTTGAGTTAACCGGATGAACGACATTGCCATGGGAATCACGCACGTAGTGTGGCCAAAAAATTATTATGATAGCAATGCGATGATGATGATGATGATGAAATATACGAAACAAAGTATAAAACGTAACGAAACGAAAGCAATGCTTGAAATACATTTTGACGGCTATACACCGGGGAAGCATCAAAACGTAAAACAGTGGTTGCCATAAAACGTGACGAAATTGGCAATAATTTTAATTCGTTGAAAGGAAAATGGGAGGTAATGTTTGCATGTCAAACAAGTTGAAATGTTGCGTTTTTTTTTCACTTCTTTTTTCTTGCGGATATTCTCAAGGCACAGGGCATTTCAAAGTGCCCTGTCAATTAGAATTATTCTGAAGAAGCAGGTTTTGAATAACGTCAGAGCTGACACAACAGATGAAATCATCACCCAATGTAAATGATAATCAAATAAAAACTAAGTGATTAGTTCGACACACCAATTTCGGTTGCGTCAAAAACAAGAAAAAAAGGCTCAACATTTTCGAAAGGTTATCAAAATTTTCGTAAATAAGCAGAATTGTCGATTTAAGAGTCAAGATCAGCCGAAGAAATGAAACAATTTTCTAACATCTATATATAACAAGTAAAAAAGTTGTAAGTTCGGCCGGGCCGAACTTTGAATACCCTCCACCATTTGGTACAAATTTGGCAATTTTCAAAAAAATTAAAGCCCTTAAAATTCTGTTAAAATCTTAAAAATACCGAATGTAGCCGTATATTAGGGTCTATACGACGACATGGACCTGCATAGGCAACTTTTGTCATGAGCTATTATAATATTCAAATGCTTAACTTAAAAATATCTGTTTATAATGTAGCTAAAATAATTAAAATACCGAATACAGGTAGGTACAATACGTGGACCAGCACAGACAATTTTCTGGCATTGGCTGTAGTATCCATTACGAACTTCAAATTCAAAATTTGAAATAATTCAGGTAAATAATGTCGCTAAAATCATCCAAATACGGAATATCGGGGGTACCGTTATATGGGGGCTATACGAAGACGTGAACCCACATGGCTCATTTTCTGTCTTAGGCTGTAGTATCCATTACGAACTTCAAATAACAAATTTGAAACAATTCAAGTAAATAATGTCGCTAAAATCATCAAAATACCGAATATCGGGGGTACCATTATATGGGGGCTATACGAAGACGAGGACCTACATAGCCATTTTCAATACCAAAAGTCCTGCAGACATAATACACATTTGAGTAAATTTTTATCAACTTACTTTTTCGTTCGGAAGCTAGAGTGATTTCCACAGACGGACAGACGGACGGACTTTGATAAATCGACATAGAATTTTATGCTGATCAAGAATATATATACTTTGTGTAGTCTAAAATGTATATTTCGAGGTGTTACAAACGGAATGACAAACTTAATATACCCTCCATACTATGGTGGAGGTTATAAAAAAAGGAATAGTGAAATAATTGACTGACTGCTCTAAAATCAATGACTAGACGAAACGGTTACAAATTTTGCACAAAGGCCAATGTTGATGTGAAAATTGCGATAAGGCTAAGTACCATTTAGTATTATGTGGGAGAGCTAAAAACTTGAGATCTGGTAGGAGAATTACTTTTTGGAAAGTAGGATTGATATATGAAAGTGGTTTTAGAAATGTGCACAAAGTGTGCGAATTTTATTAAATGGTACTAAATTTCGAACAGTTTGATATTGGGTTAACGGATGAAGATTAAAATGTGAAATTTTGCATTGAGGTCCCTGTTGGGGGTCGGTTTGTGGTAAAGGAGTGGTTTTGGAAATGTTTGCTACAAGTGCACGAAAAGTACTAAATAGTACTATATTTGGTACAATTCGGTATTGCAGATAGTTCTGGAAATTTAAAATTTGTTATGGGGTCACTGATCATAGGTAGCCTGGATATATAGAGGTGATTTCGGAAATGTGTGTTTCAATTGTACGAAAAGTACTAAATGGTATGAAATTTGGTATTGGGTGAAAGAATAGGGATGAAATCCGGAAATCACTGCCACCAACAGTGGCGCAAAGGTGCTTTGAAAATTTTTACCATAATTGTTCGAAAAGTACTTAGTGGTACTAAATTGGGCATTGGGTGAAGTTATAGAGGTGAAATCCTCAAATTTGATATTGAGGTCTCTGTTAGTTGAGATATGAAAGCTGTTTTTTACGAAAAGTACTAAATGGTACGAAATTTGGTATTAGATGAAGAGATAGAGTTGGAGACCTCAAATGTGATATTGATTTTTCTGATGGTAACTGGCATTAACACATTTTGGTGTTTCTAAAATGTGTACTATAATTGTACAAAAAGTACTAAATTGTGTATTTGGTGAAAGGATAGAGGTGGAATGCCGATATTTGATATAGAAGTCTACTATAAGTCTGTGTTCTATAATTGTACCAAACGTACTAAATGTTGTATTGGGTGTAGGAATAGAGCTGAAATCCTGAAATTTGTTATAGATATCACTGTTCGTGTCTGTGGTTAAGATATGAAGACGGTCTTGAAAATATCTACTTTAATTGTACGAAATTACTAAGTGGTCCGAAATTTGGCATTGGGTGAAGAAATATAGCTGGAATCCTGAAATTTAATATTGAGGACTCTGTTGGTATTTTGGATTGAGATATGCAGGTGTTTTCGGAAATGTTTGCGATGATTTTTCGAAAAGTACTAAATGGTAATAAATTTGTCGTTCGAAAAAAAAATTGTTCGAAAAGTACTAAATTATTCTAGTTTTGGATCACTTTTTGCTTGGTTTTGGATATGTGCACTAAAGTTTACTAAATTTTGGTATTGGGTGAAGCTGCTAAAATTCTGAAATTTGATATTGAGGTCACAATTGGTGTCTGAAATTGAAATGTGGAGGCGGATTTTGAAATGGGTACTACAAGTGCACGAAAAGTACTTAAAATATTTGGTATTGGATGATAGCGATACAATTTTGAATATTGTTATTTTGATTACTGATGGTATCTGCGTACTACATTTGGTATTGGGTAAAGGGATAGAACTTAAATCATGAAATTTGATATAGATAGACTATTTGTGTCTGGAATTGAGACATGGAGGTGGTTTTGAAGATGTGTGCTATAATTGTATGAAAAATAGTACTGAATACTCACTACTGGTTTAGCGTCTACATAAACGAATAATTTTGAACAAAAAAAAAAAAAAAAAAAAAAAAAAAAAAAAAAAAAAATTGGATGCGGGTCTATTGTGCAATGGATTTGCTAATATCCTCCCCGGTAAACTTCAAAATGAAAGATTTTGAAGACATTTTAGTGTAAAATGTAAACATTTTCCTATTGTTCTTTCGAATAAGTAGAAGCTAGAATAACATCTAAAAAATTGAAAGTCTGAAAATTTAGTACGGTGTCTGAAGTTTTCATTAAAAAATGTTCCCAAAATGAACAAATTGTGCATTTTGAGTACTAAAGACACGTAACATTAACTGTTGGAACGAATCTAAAATTTTAAGGTGGGCTTTTTCTGGATGTTACAGATGCTGGTCAAGATGGAGACTGAATCCAAAAATGACTAAATTTCAATGGACCGGAATTCAGAGGGACTATGAGAACGGCATCAACAAGGGCTTTAGAGACTATTCTTTGGTCAAACACATCGCGGCCTTAAGGCTAAAAATTATTGAGGAATGAATCAATAATGTTACACAACATACTCTCAAGCAATTACATAGGTCAGACTATAATAAATGAACGAACATTTTTTTCCGGAAAGCGACTCGTGGAATAAGAAATTCCTAACGAGTATGGACGGATCAAAGTTAGACTGAACGGAGCTAGGTCTCTTTATAGAAGACCTGGGGACCAAAATCTCCCTTCCCGTACCGAACCACCTGCCCGACATGACATTTCATCATAATTCAACTAAAAGGCAAAATTTATTACCAAACAAGTAAGCTAAGGCTATAATAGTGCGGGGCCGACAATGTGATACCCTATAAGATTTTGCTTTTGAAATTATATCACGGAGCACTGTCCAGATATTACCTTTATCATTTTGAACAGGGACATTTGCCCAATATTTACGCATTCCGTCCTGTTAGTTGTTGTGGTCCATTTTACAGCTAAATATAAGCCAATGGTCATTCAAAATTCTAGTTTTTTCTGTTTTTGGATCATTTGAACCTCTAAATATTTTGCGATCATCTCCAAAATCAAGAGACGCCTCTGTATCTTCAAATTAGGCTCATTTACTTGATTTGCTTGTCTACGATATTTGGCTATATTCGTCAGAGAAATCAGCATAAAAAGGCCCGAAAGGTCGCCTTTTATGTATTTCGCCTGTAAGTAATGTTGGTATTTTTCACACAAAAGTGGTGGTCCATTCTACCCGCTGTCCTAAACTCGAACTTCATGCGAGATTTCGTGTCCTTTGGTTTTTATTTGTGACATTTATAACGGAACATTTTTAGTTGTTGGTCCATTTCAATCCCTAAATATATTGCGGATATCTTTGAAAACAATAGACCTAGCCCTTGTGAGCCTAACCCTACCCTTGTGAAAATTTTCGTGAGGATCAGAGGATAATTGCAATAATAACCCCAACCTGTGTTGTAAGGTAAAAAAATATGACAATATATATATATATATATATATATATATATATATATATATATATATATATATATATATCAATATAAGTTGAATTAAAAAATCGCATGCGATACAAAATATGAAAAAATAAAAAATACTACAAAATCTATATTAAAATCATTACTGAAAACTTTTTCTGCGATTTTATTAGATTTTATACTTTTATGCCAAGAAGGCATTTTTAATTAACAACATTTGTCAAAATCGGTGCAGCCATTCTTGAGATATAATTTTTCAGTTTTTGGTCCATTGGTCCATAAATATTATGCGATCATCTCCAAAAGCAATAGGCTTCTATTCTGACCTTTGTCCCACCTCCTTTCTAAATTTCGTGTGGATCGGTCCATAATTTGCAACCTGTAGAGTGATTACAAATTAACATGGATAGACGGACGGACGGACATACATAGCTAGATCGACTTAGCTCGGCGAGATAGGAAGATCCATAAATACTTTCCTTTGTGGGAAACCAATATTTCGAAGTGTTACATAATTTTTGGCCCAATCAAATTTACAATACCCTCAACGCATAGTGTTGTAGGGTATAAAAATACAATTCTCAATACTTTAGCACATTTTGTACAACCTACTTTTCTTTGTGTATTCTTCGAAGAATAAGAAGAATTATTCAACTTTATACGATTACATTGCCTAATATTTGGCATTGTCACTCATTTGAAATTCAATTGCCAATAATTGGATAATAAATTGATTACATAAACGTTCCACCAAACCATCTAATATGTGATATGACAGTCACATACTGTAATAGATGCGACGACTGCTTAATATTGCTCCCTAATATAATTGTTGCCACACTGATTTGCCACCATGACTTGTTGTTGAATGGAAGACATCACACCATAGAGTGTCTGGTGTAAAAGTGAATTGGAATTTGAGGGAATTTCGTCAGATATGCGCTGTGAGCTTGAAAAAGCAGAGGTGTATGTATGTGTGGCCTCAATTGATTGAATATCAAAACTACATTTCCTGAAGCAGTTTCCGCCATGATACATAGCCATGATATGAGACACAAAAGTGTTGTACATTCATCATCATAACTAAGTTCGACGACAACCAATACGTTGTGTGGCAACATAGAAGAGTGCTACCATAAAGTGGTGCTATCTTTATTTTAACTTATTGGTAAGACATACAGCATGTTTGAAGTGTCCAGGTTTTGAATGAATGTAGAATAATTACATTTTGTATTCTTTAATGCAATGTAATATTTTCTGAAAACAAAAACCACATACATAACTCTTATATTGGTTAAGTTCGTAAATGGACCAGGTCGGTCCACATTTTTTATGATTCCAGAGACGTAATAGACCAGAATTGTTTCGAATTTCGTATTTAGGGTTCGTAATGGTTACTACAGCCTATGACAATGTTCTACGTCTTTGCATAGCCCCCATACATCGTATTTTGATGATTTTAGCGAAATTGTTCACCTGAATTGTTTCAAATTTCATATTTGAAGTTCGAATAACAAAAAAAAATTTTCTATACAGATCCACGTATTTGGCAAAGGTATTTTCAAGCTCTATAAGATATCTGGAACCAAATATCATGGTTTTGGAGTGCATATTACGCATGTGAGGAACAGTAACACCAAATCGGATGAAACATATATATGGGAGCTATATCTGAACCGATTTTCTCAAAAATTTGATGTACTTGCTGTAGGCTGAATTCGGTTGGATGTACCAAAATTCAGGCCATTTGGATTGATATTGGCCATTTGGTGCCCCATTAACCCGATATCGATTGAAGATATATATGGAAGCTATATTCAAATCCAAACCAAATCAAATATCAATATTGAGGAGTGCATATAACGAATGTGAGGGGCCTAAACACCAAATCCGATGAATCATATATATGGGAGGTATAGCTATATCTGAACCGATTTTCACCAAATTTGATGCAGTGGCTTCTAGAGTGAATTCAGTCGGATGTGTCAAAACTCAGGTTAATTAGACTGATATTGGCCATTTAGTGCACAATTATCCAAAAGCGGTCAAAGATATATATGGGAGCAATATCCAAATCTGAACCGTTCTTGAAGAGGTATATCTTAAGCTCATGTGTCTGAGCTTAGAGCAAAACATCTAGATTAAATTTCAACATTTCAGCTCTATCCCTTTACCCAGTACCAAATTTAGTACTATTTCCGAAACCACCTCCTTATCTCGATTCCACATACCAAGAGACCCCTTAATATTAAATTTGAGGATTTCAGCTCTATTTTCTCACTCAATGTTAAAGTTAGTACCACTTAGTACTTTTGGTACAATTATGTCTTACATCTTCAATTCCCCTTTATATCTTAACCATATACATGAAAAGTGACATCTATATTAAATTTTAAGATTACAGCTCTATTCCTTCAGACAATACTAAATTTAGTACTATTTGGTACTTTTTGTACAATTATAGTACAAATATCCAAAACCACCTCCAGGAATTGGGATTCCTGATACCAACAGACACTTCAATATTGCATTTGAGGATTCCAGCTCTGTTAGTACCACTTAGTACTTTTCATACAATTACGGTACACATTTTCAAAACACCCTCCATATCTTTTAAATTTAAAGATTTCAGCTCTATACCTCCAACCAATACCAAATTAAGTACTATTTGGTACTTTCCGTACAATTATAGTAAACATTTCCAAAACTACCACCATATCTGAATCCAAGTACCAATAGAGACCCCAGTCTCAAATTTGAGGATTGCAGTCCTATCCCTTCACACATTGCCCAATTTAGTACCATTTAGTACTTTTCGATCCTCTATATCTTAAACGCTGTTGGTGCAGTGATTTCCGAATTTCAATTCCTTCACATAATACAAATTTTAGCACCAGTTAGTACTTTTCGTACAATTGTAATGTACATTTCCGAAATCATCTCTCTATGTCCTGGCTATACATGATCAACTCTAATACCAAATTTCAGATTTCAAGCACGATCAGTTCACCCAATACCAAATTGTACTGAAATAGTACTTTCCGTGCACTTGTATCACACATTTAAAAAACCACATGATTGTTGTTAAGGGTATTCCAAGTTCGGCCTGGCCGAACTTATTGGTTTTTTACTTGTTATTTCAAAATTCTCTAAATAAGTTAATGATTTCAAAGCTCCAATTGCCCACAGACATTTGACGTTAAATAATATTAAAGAGAGTAAGTAATTCAAAATCTAGTTCTGCTATAATCAATATCAGTTGCAATTTCAATTCCGAACCTTTCAGAATATTTGTATGCATGTTATATATCTATATACATGCACAAATATATTGAATAACAACAATTACAAATAAGAAAAGAAGAGGAAACAGAAGATGGAAATGTTTGCTGAACATATCATCCATTTCCGTTTGGAATTCGTACATATACGAGAGAAAGGATGTTCGCACACACAAATACACACACACACAATGATGTTTTAAGATGTCATATCCAGCAACTCGTTTCTGTGCCTTCTAACGTGTACAACAAAATATGATTATTTTTAATCTCACATGTATTCTCTGCTTCGTATCCGTCTTTTGTCAATTCTTACTTTTTATATTCGATTGATTCTTTTCTTTTCTTTCCAATCAAATTATGTTTCCAAATCAATGATCAGACATCAATGCAAGCAGATAAATGAATAAATGTACCGATTCTTTGTTCGATTCTATTTGCGTATGTATTAACGCACCTATCACCTGAATGTAACAAAGTAAGAATGGAATGGAGGTTGAATGCGACAAGAGAAACACACCGAAACACCGAGTTTGTAACTATAAATGGAAATAGTTGAAGAGAAAAACTTAAAATGGTACGTTATGAGCTAAACTATTAAAGAATCGCAAATATTAGCCAAAAAATTTGAAGAATTTTGATCTTTCGAATAATTTCTTCCGAACAAAATTCTATTGCTTTTGCTTGACGATTTTTGCCACACTTTCTAACGGAATAATTTAAAATCGATATTTAGAGTGTGTAATGGATTGTACCTCCTGCGGCAAAACATTGTCTATATAGTTCCACATTTTCCTATAGCCACCATATAAAGGTACCTCCCGATATTCGATGTTTTTACGATTTTTGTATTTAGAGTTTGTAATGGGTTCTGTATTTAGAGTTTGTAATAGGTTGTACCTCCTGTGGCAAAACATTGTCTATATAGTTCCACATTTTCCAATAGTCCCCCATATGAAGGTACCTCCCAATATTCGATATTTTGACCATTTTACCCACACTTTCTAATTGGAAAATGAAAAAATTTTAAATTCGGCATTTTGAGTTCGAAATATGATCTAACTCCTGCAGCAGAACATTTCCTATATAGGTCCACGTTTTTCTTTAGCACACATATAAAGGTACCTTCCGATGTTCGATATTATGACGATTATCGCCACACTTTTTTTCGAAATTACTACAAATTCAGCATTTAGGTTCTTCAGGTTAAATACAACAATTTCTATAAAAGTCAACATTTTTCTTTAGCCCCAATCCTCTAGATATTCGGAATTTTGATGATTGTAGTCAACTTTTTTACAGAATTGTTTGAAATTAGGATTAGACGTTCCTAATAAGTGAAGTGACACATACCGCCGAATACTGGAATCTCGGCATTTACAGACATATTTTTACATTTTACATTTCCATATTGCGGAGGGTATAAAAAGTTCGGCCCGACCGAACTTAACTGTTTTTTTTCTTGTTATACCCTCCACCAAAGCATGGAGTGTATATTATGTTTTCACAATTTGTAACACTTCGAAATATACATTTTAGACCCCACATAGTATATATATTCTGCATCAGCATAAAAATTTTATATAGATTTAGCGATGTCCCTCCGCCTGTCTGTCCGTCCGTCCGTCTGTGGCAATCACTCTAGCTTCCGAACGAATTGAAGTAGGTTGATAAAATTTTACTCAAATATGTGATTGATCTGTAGAACTTTTGGTAATGAAAATTGACTATATAGGTCAACGTTTTGGTATAGCCCTTATATTACTGTACCTCCCTTTGGTAATTTTATCGACATTGTTCACCAGAATTATTTCCAATTTCGTTCGTAATGGGTACTACAACCTGTGACTGAAAATTGCCTATGCAGGTCTTCTTATGGCTCACATATAACGGTGCCTCCCTGTATTCGGTATTTTGCTGATTTCAGCGACATTATTCATCGAAATGGTTTCAATTTTCGTATTTGAATATTTTAAAAGAAAAAGTTGCCTATGCAGGTCCACGTCATCGTATAGACCCTAGTATAATGGCCACATTCGGTATTTTTAAGATTTTAACTAATTTTTAACGGATATCTATATATATAAATTGTTGTTTGTTGGTAACGGAATCAGTTGCGAACGGCTGGACCGATTTGCATAATTTTTTGTACAAACGTTCGTCATACCCCGAGTTAGGTTTTTAAAGAAAAAAATATTGACCACGCCCACTTTTACGCCCGCTATTTTTATTTATCTAAAATCCTTATTTTTGCCAAAATAATGAAGATATCGGTTTGAAAATTATTACACGTGATACTGTTGACTTCCCATCCAACCCTATTTATTTGGAGGCTGAGGAACTAACCACGCCTACTTTTTAATCTAAATATATCAATATCTATAAAAGAAAGTTTTGTTAGTTACTACGCTTATGCTCCAAGAACCGCTTATCTGATTTAACGATTCCGACAAATTCAGAACTGTCTCTTGACAGAAAAGGATAATATCCAAAAAAATTACGTAAAAATGTGAAATTTTAAAATTTTAATTTTGACTTTTGAAATGTACAATAGTAATGTTTTATATTGCATGATTTTTTCCATTTTGACTTGGTATTTTCGAATGTACATTTGTAGTGTTTTTTTTTTTTTTTTTAATTCTAATATGATGGGTAGTCTTTTTGGGGAGTATAAAGCGACAACGGAAAAACAGTTATTTATGGATTTTATGTATTTATTGGGAAAGTGGAATTATACGAATAATATCATTTTTGAAGATAATAGGCTATGAACAAAAAATTAATATTTGAATTATTTTTTAAACGCTAAAAAATCACGAAAAAGGCAATCTGATTGCAAAAATTATAAAATCAGGAAAAAATTAAAAACAAATTAATGGAATCGAATTTCAAAATAATACAACATTATATTGAGAACTTCGTAAGGACCTTCAGACCGATTTGAATAATATTTTGTACAAATGTTCGTCATACCCCGAGTTAGGTTTTTAAAGAAAAATATATTAACCAAGCCTACTTCCACTTTATATATCTAAAATCCTTATATTTGCAAAATAATGAAAATATCGGTTTGAAAAATATTACACGAGATACTGTTGACTTTACATACAACACTAAGTTTTTATTTGGGGGCCGAGGAACTGACCCGGCCTACTATTTAATCTATATATGTACAAATCAATTGTTGTTCTTTTGTAATTGAATCAGTTCAGAACGGCTGGGCCGATTTGGATATTTTTTTAAATGGTCGTCCTACCCTACTACCCTACGTCCAAATTTGAAACAATTCCGGTGAATAATGTCGCTAACACCATTAAAATACCGAGTATAGGGAGTTAACGTTATATGGGGGCCACACGAAGACGTGGACCTGCACAGACAATTTTTTGTCATCGGCCGTAGTATCCATTTCGAACTTCAAATACCAAATTTGAAATAAATCTGGTGGATAATGTCGCTAAAATCATCAAAATACCGAAGACAGGGAGGTACCATTATATGGGGGCTATACCAAAACAAGGACTTGCACAGACAATTTTCAGTCATAGGCTGTAGTATCTGTTGCGAACATCATATACCAAATTTTAAACAATTCCGGTGAATAATGTAGCTAAAATCATTAAAATATATATCGGGAGGTACCGCTACATGGTGGCTACACGAAGACGTGGACCTGCAGAGACAATTTTCTGTCATAGGCTGTAGTATCCATTACAAATTACAAATACCAAATTTGAAACAATTCTAATGAATAATGTCGCTGAAATCATTAAAATACCGCATATCTGGAGTTACCGTTATATGGGGGCTATACGAATACGTGGACCTGAACAGACAATTTTCTGTCTTAGGCTGTAGTATCCATTATGAACTTCAAATACTAAATTTGAAACAATTGTTTTTATTGTAATTAAAATACCGCAGGTACCTTTATATGGGGGGGTGGTAAACGAATACGTGGACCTGAATAAACAATTTTCTGTCGTAGGCTGTAGTATCCCTTACGAACTTCGAATACCAAATTTGAAACAATTCCGGTGAATAATGTCGCTAAAATCATCAAAATACCGAATATCGGGAGGTATCGTTATAGGGCGGGTATACGAAGACGTGGACCTACACATACACTTTTCTGTCATAGGCTGTTATTACGAACATCAAATACCAAATTTGAAAAAAAAAAACTTTAAAAGTGTTGACAGTGTACACTAATGCTACGGGCCAGCAACGCGGTCCGGGTCAGCTAGTATATATTTTTTTAATTTTTTTTTTCAAAATTGCCAAATTAGTTCCAAATAGTGGAGGGTATTAAAAGTTCGGACCGGCCGAACTTACAGCTTTTTTTACTTGTATTGATATACATTGATTCATTTACTTACTTACCTATACATTAATCATATTTTCTTTATTTTTCTCCTATCAGATATTGACTTCAATTCTATTGCAATGTATATAGCAATGCTATATCATATTTCCACTATGGATTTGGATATATCACACCTTTATCGACCATTTAAATCCCCAAAGCATTTGTTTCTAAAAAATCGCTGGCATTTAACTCGAACATTATTACAATCCCACTCTTCGACATATGTATGGAACTAATGCTGACCTCATCATCATCAGCATCATCATTTCAGTTCTCCCTAGCTAACCATTGCTCTGGCGGCTACATTATGTGCAAATGTAGCCCCAAAATAAATAGACTGAGTACGAGTAACGGCAACTAATACTCATACATCAGGTAATTTTATGGCTCATGAACATTACGCTGGCCACCAATTTCCATGCACGTCCCATGACTGTTTGCTGCCTTCTGATGTTCCGACTAACGAATGCACACTTGCACGTACACGTGCTCCAACGACTCGTTGTCGTCATCGTCCATGGATATTATTTGCACACTCCAGTGACAATGCTAATGAAGAGTAGCCTGAAAAATGTGTTTTTACATCGCCTCGGCATGGGTCTGCTTTACTGGTTACTCCTGGTTACCAATCTAGTAAAATGCATTTGCTGTCTCATTAAGAGTGTGAAAAAGTACTGGTCAAGTACATCTCACTAATACCAGGCTATATTCTAGAGTTCCAGCAGATGCAAAACAAAAAAAAAAAAAAAGAAAAAATGAAACGAACAAAAACAAATTGCAACAGACAATCCTGTTGTTAATGGGGATATTCTATTATGACAACAGAGACATTACTTGTATAACGGCGCTGTAGATGTGAATGGGAGGGTCTTTACTACATTACACTGACAACATACATACACACACACACAAGTACATATTGCAGTGGTACAGAGAATCTAATTACAAGCAAATAATTGATATGCATTTTATTTAGTGTTGAACGAGTTGTTGCATAACCAACTTAAGGACTTTTCTCGCAATGGACATGCACTGAAATACAAGTAAGAGTAATTTCGGCTGTTTTAATATCCACCTTGAGGACAATTTTTACTATAGTCAAGAAAATAATTCTAAACCATAGCTACAGATGTTCGCACCAGACAATAGATAAAGGTTGGAAATACTTGTTCCAAAATTAATCGAGATCGGTTCAGATTTGGATGTATCTTCCATATATATCCCCACAAAGTATGTATATTCTTGATCAGAATTAAATTCTATGGTGATGTAAAAATGTCTGTCCGTCTGTGGAAATCACTATAGCTTCCGGACGATTTGAAGTAGGCTGGTAAAATTTTACTCAGATGTGTTTTTGGTCTGTAGGACTTTTGGTATTGAAAATCTATATCTATAAAAGAGGAAAATGTTTGTATGCTTGTTTGCAATTTATGGACTCGAAAACCGCTAAACAGATTTTCCTGAAAATTTCCAAGTATACTACAACATGGCCTGAAAGTAACATAGGCTATATACATTTTTGAAATTCCACTTGCAAGTGGAGATATAGCATCAGATTCGGAGGTACCTTCCAAAAATTTAGATTTGATATGCACATATCTATTGATCGATTAAAAATATATTCTCCAAATTAGGAATGCATAACGGAATTTGGAACAAAATTTAATTTGCGAAATTATATTGAAATCGGTTGAGATTTGGATATAGCTCCCATACATATTTTCGGCCGATTTCATATAATAGATGCATTAATCACGCTGTGTAAGCCGCATTTTAATGAAATTTGGAATGTGTGATGGAATTTGTCTAAAACAATATTTGCGAAATTATATTAAAATCGGTTCAGATTTGGATATAGCTCCCATACATATTTTCAGCCGATTTCATATAATTGATGCACCAAACACGCTAGGTACCTCTAATTTCGATGAAATTTGGAATGTGTAACATAATCTAGAACGAACATACATTTGCCAAATTATATTGTAATCGGTTCAGATTTGGATATAGCTCCCATATATATATATTTTCGACCGATTTCGTTTATTTGATGCACCAAACACGATATGTACGTTCGATTCCAATGAAATTTGGAATGTGTGACAAGATTTGATCAGAAAATAAATTTGCGAAATTATATTGAAATCGGATCAGATTTGGATATAGCTCACATATATATTTTCGGCCGATTTTACATATTTGATGCACCCAACGCGTCACGTATGTCTGATTCCAATGAAATTCAAAATGTGTGGCGGTATTTGCTTCCAATAATAAATTTGACAAATTGATTAGAAATTTTTGGATATACCTCCCATGAATAAATCTTTTGTGCCTCTTACCATCGCTCGTTACCGTGAAACTGGTAGCATAGCGTACAAGAAAGTGTACGGAAGGAAACAGCGACATCAGGAGAAATGGTTCGAAAAGTAATGAAGCGACTTGATCGAAACCCGCGTCGCAGTGGCCGAAAAATGCCTCGGGAGCTGACCATATCGCAATATTTCATTCGGCAAATATTGAAAAATGAGCTCGGAGTAAGCCATTGAAATTCTAAAAAGTGCAAGAACTTACACCGCAACAGAAAGAAAATAGACTCAACAGAGCTAAAGAGTTGTTTCGCTTGGCCGAAAGTGGTGAGCTGCCGAATTTGGTTTTCTCCGATGAGAAAACATTCGTTGTCCAGTAGTTTGTAAACAAACAAAATTATCGTGTTTACGTGCCAAGGAGGTCAGCTAAAAATGTGCACCTTCGATTGGCCACCAGAACTCAAGCGCCGGCCATGGTGATGGTGTGGGCCGCCATAACAGCCGGTGGTAGTCGCTCTCCGGTCGTATTAATCGACCGTTGCATCAGAATAAATGCCGAATATTGTCGCGAAAATATTCTGGAGCGTGTATTACAGCCTTGGACAAGCAAACATTTTGGCCGCAGACCTTGGACTTTCCAACAGGACTCAGCACCATCGCACTCAGCACGCGCCACCCAAGAATGGTTACAAAATGAGGTTCATCGCTTCATTTCGAGCGCACAATGTCCCCCAAAATCTCCGAATACCAATCCCTTGTACTGTTGTGTCTGGAGTATTTTGGAAAGCAGGGTTGGTCTATATTACTCGCTAAATATAATCTGATGACCATCCAAATTGGTAGGCTTCTTCCCCGCCCTAAACTCTAGCTACATGCGAAATTCCGCGTCGATTGGTCTATAATTGCGACCTGTATAGCTACTGCAAAATCCGAACTTTTTTCAGTATTTGGTCCATTTCAACCCCTAAACATTTGGCGATCTTCTCTAAAAAAAATAGGGTTCTATTCTGACATTAACCCTACCTACATTTTAAATTTCGTGAAGATCGATCCATAATTGCGACCTGTAGAGTGATTACAAATTAACATGGACAGACGGACAGACGGACAGACGGACATACATAGCTAGATCGACTCAGCTCGGCGAGCTAGAAATATCCATATATACTTTCCTATGGGAAACCAATATTTCGAGGTGTTGGCCCAATCAAACTTATAATACCCCCAACACATAGTGTTGTAGGGTATAAACAGTAATTACAGAAGCGGATGACAAAACAAGTAAGCAAAGGCTACAATCGAGCGGGGCCGACCGTTGAATACTCTACAACACTATAATAAACGATACAGTTTATATAGGCGAGATACTCGAAAGAATTCCACAAGATATTGTGACAAATAATAAAAGAAAACCATCAGGTTTCGTTCTCTAATTTTCGAATAATAGCAACTTAAACTAATTTGCTCATTTCCAATTTATTGGTAGATGTTGCACTTAAATATTCTTCCTAGATCTGGAACCAATATTTCCCAAAGACCTATAATCTCTCAGAAGTGGCAAAAGATTAACATTTAATATTGGTTTTTGACTGAAACGCATCTATATGAGATACAGACATTTGACTATATTCTTCTACGAATTCAGCGTTAACGGAATAGTCTTTCCTGTATTTGTGAATTCTCCAAGAAGTCACTGGAATGGACATTCGTATTTTGTCTACAAAAGTTGGCAAACTATTTCACACATTGAATATTTTTGGATGGCCATCCAAAACTGCTTGGCTTTTGCAATGTCCGGTAACCCCCATTCAAATGTGCGTGAGGATCGGGCGATAATTACGACCTGCTGACAATTTTTCAGTTTTTTGGTCCATTTCAACCCCTAAATATATGGCGATCATCTCCAAAAAGAGTAGGCTTCTATTCTGACCCTCATTTTATCCCCATGCTAAATTTCGTAAGGATCGGACCATAAATGCGATCTGTAGGATATCAGGCCCAATCAAACTTATAATACCCCCAACACATAGTGTTGTAGGGTATAAACAGTAATTACAGAAGCGGATGACAAAAAAGGAACAAAAATCCAAAAATATGGTTTCAAAATTCTTTTCCATAGACCTTTCCAAAAAAATGCATATTGCCTTTGCGGTTTAAATTGGTTTAACATTGGTAACTATGTTTTTATGATATCATAACAGATCTATGTTTAGGTATAGTCCCCATATAACTGTAACTGCCTATATTAGGTATTTTTGATGATTTTTGCGACATTGTTCACCGGAATTGTTTCCTTTTTTGTGTTTCTACACTCTATGGCAGAAAATTTGTTATGCAGGTCCCCGTCTGCGTATAGGCTCCGTATATCGGTATCTCCATATATTCCGTGTTTTGATGATTTTAGTCACATTATTTACGGGAATTGTTTCGAGTTTTTTATTTAAAGTTCCACGTAGGTACTACAGCCTGTGTCAGAAAACTGTTTATACAGGTCCAGGTCTTCCTCAATACATAGGGCGGTGTCGCTTTATAAATGCTTTGTAGAGTCTAATGTGATTGTTTCTAGTGTAACGTGGTTTTCTCGTCGGCTGAGGTAAGCTCAGCTGTACCCAGGGTCGCCATAAGGACCCACTAAACCTTATGAAATAATAAGAGTAGATTTCTCCCTTTCCTGGGGGTAAATATCGGATGTTTTATTGATCTTTAATTCTAGATTACAATCTACTCGGGTTGAAATACGATAAGATAAGTATTGAATATAGGATGGTAAATGGACTTCGGATATGTTCGTGACTCCAAGGTGATGTTGCTGAATTGGTGATCGGGGATTCGATGTTGACTCGGATCGTAGGCAGACGGGCGTACGATTCGTGAACAATCGGGAGTGATGACGTCGGGTGTACGCAATGAGTACTCGGGTGGTTGATATGAGTGTGGCTAGTCGACGATCGGATACTCGGGGATGACCGTCGGAGGTTGATTGTGAAGAATATGGGAATTACGATGTTGCGTTCGGGTGATGCTTGCGTTGACGATTTGAAGGTAATCGGGAACTCGTGTTCGTTGATGATTTGAAGGTAATCGGGAACTGGTGGTCGTCGGTTGTCGGCGATCAGGAATTATGATGGTTGTGTTCGGGTGATGCGGTCCGTTGACGATTTGAAGGTAATCGGGACCTGGTGGTCGTCGGTTGTCGACGATCAGGAATTATGATGGTTGTGTTCGGGTGATGCGGTCTGTTGACGATTTGAAGGTAATCGGGAACTTGTGTTCGTTGACGATTTGAAGGTAATCGGGAACTGGTGGTCGTCGGTTGTCGACGATCAGGAATTATGATGGTTGTGTTCGGGTGATGCGGTCTGTTGACGATTTGAAGGTAATCGGGAACTTGTGGTCGTCGGTTGTTGACGATCAGGAATTATGATGATTGTGTTTGGGTGATGCGGTCTGTTGACGATTCGACGGTAATCGGGAACTTGTCCGGGTCTTCGTGAGCGGATTGACATTCGTACTGGTTGGGCAGCTCGTTGAGGGTAGATTCGGCAACCGATGCGTTCGTGTAGATGGTTCGGGGTTCGTTCGTGTTCGACAGCTCGTTGAGGGTAGATTCGGCAACCGATGCGTCCGTGTAGATGGTTCGGGGCTCGTTCGTGTTCGACAGCTCGTTGAGGGTAGATTCGGCAACCGATGCGTTCGCTGTGTAGATGGATCGTGGCTCTTTCGGCAGCTCGGGTTTCTGTTATTCGGGTCGGCTATAGGGGCGAGGTAACTAGCCTAGCTACGATTCTCTAACTACGTCTACTCCACTACCAATGTTTGACTATAATACGGAACAGCGAGCCGAAACTCCTGTGGAACAGCGAGCCGAAACTCCTGTGGAACAGCGAACCGAAGTTCCTGTGGAACAGCGAGCCGAAACTCCTGTGGAACAGCGAGCCGAAGCTCCTGCGGAACAGCGAACCGAAGTTCCTGTGGAACAGCGAGCCGAAACTCCTGTGGAACAGCGAGCCGAAGCTCCTGTGGAACAGCGAACCGAAGTTCCTGTGGAACAGCGAGCCGAAACTCCTGTGGAACAGCGAGCCGAAACTCCTGTGGAACAGCGAGCCGAAACTCCTGTGGAACAGCGAACCGAAGTTCCTGTGGAACAGCGAGCCGAAACTCCTGTGGAACAGCGAGCCGAAACTCCTGTGGAACAGCGAACCGAAGTTCCTGTGGAACAGCGAGCCGAAACTCCTGTGGAACAGTGAACCGAAGTTCCTGTGGAACAGCGAGCCGAAACTCCAGTGGAACAGCGAACCGAAGTTCCTGTGGAACAGCGAGCCGAAGCTCCTGTGGAACAGCGAGCCGAAACTCCTGTGTAAATGAATTACCAGCCACTCAAATTAATGAGAGCCAGTCTTGGAAAAAGTATTCCCGACTAACGCTTTTATTAGTCGGAGGACGGCCGATGATCTTTAGAAAAATCACTAGCTACCCTTTGGCAAGCTCCTGCAGTAGCGAGCCTCCCTTTATCGCACCTCAAACCGAACGCTATATGTGACCGGTTCTACCAAGTCATTGCGAATTTTTAGCCTTACGCTGTGAGCAGCACACCACCGAAAACTACTTTGTTCACCACGCGCCCAATGAATGCTGCGTTTGTTGGCTAGTACTGTTGTCGCCTTGTTGACTGCGTATGACCGAGTCGTGTGTGCATGGTGGTGGTGGTTGGTTGGTGCAGTTAGCGTCGCACTTGCAGTGGCCGCTGTAGTTGTTCTCATTGTGTAATAGGTGCGTTTGTTTGTTCGTATAAATGTACGTGATGAAATCAGCACGTTACATCCCCCCCCTGCTTGGGAAAGTGATGCTTCACGGAGATAGTCGTGCTGTTTCGGCCGGGTTATATGATAATATGCTGGTGCTGCAGGCTGTGCAGCCTTGGTCGTCTTTCCTTGTTGATATTTCGGCAAAAGGTCTCTAGTTGCTGGTTCAATTGCCATCTGCCTCTTCGATAAACTTGCCGGCGGAGACACTGATTTTGTTTTTGCGGTAATTCGCTGTCTTGATTCCGGGGGTTTGCATGTTTTAGTGGGCGACTGGACTGGAACTTTTAAAGGTTTAGCCTTCGTAAAATCCGTGTTGGTGACTAATTTGGTATGAACTCGGAAGGATCGTCGAACTCTGGTACGGAAACCGTTGTAGTTTTCATAGGCTCGTCGGTGAGGTATTACATGATTCTCGGGTAACTGGTTCTTCTTTTGGGGCGACAGCACCCAGTCCGATATGCTGTGCAGGTAATGCAGACCGGAGCGATCAGTAATCGCTGCCTTGGGGACGACCTTCCCGTCTAAGACGATATCCAGACCTCTTTTCAGCAGGAAATCCATCCCTAGAACTACAGGTTCGGCAAGCGTCGGTAGTACTGTCGCCTCTATGGAGGTGGCTTGGTCATTGAAGACAATCGACACCGGGTATACCCTTCCACAGGTGGCCATTTGTTGGTCAGCAAGCTGTACTCTTCTGGTTATCGTGATCGGTTTAACCCTTTTCGTGTCCAACCACTTGCCGACTGAGCTATCGATGTAGGTAAGCGAAGCTCCGGTATCTACGAGAGCCCACAAACCTTTCCCATTGAGGAAGATCCAAATGTAATATCTCCCATGATGATCGGTGTCGATGGTCGGGTTCGCTCGGCACTCGCAGTTCCGGGATAGTATACCCTCCTTGCCACAATGGGAGCAAAACAATTTTCCCTTTTCTTGGCACTGGTAGCGTATATGGCCCTTCTTTTTGCAACGCCAACAATGCGTTGACCTATTATATCCTCCCGAGGTCTGCGATACCATGTGAGACGTATGTGGACGTTCGACACGAGCCTCGTCCTTCTTCAACAGCTCGAAATCGTCCACCAGAGACATCAATTCGTCCAAAGTCTGAAAGTCACTCCGACGAACGTAATGACGGTATTCGGGTCGAAGGCCGTCGTAAATCCGATCCAGGTGGTCCACTTGTCGTAGGGTAGGATGTTGCTTTGCCATGGTTAGCATTTGAAGAACAAAATCCTTGGCCTTCTCCCGATTGAATTGTCGCCTGTTATAAAACGAGTGTTCAAGTTGTGTTAAATGACGTTTTGACAAGAAAAATTTTTCGGCCTCTATTCGGAACGACTTCCAGGTCGTGATATCCCCTTTCTTGACTCTATACCATTTAAGCGCGTTACCTTCCAGGATGCAGGGCAGGGTGGATACGAGTCGGTCGTGGGGTATTCGGTAGCACTCGGCCAATTCCTCTAGTCTTTCCAAAAACTCGGACAAATCTCCCTCGCCTGTAAATTTTAAGTTCCATCGCTGTACCATACTCATGGTCTCGGAATCACAACTCTCCCGGCGAGGAGGTCGCTCGGGAATCTGCAAACACTCTTGAGTGACGACTGTTTTTTCTTCTGCCTGGAGCTCATTTTCCAAGTCACGTAATAAATTCTCGGTCGAACTCCTCAGTCGCTTTTTTCTCACGAAGTCCGCCAGTTGCCTCCTTAGGTGCTCGACCGTATATCCCTCTGTTTGTATAGCTGCCGCCTGGCATTGCTCTATCAGTTGTTCTTTCTTCAGCAGATAAATCCATCCTAGGGATTCGGGTTTCAATTTCTTATCGTATTTCTGACTTGACTCGTCCTCGGTGGCGGATGTTTCGGTTTTGCCGCGATGCGATTTCGAATCAGGTCCCTGCTCGGGCGCCATTTGTAACGTGGTTTTCTCGTCGGCTGAGGTAAGCTCAGCTGTACCCAGGGTCGCCATAAGGACCCACTAAACCTTATGAAATAATAAGAGTAGATTTCTCCCTTTCCTGGGGGTAAATATCGGATGTTTTATTGATCTTTAATTCTAGATTACAATCTACTCGGGTTGAAATACGATAAGATAAGTATTGAATATAGGATGGTAAATGGACTTCGGATATGTTCGTGACTCCAAGGTGATGTTGCTGAATTGGTGATCGGGGATTCGATGTTGACTCGGATCGTAGGCAGACGGGCGTACGATTCGTGAACAATCGGGAGTGATGATGTCGGGTGTACGCAATGAGTACTCGGGTGGTTGGTATGAGTGTGGCTAGTCGACGATCGGATACTCGGGGATGACCGTCGGAGGTTGATTGTGAAGAATATGGGAATTACGATGTTGCGTTCGGGTGATGCTTGCGTTGACGATTTGAAGGTAATCGGGAACTCGTGTTCGTTGATGATTTGAAGGTAATCGGGAACTGGTGGTCGTCGGTTGTCGGCGATCAGGAATTATGATGGTTGTGTTCGGGTGATGCGGTCCGTTGACGATTTGAAGGTAATCGGGACCTGGTGGTCGTCGGTTGTCGACGATCAGGAATTATGATGGTTGTGTTCGGGTGATGCGGTCTGTTGACGATTTGAAGGTAATCGGGAACTTGTGTTCGTTGACGATTTGAAGGTAATCGGGAACTGGTGGTCGTCGGTTGTCGACGATCAGGAATTATGATGGTTGTGTTCGGGTGATGCGGTCTGTTGACGATTCGACGGTAATCGGGAACTTGTCCGGGTCTTCGTGAGCGGATTGACATTCGTACTGGTTGGGCAGCTCGTTGAGGGTAGATTCGGCAACCGATGCGTTCGTGTAGATGGTTCGGGGTTCGTTCGTGTTCGACAGCTCGTTGAGGGTAGATTCGGCAACCGATGCGTCCGTGTAGATGGTTCGGGGCTCGTTCGTGTTCGACAGCTCGTTGAGGGTAGATTCGGCAACCGATGCGTTCGCTGTGTAGATGGATCGTGGCTCGTTCGGCAGCTCGGGTTTCTGTTATTCGGGTCGGCTATAGGGGCGAGGTAACTAGCCTAGCTACGATTCTCTAACTACGTCTACTCCACTACCAATGTTTGACTATAATACGGAACAGCGAGCCGAAACTCCTGTGGAACAGCGAGCCGAAACTCCTGTGGAACAGCGAACCGAAGTTCCTGCAGAACAGCGAACCGAAGTTCCTGTGGAACAGCGAGCCGAAACTCCTGTGGAACAGCGAGCCGAAGATCCTGTGGAACAGCGAACCGAAGTTCCTGTGGAACAGCGAGCCGAAACTCCTGTGGAACAGCGAACCGAAGTTCCTGTGGAACAGCGAGCCGAAACTCCTGTGGAACAGCGAGCCGAAGCTCCTGCGGAACAGCGAACCGAAGTTCCTGTGGAACAGCGAACCGAAGTTCCTGTGGAACAGCGAGCCGAAACTCCTGTGGAACAGCGAGCCGAAGATCCTGTGGAACAGCGAACCGAAGTTCCTGTGGAACAGCGAGCCGAAACTCCTGTGGAACAGCGAACCGAAGTTCCTGTGGAACAGCGAGCCGAAACTCCTGTGGAACAGCGAGCCGAAACTGCTGTGGAACAGCGAACCGAAGTTCCTGTGGAACAGCGAGCCGAAACTCCTGTGGAACAGCGAGCCGAAACTCCTGTGGAACAGCGAACCGAAGTTCCTGTGGAACAGCGAGCCGAAACTCCTGTGGAACAGCGAACCGAAGTTCCTGTGGAACAGCGAGCCGAAACTCCTGTGGAACAGCGAGCCGAAACTCCTGTGGAACAGCGAACCGAAGTTCCTGTGGAACAGCGAGCCGAAGCTCCTGTGGAACAGCGAGCCGAAACTCCTGTGTAAATGAATTACCAGCCACTCAAATTAATGAGAGCCAGTCTTGGAAAAAGTATTCCCGAATAACGCTTTTATTAGTCGGAGGACGGCCGATGATCTTTAGAAAAATCACTAGCTACCCTTTGGCAAGCTCCTGCAGTAGCGAGCCTCCCTTTATCGCACCTCAAACCGAACGCTATATGTGACCGGTTCTACCAAGTCATTGCGAATTTTTAGCCTTACGCTGTGAGCAGCACACCACCGAAAACTACTTTGTTCACCACGCGCCCAATGAATGCTGCGTTTGTTGGCTAGTACTGTTGTCGCCTTGTTGACTGCGTATGACCGAGTCGTGTGTGCATGGTGGTGGTGGTTGGTTGGTGCAGTTAGCGTCGCACTTGCAGTGGCCGCTGTAGTTGTTCTCATTGTGTAATAGGTGCGTTTGTTTGTTCGTATAAATGTACGTGATGAAATCAGCACGTTACACTAGGAGTTCCTAACAGAAAGACAAAAGTTAATATTTACTACTTAGTATGATGAAAGATATATTTTATCTCGCCATAACTCAAATTATACTCACCAAATTATACTCACTTAATGCACAATATGAATTTCCCACTACAAAGACTTTTCATTTTGTTGTAACAACAACACGAACAATTTCAAAGTAACCTGAAAAATAAAATTAAAGAGTTAAGATTCAGCTCATCTCTCATTTACTCTTTCCGAATAATGTGCCGCCAAATAAATTTGCAGCTATAGGATAACGCAAAATCCGCATAACATTTTGTTGCAGACGTGTAAAAGTATGAGGGAGCCAGACAAAAATTTGCATTTTATGAATCGTTTATATCAAAAAAAAAAAAAGTTCCACGGGGACTATAAATATTGTTGGCATTTCTCATGAAGTAACAGTTAACGCATAACATCAAATACGAATAGTTAATATTTTATCTGTATTTCGCAGGAAAAACATTTTGGTGCACAACATGAAACTTCTATATTTTATAATAGGCTGTGTCGCGTTGTATAAGTGTGTGGCTCAATTGCAAACCCGTGTCTGTGGACCAAGTTTATCGCAACTTTTGCAAACTGTCTGCGAAAATGGCTTCAATCCGAAATTCGACAAAAAATCCAATGGTAATTATTGTAGTTCCAATTATTTTAAAAATTTTAAAATAATGTTGTTTGTTTTCTTTTTCAGTGCCCCCTTATCTCTTCATTTCAAAACTGTCTAAGAGAAGTGGCAAAGAACCACTACAACCACTTTTTGCCGATATGCTATTCAATAAACGACCCAGTGCAGTTGCCAGTGCTCGTCAAGAACGTATATATTCCGGTGTTTATGATGAATGTTGTCGCAAAACGTGCAGCTTTAATGAAATTGTTGACTATTGCTTATAGATTTAAAGCTGTGAATTGACATTTTCATATATACATTAATAAAAATAAAGCTTAGCCTCAATGAAATTTGATTTGTATGTGCCAAAATTTCTTTTGAATACAAGTAAAAAAAAAAAAAAAAACATTAAGTTCGGCCAGGCCAAACTTTTAATACCCTCCACCTTAGGGAAAAGGAAACATTAGAGAAATGTGGCAAAAAAAACCGAATATCGGGAGGTACCTTTATGTGGGGGCTATACCACAACGTGGACCTACACATGCAATGTTTTGCCACACTTACAGGGACTCGTTATGACCTACAAATACCAATTTCCAGACAAATCCATGAAAAAATGTGGCATAAGTCATCAAAATACCGAATATCGGGAGGTACCGTTATATGGGGACTATACCTGAACCAGAACCAGAATACCAACCATCCTAGACACAATACAAATTGCTCTGCTAAATTTTGGTGCTCTACGTCGAATAATATGGGCTGTATCGTGATTTCAACAGACAGACGGACATCGTTACATCGACTTAGAATTTTATGCTGATTATGAATATATATACTTTATGGGGTCTACGACGATTATTTAAGAATGTTACAAACGGAATGGCATAGTTAATATACCCTCCTTTCCAAGGTGGAGGGTATAAAAATATGTATTCTATTGTAAAAACATTAAACCCTTTAATCAGTGCACAAAGAGATAATTTAAGAAAAATATATACAAGGTGAGGTAAAAAAAACTGCAACAAAGTCAAACGCCGTAATTTATATATATATTTTTTTGAAATTTTATTGATTGAAAGCAAAACAATTTCGGAAATAACATGAAATTTTAGAATAAGTTTAGATTTGCTCCAATTGGTCACCTTTGGCACGAATTATGACCAGTGAAACCGTCACACGCTGCCCGAATGTTGCTCTGCGGCATTTTGGCCCATTCCCGGCGATGCGCTTGCTTGAGGTGATCGACACTTTGGTATTTTTAGTGCCAACCTTGCTTTCCAAAATACAGACACAATAGTTTAACGGATTGGTATCCGGAGATTTTGATGGCTGGTAATGAAGCGATGTACCTCCTTTTGTAACCATTCTTGGGCGGCGCATGCTGAGTCCTGTTGGAAAGCCCAAGGACTGCGCTCAAAATGTTTGCGTACCCAAGGCTTTAGTACACTCTCCAGTATATTTTCGCTATAATATTCATCATTTATTCTGATGCCACGGTCGATTAATACGAGCGGAGAGCGACCATCGGATATTATGGCGGCCCACACCATCACCATTGCCGGCGCTTGAGTTCTGGTGGCCAACCGAAGTTGCACATTTTCAGCTGACCTCTTTGGCAAGTAAACACGATCATTTCGTTTGTTTACAAACTGCTGACCAACGAATGTTTTCTCACCGGAGAAAACCAAATTCGGCAGTTCACCATTTTCGGCCAAGCGAAGCAACTCTTTAGCACTTTTGAGTCTATTTTCTTTCTGTTGCGGTGTAAGTTATTCCACTTTTTGGAATTTCAATGACTTTGCCCCGAGATAATTTTTCGGCCACTGCGACGAGGGTTTCGATCAACTCACTTCTTTACATTACGAACCATTTCTGCTGATGTTGCTGTTATCTTCCGTCCAATTCCTTGCCATCGGGCTACGCTACCAGTATCACGGTAACTAGCGATGGTACGAGACACAAAAGATTTATTCACATTTAAATGCTGGAGTGCTCTAAAGATAGCCACTTGTGGTTTTCCAGCCAAATATAAAGAAATCACTCTATCACGCTTGAATTTCATCACGTATAACTTTTTTCTGGAAAATTCTCACCAAAATGCTTTTGTACGCTTGTAAACAATAGAATGTGCTGTCACTGGAATAATTTTAAACATTTTCCAGCCAAATATAAAGAAATCACTCTATCACGCTTGAATTTCATCACGTATAACTTTTTTCTGGAAAATTCTCACCAAAATGCTTTTGTACGCTTGTAAACAATAGAATGTGCTGTCACTGGAATAATTTTAAACATTCAAAACTAGTCAATTTATAACAAGTAAGCAAAGGCTACAGTCGAGCGGGGCCGACCGTTGAATACCCTACAACACTATAATAAACTATACAGTTTATATAGGCGAGATACTCGAAAGAATTCCACAAGATATTGTGACAAATAATAAAAGAAAACCATCAGGTTTCGTTCTCTAATTTTCGAATAATAGCAACTTAAACTAATTTGCTCATTTCCAATTTATTGGTAGATGTTCCTAGATCTGGAACCAATATTTCCCAAAGACCCATAATCTCTCAGAAGTGGCAAAAGATTAACATTTATTATTGGTTTTTGACTGAAACACATCTATATGAGATACAGCCATTTGACTATATTCTTCAACGAAATCAGCGTTAACGAAATAGTCAGAAGTGCGTCTTTCCTGTATTTGTGAATTCTCCAAAAAGTCACTGGAATGGACATTTTCGTATTTTGTCTACAAAAGTTGGCAAACTCCTTTACACATTGAATATTTTTGGATGGCCATCCAAAACTGCTTGGCTTTTGCAATGTCCGGTAACCCCCATTCAAATGTGCGTGAGGATCGGGCGATAATTACGACCTGCTGACAATTTTGCAGTTTTTTGGTCCATTTCAACCCCTAAATATATTGCGATCATCTCCAAAAAGAGTAGGCTTCTATTCTGACCCTCATCTTATACCCATGCAAAATTTCGTAAGGATCGAGCCATAAATGCGATCTGTATATGATATCCTGATATCCTAACTACTTAGTTTTGTTAGCTGTAGAAATATTACCAAATGTTTAATTCAAAATGAAAATATGCCAAAAATATGACAAAATTGAAAAAATATGAGAAAATTTTACAAAATCAATATTTTCATCTTTAGAGAGATATTTTTATGCGATTTTTTTAGACGTTTTTTGTTTCCTGCCAAGAGGCCATTCTGAATTAATAAGAACTGTCGAAATCAGTTCAGCCGTTCTCGACATATAAGAGATCTTTCAAGCATATCTTGTTTGATAGACATACATATCGCACATATTTTGCTATATATCCGATTTGTTTGATCTTAACATCAATGTAAAGATCAGAAGTAACCTTGTCATGGCTTTGTGATTTCTCCGGGATTTAAAATATTCGCGGTTTAATGAAAAATTTTGAATTTTTTCAACAAAAAAGATATGGTCTATTTTAGCCGCTAAATATTATCCGATGACCACCCAAATTGGTAGGCTTCTTCCCCGCCCTAAACTCTAGCTACATGCGAAATTCCACGTCGATTGGTCTATAATTGCGACCTGTATAGCTACTGCAAAATCCGACATTTTTTCAGTATTTGGTCCATTTCAACCCCTAAACATTTGGCGATCATCTCCAAAAGCAATAGGGTTCTATTCTGGTCCAAGCCCCACCTACATTCTAAATTTCGTGAAGATCGGGCCATAATTGCGACCTGTAGAGTGATTACAAATTAACATGGACAGACGGACAGGCGGACAGACGGACGGACGGACATACATAGCTAGATCGACTCAGCTCGGCGAGCTAGGAAGATCCATATATACTTTCCTATATGGGAAACCAATATTTCGAGGTGTTACATAAATTCTGGCCCAATCAAACTTATAATACCCCCAACACATAGTGTTGTAGGGTATAAAAAGTAAATAATAATTTAACACTAATTTGTTGGTTATTTAATAGAGACTGGTTGGCGAGTCCATAGCACCTTAACAATAAGCTTTGGAAAGTCTAGACGTGAAAGGCCAAAACTAGGGCTGGACTGACTTTATAATACCCTACACTACTTTGCATCTTTAGTAGATGTAGTATTGGATACTCCCTTCGAGATTTATCGTGCGAACCAGCCAGCCAGACATTCAGACGCCTCTAGATCGACTCCAAATGTAACCAGTAAAGAAAGTCCTAAAGTCGGGCGGGGCCGATTTTATGATACCCTACACCACTTTGCTAATTTAGTTGAGCTCCACTTAATAATTAAACGTTTTTTCATGGGAGAATTCAATCATACACGCTATGATTATAATTATAATTTAAAGTTCAAAGGACTAAATATGCCGAAGCATTTGTATCTTTTAAATTCGGACTTGTATTGCCCATTTGGTGCACAATTA
This sequence comes from Musca domestica, assembly GCF_030504385.1. Taxonomy (NCBI): domain Eukaryota; kingdom Metazoa; phylum Arthropoda; class Insecta; order Diptera; family Muscidae; genus Musca; species Musca domestica. The sequence continues at coordinate 3,215,890 of NW_026712376.1, read as the reverse complement.
ATTTGAAATCAGATAAAGATATATATGGGAACTATATCCAAATCTGAACCGATGTCGATAAAATTTGGCAAAGATATTTCTGAGCTGTATTTGATATATTTTCCTGAATATCGTTGTTATGGAGGGTTACGGCTGCAGGTAAAAAATACAACAAATCAGATGAACAATATATATGGGAGCTATAGCTATATCTGAACCGATTATCACCAAATTTGGCATACTACCTTCTAGGCTAGGGATGTGGCAAATTCCATCCTATTTGGGCAAATATTATACGTTTGGTGCACATTCAAAGGTAAATCGGACGAAGTTATATATGGGAGCTATATCCAAATCTGAACCGATCTCGATAAAATTTAGCAAAGGTATTTCTAAGCTGCATTTGATATATTTCCCCAAATATTGTTGTTACAGGTTGCATATTACGGCTGCTGAGAACAAAAATAACAAATCGGATGAACAATATATATGGGAGCTATAGCTATATCTAAACCGATTTCGATCAAATTTGGCATACTTATTTTCAGGCCTAATTTGGTTGTATGTGCAAAATTCCATACTATTCGGGCTGATATTACACGTTTTGTGCACAATAAAAGGCAAATCGGACGAAGATATATATGGGAGCTATATCAAAACGGACGGACAGACGGACTGACATGCATAAATCAACTCAGAAAGTGATTCTATGCAGATCATCAAAAGGAACTAAGGGTCTATCTCGTTTCCTTTTGCCTGTTACAAACAAATGCACAAAGACATAACACCCTGACCACCTTGTGGTGTAGGGTATAATGAATTTATTTGGTCCAAAGAAACCTAGGGTCTAAAACCGTTATTTCGATAAGGTACATTTGGAGCGTATCAAATAATATATTCCCTCTGTAGCCATATGGCTGAGGGTGTAAAAACCGGCACAAGTTTTTATTGGTTCTGAAAGATGATATATATATATATTCTTCTGATTCCAATGAAATTCGGACTGAGAGACGAAATTTGGTACAAAACTTAAATCCGTCGATATTTGGATATAGCTCTCATATATATTTCGGCTGATTTTATGTATTTTATGCACCATACACGATATATACGTCCGTCAGTGCAAAACCTTCTCGATATTATTTTGTTTTAAGTTTAGCCGATTCGCTGACATTTCCATTTCAATAGTATCCCCGTTACCTCATGGTTTACTTGCAACCATTGAATTTTGTTAAGCTTCTACAATTTTTTTGTCTTTTGTCTGCAACCTATTTCATCAATATTTGTACATCATTTACAATATGATTTCCAAATTACTTCCTATTACACTCAATTTATGTAAAATATCAATAAATTCATTCATTACTAGTGAATTGAACAACTCTTCGCTTAGTTTATGCAGTGTCCAATTAAAATATCGAACTATAAATGCCAATGTGGTTGACATTTTCATAATCTTGGTTCAACATGGATGTAGTCGCTGATAGGCATGAGTTACGTAGCGCGAAATGGACTTTGGACTATCAACTCATAAAGTACACTTATGCACATGAATTGTTGTTAAATTTGCCAGATGGACCGAAAATTGGAAAAAGCAACAACGTTTCCGCCATACGCTTAAGGCTTCACAACGTGCATGGTAAATAATGATATTAACAATACTCCGTGTGTTTTGCATAGGCCAATATACCGTTGAACGGGTGTGTGTATTTAAGTTGCACAACATACTTGTCTCAATGGACAATGGTATTCAAGAGTCGTCCTCGCACTGCTATTAAATTTAGGATCAACAATTGAATACGGCTTTTACAACCACAACTCAGCAACTCACTTACCTTCTTTATTACCAAGTAATCAGTAATCTCGGAACAACACCTCGGTCCCACATACAGGGTGAGATGAAAAAACTGCAACCAACTTCAGACTGCTGTCACTTCTAAGCCACTCGTTCGACAGCTTGTAAAATTATTCCATTGACAGCTCATTATATTGTTTACAAGCGTACACAAAAGCATTTTGGTGCGAATTTTCCAGAAAAAAAGTGATTCGTGATCGAATTTTTAGAGTGATAGTGTGATTTCTGGCTGGAAAACCACAAGTGGCTATCGTTAGAGCACTCCAGCATTTAAATATGAATAAATATATTGTGTCTCGTACCATCGCTCGTTCCGTGATACTGGTAGCGTAGCCCGACGTCAAGGAAGTGGACGGAAGAAAACAGCAACATCAGCAGAAATGGTTCGAAAAGTAAAGAAACGACTTGATCGAAACCCGCGTCGCAGTTGTCAAAAAATGCCTCGTGAGCTGAACATATCTCAATATTCCATTCGGCAAATGTTGAAAAATCAGCTCGAAATTCCAAAAAGTGCAAGAACTTACACTGCAACAGTAAGAAAATATACTAAAATTCGCTAAAGAGTTGCTTCGCTTGGCCGAAAGTGGTGAACTGCCGAATTTGGTTTTCTCCGATGAGAAAACATTCGTTGTACAGCAGTTTGTAAACAAACAAAATGATCGTGTTTCCTTGCCAAAGAGGCCTGCTGAAAATGTGCAATGTTGGTCACCAGAACTCAAGCGCCGGTCATGGTGATGGTGTGGGCCGCCAAAACAGCCGACGGTCACTCTCCGCTCGTATAAATCGACCGTGGCATCAGAATAAATGCCGAATATTATCACGAAAATATTCTGGAGGGTGTATTAAAGCCTTGGACACGCAAACACTTTGTCCGCAAATCATGGACATTCCAACGGGATACAGCACTATCGCACTCAGCACGCGCCTCCCAAGAATGGTTACAAAATAAGGTTCCTCGCTTCATTTCCAGCGCGCAATGGCCACCAAAACCTCCGGATATCATTACGTTGGACTATTGTGTCTGGAGTATTTTGGAAAGCAAGGTTGGCACTTAAAAGTACCAAAGTGCCGATCACTTCAAATGAGCGCTTCGCCGGGAATGGGCCAAAATACCGCATAACAAGATTCGGGCAGCGTTTGGATGCCATAATTCGTGCCAAAGGTGACCAATTCAGATTCAAACAAATCTAAACTTATTCTAAAATTTGATGATATTTAAAGAGTAAAAAAATTGTCACATGGTGTTTGTAATGCGTGCCTGATGACCTAGCAACATAATGTTAATATAAGTCCTCATAGCTCCCATAGAACTCTATATACTTTTGATTTGCATAAAATTCTAGGAAGGGTATACTTCCTAGAATGTTCGTTCATTAAATATATATTTTGACTTGCGTCCTGATTAATAACCTTTAAGGGATATATGATAATTTTTGGAGTATGATGAAATATGCATGAGGTACATGATAAATAGTATCGAAGTATTCTACTTCATCTAATAATGATAAAAATATTGGGATGTGTAAAAGTTAAAGGAAATTTATTTCCATTTTTATGCGAACAATTTTAAATCAACATTTTAACACTTTTTGAGAGAGGTACAAAAGGAATAGACCGATAAATTCCATATTCATATCAGACCTAAAGGTACCTAATATGACGCTTATGTGCAAGAAAAGTACTAAATGGTACTAAATTTGGTACAATCTAAATTTTGGAAGAATGAATAGATTTAGAATACTGAAGTTTTAAAATAAGATTAATATTGCACTGTAGGGCTGAGGTATGAATGTAATTTTGGAAATTCGTATTTATGTGTACTAAGTGGTACTAAATTTAGTACAATTTAAATTTTGAATGAACCTATAGAGCTGGTAGAAAATTAGATTTCTATTGGACTATTGATGTAGATAGTTATGAAAATTTGTACCTAAGTGCACTCAATTTTATATAATTTGGAGTTGGGTGAACCAATAGAGCTGGTATCCTAACAATTGAAAATAAGATTACTGTCGGAGTGTAGGATTGGGATATGTAGGTAGTTTTGGGAATTTGTACTAAATTTGGTACAATTTGTATTTAAGTGAACAGATAAGTCTGGAATGATGAACTTTGGAATGGGGACTTCTGTGGGAGAGTAGGATTCGGGTAAGTAGGAAGCTTTGGATATTCGTACTTATGTATAATAAATTTGGAACAATTACTAGAATCCTGATATTGGGAAATAGGATTTCTATTGGATTGTACAGAAATGTATACATATATTTATAAATAGTTCTAAAAATTGTAGAGCAAGAAATCTGAAATTTAAAATAAGATTTCTATGGGATTGAATGATTGAGGTATGGAGGAAGTTTGAAAATTCGTATTGAACTATATTAATAAAATAGTAAAGTGATTGAATGACTTACCGACTGACTTAAATATTCATCAATTCCCGTACGAATGGGTGTCACTGATAGAGTGCAGAAAAGATGTACCAAACAGTTCCTAAAAAATCAAATTTTAAGTTTAAGAAAAGTTTTAAAATGGTACTAAACTTCTACAATTGTACTATTTGGTATTATGTGAACGAAGTAAATCCATGAAATTTGGTATGAGAACAAAGTTTGGAAAATAAGTTTGACAAGATGGTGTTGGAAATGTATACTAAGTGTGCGAACTGTACCTGGACATATGAATGAGATTTCAGAAATTTGAACTAAAATTGTGCGAATAGTACTGATTAGACCATATTTGGTATTTAGTTTACTGATGGTATACAGGGTGAGATAAAAAAAAATGCAATAAATTTGTACATTTTTATACCCTACAACACTATGTGTTGGGGGTATTATAAGTTTGATTGGGCCAAAAATTATGTAACACCTCGAAATATTGGTTTCCCACATAGGGAAGTATATATGGATCTTCCTAGCTCGCCGAGCTGAGTCGATCTAGCTATGTATGTCCGTCCGTCTGTCCATGTTAATTTGTAATCACTCTACAGGTCGCAATTATGGCCCGATCTTCACGAAATTTAGAAAGGAGGTGGGACTGGGGTCAGAATAGAACCCTATTTCTTTTGGAGATGATCGCCAAATGTTTAGGGTTTGAAATGGACCAAATACTGAAAAAATGTCGGATTTTGCAGTAGCTATACAGGTCGCAATTATAGATCAATCGATGCGGAATTTCGCATGTAGCTAGAGTTTAGGGCGGGGAAGAAGCCTACCAATTTGGGTGGTCATCGGATAACATTTAGCGGGTAAAATAGACCATATCTATTGTGTTGAAAAAAATCAAAATTTTTCATTAAACCGCGAATATTTTAAATCCCGGCGAAATCACAAAGCCATGACAAGGTTACTTCTGGTCTTTATACTGATGTTAACATCCAAAATATGTGCGATATATATGTTTATCAAAGAAGATATGCTTGAAAAATCTTTTATATGTCGAGAACGGCTGAACTGATTTCGACAGTTCTCATTAATTCAGAATGGCCTCTTGGCAGGAAAGAAAAAACGTCTAAAAAATCGCATAAAAACATCTATCTAAAAATAAAAATATTGATTTTGTAAAATTTTCTCATATTTTTTCAATTTTATCATATTTTTGGCATATTTATACCCTACAACACTATGTGTTGAGGGTATTATAAGTTTGATTGGCCCAAAAATTATGTAACACCTCGAAATATTGGTTTCCCATATAGGAAAGTATATATGGATCTTCCTAGCTCGCCGAGCTGAGTCGATCTAGCTATGTATGTCCGTCCGTCCGTCTGTCCGTCTGTCCGTCTGTCCATGTTAACTTGTAATCACTCTACAGGTCGCAATTATGGTCCGATCTTCACGAAATTTAAAATGGAGGTGGGGCTAGGGTCAGAATAGAACCCTATTTCTTTTGGTGATGATCGCATAATATTTAGGGGTTGAAATGGACCAAATACTGAAAAATTGTCGGATTTTGCAGTAGCTATACAGGTCGCAATTATAGACCAATCGACACGGAATTCCGCATGTAGCTAGAGTTTAGGGCGGGGAAGAAGCCTACCAATTTGGGTGGTCATCGGACAATATTTAGCGTGTAAAATAGACCATATCTTTTGTGTTGAAAAAATTCAAAATTTTTCATTAAACCGCGAATATTTTAAATCCCGGCGAAATCACAAAGCCATGACAAGGTTACTTCTGATCTTTACATTGATGTTAACATCCAACAAAACGGATATATAGCAAAATATGTGCGATATATATGTTTATCAAAGAAGATATGCTTGAAAAATCTCTTATATGTCGAGAACGGCTAAACTGATTTCGACAGTTCTCATTAATTCAGAATGGCCTTTTGGCAGGAAAGAAAAAACGTCTAAAAAAATCTCATAAAAATATCTCTCTAAAGATGAAAATATTGATTTTGTAAAATTTTCTCATATTTTTTCAATTTTGTCATATTTTGGCATATTTTCATTTTGAATTAAACATTTGGTAATATTTCTACAGCTAACAAAACTAAGTAGTTAGGATATCAGGATATCATATACAGATCGCTTTTATGACCCGATCCTTACGAAATTTTGCATGGGGATAAGATGAGGGTTAGAACAGAAGCCTACTCTTTTTGGAGATGATCGCCATATATTTAGGGGTTGAAATAGACCAAAAAACTGCAAAATTGTCGGCAGGTCGTAATTATCGCCCGATCCTCACGCACATTTGAATGGGGGTTACCGCACATTGCAAAAGCCAAGCAGTTTTGGATGGCCATCCAAAAATATTCAATGTGCGAAGGAGTTTGCCAACTTTTGTAGACAAAATACGAAAATGTCCATTCCAGTGACTTTTTGGAGAATTCACAAATACAGGAAAGACGCACTTCTGACTATTTCGTTAACGCTGATTTAGTTGAAGAATATAGTCAAATGTCTGTATCTCATATAGATGCGTTTCAGTCAAAAACCAAGAATAAATGTTAATCTTTTGCCACTTCTGAGAGATTAATGGTCTTTGGGAAATATTGGTTCCAGACCTAAGAAGACCATTTACGTGCAACATCTACCAATAAATTGGAAATGAGCAAATTAGTTTAAGTTGCTATTATTCGAAAATTAGAGAACGGAACCTGATGGTTTTCTTTTATTATTTGTCACAAAATCTTGTGGAATTCTTTCGAGTATCTCGCCTATATAAACTGTATGGTTTATTATAGTGTTGTAGGGTATTCAACGGTCGGCCCCGCTAGACTGTAGCCTTTGCTTACTTGTTTTTTTTTTAATTTTATTGAATGAAAGGAAAAATTTTGGAAATAGCATCAAACTTTAGAATAAGTTTGGATTTCTTCGGATTGGTCACCTTTGGCACGAATTATGGCCTTCTAATGGCCAACGAAACCGTGAAATGCCCATTCCCGGCGAAGCGCTTGCTTGAGGTGATCGACACTTTGGTATTTTTTAGTGCCACCCTTGCTTTCCAAAATACTTTAGAAATAATAATCCAACGAATTGGTATCCGGAGATTGTGCGCTGGAAATGAAGCGAGGAACCTCATTTTGTAACCATTCTTGGGTGGCGGGTGCTGAGTGCGATGGTGCTGAGTCCTGTTGGAATGTCCAAGGTCTGCGGCCGAAATTTTTGCGTGCCCAAGGCTTTTAAAAACCCTCCAGAATATTTTCGCGATAATATTTAGCATTTATTCCGATGCCACGGTCCACACCATCATCATGGCCGGCGCTTGATTTCTGGTGGCCAACCGAAGGTGCACATTTTCAGCTGACCTCTTTGGCAAGTAAACACGATCATTTTGTTTGTTTACAAACTGCTGGACAACGAATGTTTTCTCATCGGAGAAAACCAAATTCGGCAATTCACCACTTTCGGCCAAGTGAACCAGTCTTAGTCTTTTTTTCTGTTGCGGTGTAATTTCTTGCACTTTTCTTCTTTCACATTTAAATGCTGGAGTGCTCTAACGATAGTCACTTGTAGTTTTCCAGCCAAATATAAAGAAATCACACTATCACGCTTGAATTCCATCACGAATAACTTTTTTTTGGAAAATTCTCACAAAAATGCTTTTGTACGCTTGCCGACAATATAATGAACTGTCACTGGAATGATTTTAACAGCTGTCGGACGATTGGCTTAGAAATGACAGCAGTCTGCAGTTGGTTGCAGTTTTTTCATCTTCGCTTGTATGTGTTTGAGATTTGGCGAATAGAAATGCGGTATTGGTATTGGAATCCCAAATTTGATTTTGAGGTCTTTTTGGTATCTGGAATTGGTTTTGGTTTTGGAAATGCGAACAATAATTTTTCAAAAAAGTACTAAATACTGCTATCGATTACTGTTAGTGTCTAGGGTGGAGAGATGTAGATTGTTTTGGATATGCGTACTTAATATTACCATCCCGAAATGTAATATAGATGTTACTGTTAATTTCTAAGGTTTACCTATGGAGAAGTTGAAGAAGTTTTCGATAGAGAAATTGGATGTGGGGCCATTTGGCAATGGTTTTACAAATATCCTTGTTGAAGATTTTTTTGTGTAAAAGTTAAACATGTTCTAATTATTAATAAAACTAAAAAAATTGAATATTACATAGGGCCTTGGAAAGCTGAACATTTAGTCCTATGTATGATGTTTTGATCAAAAAAAAAATTGTTAAACAGAACAAAGGACTGGTCCTATATATTCCATCTTCACACTAGTTCTTCTGTTGGTAGAGCTTAAACGGCTTGAACGCTGACGGAGGTACAAAAAGGGGTGATCGATTCTGTCCGTTTTTCATACAAGATCAATTTGAAGCTGATCAAGAATGTATTTCTATACATTTGTATGGAGGAGGAAAAAAAATATTCACTTTTGAATGAAAATGTTGGAGTGTTCTCCAAAATATGTTGTAAATTTTACCTGCCACATTTTATTCGATGACAATCCAAAAAAGTAAAGTTCTGACCATTTTATACTCTAACTCAATGCAGATTTCCGCTTCGATGGGTCTATAACAGTCACCTAACAGAGACTGCAACACTAGGAAAAAGTTTTTTTTTGTCAATTTCATTCCCTAAATACTTTGCGAACTTCTCCACATACAATATTCTGGCCTTAACCCTGACTCGGAGGAAAATTTCGCAAGGATCCGGCCATAATTACGACCTGTAGATAGGTGCAAATCAACATTGACAGACGGGCGAACATAGAACTAGGTCGACTCAGTTCGTCTATATAGGAAATTGTTCAACTTTGAAAATTTTATACGTTCGACGCATTTCAGTAGCATTCATATAAATATCCAAATTCGCTTTTTGTGGTAAAAAAAAAACACCGTAGACGACTATCATTTTCAAATGACGGTCAGTATACGGCATTCTGTTCTAATGAAGCACTCACATGACCATAACCACCAAAATAAAGGATATTGGATGGTTGTGTTACCAGCCGGACTGAAAGCAATCGTGTTTGTACACAAAAATTTTTGCCAAATCCTAGTATGTGTCTAAATTATTGATATTACATGCAAATATGAGTATTTGGGTTGCAATTAGCAGGTGGCTGACCACCTGCAGCGGAACAGTGCGGAACGCTGGCCTGGTTTGTAGACGACATATGCTTAAAAGATTTTTCAAGATTTTATTTATGGCAAGTTTTTAATGCAAACCAACCGGACCCTCACAAAAAAAAAATTGATTTTATGGCAGAAAAGCGGGTTAAGGATAAATTGATGCGATTATGACTAAACGATATATGGAATTTACATAAGTGCTTGCAATGGGAGAGGCATTGAAAAACAATGTTTGAGAGACCTTTTTTGAAATTTTGTATTTTGGTTATTGCCCTACTAGGTGTATTTTGGTATCGGCAACAAGGAAGGACATGTCATTGCAAGTAAATACTTAACAAACTGCCACCAAGAGTCAATATATTAGTTCAAACAAAAGGATAAAAGTCGGATAAGGCTAACTAGTTAATCGTAAAGTGTTACGATGCATATTTAGCAGGGGTACCTGTAACAAATCGACGTTTTTATTGGAAAAAGTGTGAAGTAAATCTTGAATGTCTGTTAAAAAATGTTAAAAGAACTTCCTCTTCCCATTACAAAATAATAAGTAACGTTGACGTGAGCTCGTCGCACTGCAAAATACAGGGTGTTTTTCTAAGACCTTGCTGATTTGATATATAAAAAAACGCACGCCAATTATGAAATTGCCAAAAAATATTTTGTGGATAATTTCGGTCATATGGCCACCACGACTATTTTGCACAAAGGTCATTCTGGGGTTCAATTTCCGACAACCTTTTCAAGCATTTGAAGGTGTTTATCAACAATGGCACGTTGAGTATTGACTTCAAAAGCTTCAAACATTGCTACTGTATCCACACCATTTAAAAACATCATGTATCCCCACAAAGAAAGTAAAAAAGCAGTAAGTTCGGCCGGGCCGAACTTTGAATACCTTCCACCATTGGGAACGAATTTGGAAATCTTCAAAAAAAAAAAAAAAAAAAAAAAAAAAAAAAATTCGCCAAAAAATCCATTATAATTTTAAATATATCGAATATAGCGGTTATATTGGGGTCTATACGAAGAGACCTGCATAGACAACTTTTGTCATAATCCATTACAATATTGAAATACGAAACTTGAAAAAAATCAGTGAATAATGTAGCTAAAAGCATTAAAATACCGAATATAGGGATGTACTGATATATGGGGCTTGTATGAAGGCCTGGACATGAATTAGACAATTTTCCCATTACGAACTCTTAATACGAAACTTGAAACAACTCCGGTGAATAACGTCCCTAAAATCGCCAAAAATCTAATATCGGGGGGAACGTTGTATGCGGGCTATACGATATCTTGAACCTATATACGTATATTTCTCTTCCAGGGAGAAAAGTGCTTGGAAAGAACTTCTAGTATGGATTTTTAAACAATTTCATTGAAAATGTGACTAAAATCATCAAAATACCTATTATCGGGGTACTGTTTTATGGGGGCTATGCGATATCGTGGGCCTATACGAACAATTCTCTTCAAGAGGGTAAAGTACTCAGAAAAAACTCTTTGTGTGGATTTGTAGACAATTATATTGGAAAATGTTGCTAAAATCATCAAATACCGAATATCGGGGGGTATCGTTGTATGGGGGATATACGATATCGTGGACCGATATAGCCCATATTCGTTTGGACTATAGCGTGATTACAACAGACGGACGGACAGGCATAAATCGTCTTAGAATTTTACGCTGATCAAGAATATATATAATTTGTTATGCCTAAAATGATTATTTCGATGAGTTACAAACGGAATGAAGAACTTAATATACCCTTTGTTTGCGTTGCAAAATGAAAGAAAAGAAATAAAATACAAGATTATTAGTATTTTATTTTAAAACAGTCGTGGACTGATATTTTATTGAATAATTGTTCGTGGAACAATTAAATTACCTTTTTTACAGGATGTAGGGGTTTGATGCTTTCTGGTCGTGAACCAATGAGCGAGTAATCTTAGCGAATTAAAAAAGCTAAGATGTCGCAAAGCGGGGTTTAAAAAAGCTACTCGTTACATTTTGTTACTACATTTGTCTTTGTCTACGAAATAAACAAAGACGTATAAATCAGTAATGGACAAAATGTAACGAAGGGATAAAAAAGGACCCGTGGGGAAATTTAAATCATTTACATTAAGAAAAATGCTTTAAAACTATACATTGCCGCCCGCGTTGCAACATCCTGCCGTTGCAAAATTATGAAAAAGATATATAAAGATATGTGTATTTTTTTTTTCATTTTTTCAAAAACATTTTATAAGATAAACAAAATTTTTGCTCGTAGAGCAGGGATCGTCAAGTGGCTCGTAGAGACCAGATCCGTTAACTTTGTTTTTCCAGTTTGTTTGTCCAGTGACGAGGGCTCGTAGAGCCAAAGGCAATTGAAGATTGCCCCTCACTTTTTTTAAATATTGCATGGGCCCGATATTACCCAGCCACAAATGGTGAGCTGGGCCATGGGAAACCAGGACTCGAATAGGTCTGAGGCTTTATTATTTTGTGGTAAACTTCAGGGCCTAGAACCAAGCTGACCGCTGCAGCCTCATTAAACCGAGGATCTGCTAACTGCAGGCCAGAAAAATGTTCTTTAAGGCCCGCGGACACAGTCTCCGAAGGAGAAATCAGGTACCCCAAGTCAATCACTCGCGCCGACACTGAAAGGCGTTGCGTGCTATCATAATATGAGGCGACGGAAAACTGGTAGAACCTTTCTGGACCCACAAGTACGGGACATAGCTTAAGGCTGTTAGCCAGCGACCGACAAATTATGCTATGTCCTGCACATGGGTCCAAAAGGGCTCTGACAGGTATCCGTAGCCCATTTAGAAGCAGCTGAACCACCAGCGTAGGCCCGAGCGAAGCTACGTGCTGAATGGCGGTTATTGGCCGATTTGCAACACAGGGCGAAGCCCTACTGATTTTGGTCTGTTGGGGAGTGACCGACGTACCTGGGCGTGTGGAATTTAAAGGAACGGAACGACGTTTTGAATGTTTACGCTTTCGGAGCTTCTTGGGCGGCCTAGGATGCTTGGAAGTACTTGGCTGGGTAGCGCTGGACGGAGTCCGATTGTTGGAAGAAGGTTGGTGAAGCAACGTATGATGTTGCTGGTTGCAAATTTAAACAACATCGGCGAACGTGACAATCTCGAAGAGAATGCGTTGGCGATAAACAGTTACCGCAACATTTATGCATGGCGACTGTTCGTGACCTTCTCTCAACGCGCATCACCTTGAATTCATTGCAGTCCCGTAGATGGTGCTTGCCGCCGCAGTGAACACATGCCTTGTTCGAATCCTGGTTGTTCCGACAGGATGCCGAAAGGGGTGGCGAGACCACAGGATCTCCTGAATGAACTTCAGGGACCGCCGTAGGCGGATTTTTTGTTCCCTCCGAGGGAGGTGCAGCTTCCGGAGGCCCTGTTGCAGTTGGCTCATCGGAGATGGGGACAGCAATGGGGTCGAGCTCCCGTTCCTCATCGGACATGGGGACGTCGTCCTCATAGTTAGGGAGTGTTTCAGCCATCTTGCCTAAATCTTCCATCTTCTGTGAAAAATAAAGAAGATGCAATAACACAGCGATGAGGAGAACAAATATTACTTGGCCAGAATGACCATCAAAAACCTTAGGTCGTTTTAAAATTGTCATGGCCTGAGAATTCGCGACGCGTTCGCGGCCATCAATTATAATTTTTTTCTTTCGCGAAAAAATAAAGAGGTTACAAATACGAATCGAAAACGTGGACTATGACAATTAAGGTAACGCAATTAATTTTACAATTGGCCGTCGGATAGTGCCATTTTCCGTATGGATATCTGCGACTCGTACTCGACCATCAGAACCCGGGTGCACCTCTATAATCCGTCCTAATTTCCACGAAGTGGGAGGAAGACTTTCATGCCTAACTACGACTAAGTCGCCTTTTTGAAGATCGCGTTGCGGAAACTTCCATTTGTACATTTTGTGCAAGCTCTTCAAATACTCATCCTTCCACCGTAGGCAGACTTGCTGAGTGAGAGCTTTAAGTTTCCGAAACCGATTTACCAGATGCAAAGGCGTTTCGTCAATTACTGGCTCCGGAGGAGCAAGGATTGGGGTTCCAATGAGGAAATGACCTGGTGTCAGTGCTACTATATCCTGGGGATTGTCACTTATGGGACATAAAGGACGTGAATTTAAACAAGCTTCGATTCTGGAAAAAATCGTAGAAAGTTCTTCAAACGTAAATTTGAAGTTCTTAGCTTGCTTACGAAAATGCAACTTAAAACTTTTTACGGCGGCCTCCCATAGACCACCCATATGGGGGGCGCAAGCGGGAATAAATTGCCATGAAAGATCCTGATACTGCAATGTGGAACACAAGTTAGTACGACTTTCACGGAGAACTGTTTTAAAATTATTTTCGATTTCCCTAGAAGCTCCAACGAAGTTAGTGCCGTTATCAGAGTAAATTGTTTTTGGACAACCACGTCTATAGATAATGCGGTGAAAGGCTGCTAAAAATGTTGCCTTAGACAAATCAGAAGTAGCCTCAAGATGTATTGCTTTCGTAGAAAAGCAAACAAAAACACAGACGTAACCTTTAGTGATTTTAGAAAAGCCGCCTGTAAAAGATTTAAGATCGAAGGGACCTGCAAAATTAACACCGGTAGTGGTGAATGGTCTAGATAATACCGTTCTCTCCGGAGGAAGAGCAGCCATTATCTGAGAGCAAGACCGTTTTTTGTCCAAGAAACATGTTTTACATTTAGTAGTGGTGGTTTTAATTAGTGATGTGAGTCGTGGGACACAATATTCAATTCTAATGATGCGTAACATCAGTTGATGGAAAGAACATGTATGAATTGAAGTAGTAAGTGCGTGAAACGACTTTGGCGAGGTAGAATAATGGGATGCCTTTCTGTGTAAGACAAGGTAGGTGATTGCGACAAGCGTCCATTAAGCCTAATCACCCCGAATTCATCCAGAAATGGATTTAAGGGTAAAAGAGAACTCTTTGCATTTAAGGTAACCTTATCTGACAAAGACTGGTACTCATCTTCAAAGTGGACTTTTTGAGATAAAACAGCCAGACGTAATCTAGCCGCTTTTATCTCTGTACTAGTAAGGGCCTTCTCATTGTAAATGTGTCGACCTCTATGAGCAGGATGAGTCCGATGGAAAAATCTAAAAACATACGAGAGGACTCGAAGAGCCCTATCTAACGAAGAGAAATCTTCTAAGGGGTCACAATAATTACAGAAGAAAGAGCCATGAGTCTTGACAGCACGCATTTCAATTTCGGTGTCAAGCAGAGAAAAATTGGATAAATTCCAATGAGAACTATTTTGGCGTAGCCACTGTGGTCCATACCACCAAAGATTAGAGGAGGCAAGCTCGGAAGGCGAGACCCCCCGGCTGCTTAAATCAGCGGGATTATCTTCAGAGCGAACGTGATGCCAATTACCTACGTCTGTTATCTCCTGAATTTTGCTAACACGGTTGGCAACAAATGTCGTCCACGTAGATGGACTTCTGTTGAGCCAGGAGAGGAAGATCGTAGAAGCAGTCCAACAATAATTTTTTTAAAATGAAATGTCAATTTCATCTATAATATTTTTTTATAATTTGGAAGCCAAAACGGCTCCGCAAAGTTCCAACCGTGGTAAGGAAATTGTCTTTAGGGGGGGCTACCTTAGTTTTGCAGGTCAGGAGGTGAGTATAAATGTCTTTATTCGGCGTTATAATCCGAATATATATCACCCCCGCTGAAGCATCAGAAAAGACATGAAGTTCGGCGGAACAACTTGGCGTATAATGGACCCACCGAGGAACTTGAATGGGATTCACATCCTGGTAGCAATCCACAAAATTTTGCCAATCACGTTCTGTCGTGGACAGAAGTGCATCATCCCAGCCGATTTTATCTGTCCAGATCTTCTGCATAACTATCTTAGCTGTCACAATTACGGGACTAACCAACCTAAAGGATCGAACAGTTTGGCGATAGTGGACAAAGTTTCTCGTTTTGTATAGTGGGCTTTTGTGGGGAGAGCATTCACACTAAATTAAACAAATCAAGCTGAGCATTTCAACGTATACCTAACGGCTTGGAACTGCTGGCTTCCACAAAGGAAAGAACTTTGGCGTCTATTAAATCTTCCGTAGGAAGATTTTGCAAAACAGCACGGTCATTTGCTGTCCACTTCCTCAACTCAAATCGCTATTGACAGAAAACGAAGGCAGATTGCCAGAGATAGAAGGTAAAATCAGGGCAGTCGTTTCCATTGAAAGCGAAGCATCCAATGGAGAACTTATACAAATTGAACACAACTTGCACGACGTAGTCGAAACTGCCTGATTAATGCCAGAAATTGTAGCAACAGTTGTAGTGGAGGCGATGCCTAGTATGTGCTGTAAGCGATCTGTAATAAAAGAAGCCTCTGAAGCAGGGTCAATTAATGCTCTGGCAGGGTACCTGGTACCCTGGTGAACGATGTTCACCATTGCCGTGCCTAATAGGTCATTTCGACTTTGAGCTTTATGAAATACCTGTCTATTAGAAGAGCTGAAAGATAGACAGAGCTGGGCCATGGGAAACCAGGACTCGAATAGGTCTGAGGCTTTATTATTTTGTGGTAAACTTCAGGGCCTAGAACCAAGCTGACCGCTGCAGCCTCATTAAACCGAGAATCTGCTAACTGCAGGCCAGAAAAATGTTCTTTAAGGCCCGCGGACACAGTCTCCGAAGGAGAAATCAGGTACCCCAAGTCAATCACTCGCGCCGACACTGAAAGGCGTTGCGTGCTATCATAATATGAGGCGACGGAAAACTGGTAGAACCTTTCTGGACCCACAAGTACGGGACATAGCTTAAGGCTGTCAGCCAGCGACCGACAAATTATGCTATGTCCTGCACATGGGTCCAAAAGGGCTCTGACAGGTATCCGTAGCCCATTTAGAAGCAGCTGAACCACCAGCGTAGGCCCGAGCGAAGCTACGTGCTGAATGGCGGTTATTGGCCGATTTGCAACACAGGGCGAAGCCCTACTGATTTTGGTCTGTTGGGGAGTGACCGACGTACCTGGGCGTGTGGAATTTAAAGGAACGGAACGACGTTTTGAATGTTTACGCTTTCGGAGCTTCTTGGGCGGCCTAGGATGCTTGGAAGTACTTGGCTGGGTAGCGCTGGACGGAGTCCGATTGTTGGAAGAAGGTTGGTGAAGCAACGTATGATGTTGCTGGTTGCAAATTTAAACAACATCGGCGAACGTGACAATCTCGAAGAGAATGCGTTGGCGATAAACAGTTACCGCAACATTTATGCATGGCGACTGTTTGTGACCTTCTCTCAACGCGCATCACCTTGAATTCATTGCAGTCCCGTAGATGGTGCTTGCCGCCGCAGTGAACACATGCCTTGTTCGAATCCTGGTTGTTCCGACAGGATGCCGAAAGGGGTGGCGAGACCACAGGATCTCCTGAATGAACTTCAGGGACCGCCGTAGGCGGATTTTTTGTTCCCTCCGAGGGAGGTGCAGCTTCCGGAGGCCCTGTTGCAGTTGGCTCATCGGAGATGGGGACAGCAATGGGGTCGAGCTCCCGTTCCTCATCGGACATGGGGACGTCGTCCTCATAGTTAGGGAGTGTTTCAGCCATCTTGCCTAAATCTTCCATCTTCTGTGAAAAATAAAGAAGATGCAATAACACAGCGATGAGGAGAACAAATATTACTTGGCCAGAATGACCATCAAAAACCTTAGGTCGTTTTAAAATTGTCATGGCCTGAGAATTCGCGACGCGTTCGCGGCCATCAATTATAATTTTTTTCTTTCGCGAAAAAATAAAGAGGTTACAAATACGAATCGAAAACGTGGACTATGACAATTAAGGTAACGCAATTAATTTTACAATTGGCCGTCGGATAGTGCCATTTTCCGTATGGATATCTGCGACTCGTACTCGACCATCAGAACCCGGGTGCACCTCTATAATACGTCCTAATTTCCACGAAGTGGGAGGAAGACTTTCATGCCTAACTACGACTAAGTCGCCTTTTTGAAGATCGCGTTGCGGAAACTTCCATTTGTACATTTTGTGCAAGCTCTTCAAATACTCATCCTTCCACCGTAGGCAGACTTGCTGAGTGAGAGCTTTAAGTTTCCGAAACCGATTTACCAGATGCAAAGGCGTTTCGTCAATTACTGGCTCCGGAGGAGCAAGGATTGGGGTTCCAATGAGGAAATGACCTGGTGTCAGTGCTACTATATCCTGGGGATTGTCACTTATGGGACATAAAGGACGTGAATTTAAACAAGCTTCGATTCTGGAAAAAATCGTAGAAAGTTCTTCAAACGTAAATTTGAAGTTCTTAGCTTGCTTACGAAAATGCAACTTAAAACTTTTTACGGCGGCCTCCCATAGACCACCCATATGGGGGGCGCAAGCGGGAATAAATTGCCATGAAAGATCCTGATACTGCATTGTGGAACACAAGTTAGTACGACTTTCACGGAGAACTGTTTTAAAATTATTTTCGATTTCCCTAGAAGCTCCAACGAAGTTAGTGCCGTTATCAGAGTAAATTGTTTTTGGACAACCACGTCTATAGATAATGCGGTGAAAGGCTGCTAAAAATGTTGCCTTAGACAAATCAGAAGTAGCCTCAAGATGTATTGCTTTCGTAGAAAAGCAAACAAAAACACAGACGTAACCTTTAGTGATTTTAGAAAAGCCGCCTGTAAAAGATTTAAGATCGAAGGGACCTGCAAAATTAACACCGGTAGTGGTGAATGGTCTAGATAATACCGTTCTCTCCGGAGGAAGAGCAGCCGTTATCTGAGAGCAAGACCGTTTTTTGTCCAAGAAACATGTTTTACATTTAGTAGTGGTGGTTTTAATTAGTGATGTGAGTCGTGGGACCCAATATTCAATTCTAATGATGCGTAACATCAGTTGATGGAAAGAACATGTATGAATTGAAGTAGTAAGTGCGTGAAACGACTTTGGCGAGGTAGAATAATGGGATGCCTTTCTGTGTAAGACAAGGTAGGTGATTGCGACAAGCGTCCATTAAGCCTAATCACCCCGAATTCATCCAGAAATGGATTTAAGGGTAAAAGAGAACTCTTTGCATTTAAGGTAACCTTATCTGACAAAGACTGGTACTCATCTTCAAAGTGGACTTTTTGAGATAAAACAGCCAGACGTAATCTAGCCGCTTTTATCTCTGTACTAGTAAGGGCCTTCTCATTGTAAATGTGTCGACCTCTATGAGAAGGATGAGTCCGATGGAAAAATCTAAAACATACGAGGACTCGAAGAGCCCTATCTAACGAAGAGAAATCTTCTAAGGGGTCAAATAATTACTGAAGAAAGAGCCATGAGTCTTGACAGCACGCATTTCAATTTCGGTGTCAAGCAGAGAAAAATTGGATAAATTCCAATGAGAACTATTTTGGCGTAGCCACTGTGGTCCATACCACCAAAGATTAGAGGAGGCAAGCTCGGAAGGCGAGACCCCCCGGCTGCTTAAATCAGCGGGATTATCTTCAGAGCGAACGTGATGCCAATTACCTACGTCTGTTATCTCCTGAATTTTGCTAACACGGTTGGCAACAAATGTCGTCCACGTAGATGGACTTCTGTTGAGCCAGGAGAGGAAGATCGTAGAAGCAGTCCAACAATAATTTTTTTAAAATGAAATGTCAATTTCATCTATAATATTTTTTTATAATTTGGAAGCCAAAACGGCTCCGCAAAGTTCCAACCGTGGTAAGGAAATTGTCTTTAGGGGGGGCTACCTTAGTTTTGCAGGTCAGGAGGTGAGTATAAATGTCTTTATTCGGCGTTATAATCCGAATATATATCACCCCCGCTGAAGCATCAGAAAAGACATGAAGTTCGGCGGAACAACTTGGCGTATAATGGACCCACCGAGGAACTTGAATGGGATTCACATCCTGGTAGCAATCCACAAAATTTTGCCAATCACGTTCTGTCGTGGACAGAAGTGCATCATCCCAGCCGATTTTATCTGTCCAGATCTTCTGCATAACTATCTTAGCTGTCACAATTATGGGACTAACCAACCTAAAGGATCGAACAGTTTGGCGATAGTGGACAAAGTTTCTCGTTTTGTATAGTGGGCTTTTGTGGGGAGAGCATTCACACTAAATTAAAACAAATCAAGCTGAGCATTTCAACGTATACCTAACGGCTTGGAACTGCTAGCTTCCACAAAGGAAAGAACTTTGGCGTCTATTAAATCTTCCGTAGGAAGATTTTGCAAAACAGCACGGTCATTTGCTGTCCACTTCCTCAACTCAAATCGCTATTGACAGAAAACGAAGGCAGATTGCCAGAGATAGAAGGTAAAATCAGGGCAGTCGTTTCCATTGAAAGCGAAGCATCCAATGGAGAACTTATACAAATTGAACACAACTTGCACGACGTAGTCGAAACTGCCTGATTAATGCCAGAAATTGTAGCAACAGTTGTAGTGGAGGCGATGCCTAGTATGTGCTGTAAGCGATCTGTAATAAAAGAAGCCTCTGAAGCAGGGTCAATTAATGCTCTGGCAGGGTACCTGGTACCCTGGTGAACGATGTTCACCATTGCCGTGCCTAATAGGTCATTTCGACTTTGAGCTTTATGAAATACCTGTCTATTAGAAGAGCTGAAAGATAGACCTGAAGAAGTGGAAGGTTGATTGGACAAAGCTACGTTCCTGACTTCAGAAGTTGCTGCAGTCGAAGACGTGGAATTATCTCTATGTAATAGAGTGTGATGCCTTTTATTACATTTTCTAAAATTGTATGGACTACTGAAGTGGTTGACTAAATGTTTAGGAGACAGACAATTTAAACAACAATTATGTCGCCTAATGGTGTTAATTCTTTCAGGAACTGAAAGTGTTAGAAATTTTTAGCATGCTCTGATATGATGCATTTGTCGTGGACATAGAATGCATGTTTTATTGGAGGGTGTTCGGGATGGCATAGATGACGAAGGTGAATTACGAGGCGTAAAAGTAGGGGATCGATTCGTGCCAGCATTCGTGAAATATGAACGAACTTTTTTAATACTTTGAGGTTTGACGTTGTCAATGCCTCTAATGTCACGAAGGCAGGTAAGAGTTTGGATGCGTTCTGTAAGAAACTTATCAAACTCTTCCCAGGAAGACAAGGCGAACTTATCTTTAATACTTTGTTCCCAAAGTGTGACACTATTTTTGGGAAGCCTTTGAAGACATATGAACACTAGAATAGGGTCCCAGCCTTCAGTTGGCACATCATAATTTAACATGGCCGAAATACACCCATTTATGCCTCTTTGCAATTTCTTTAAACCTAAACTTGTCTCACTATCTAATACTGGCAGGTCAAATAAAAGTTTAAGTTGGTGGTTCACCAAAATACGTGGATTGTCGTACGTTTGTTTGAGAGCTTTCCACGCAAGACCAAAGTTTTGTGGGTAAGTGAAAACTTAGCCACTATGTCATGGGCGTCGCCACTGGTCTTATTGTTTAAATGACATAGACGTTCAATGTCACTAATGCCAGTATTGTTAATATACACTGCAGAGAATAAGTCTCTAAATGTAGGCCAGGAAAGAAAGTCGCCATTAAATATTTCTATGTCACAAGGCGGTAAATTCAACCTATGACCAGAATTATTACCACCACAGGATGTGAGTAATAAGTTAAAAGATATTGGCGAATGAGGCGAAGCCTCCAAAATCGAAGCTCTATCCTCGGAACGAGGTGTAGGCTGATTGACTGTGTTAATCTCGGAACGAGATATAGTCCTATTACCTACGCTAGCCTGAGGAGACGATGTCGCCATCGATGACTTAGGCGGAGCCCGAAGTTCATCTAACTTCCTATTTATGGAAGCTAATACTTTTAGATAACATCTAAATGCGACATCGTATTTAGTGTCAGCGGCAGTGATGTCCTCACCTGTATTGTCTTCTTCTGCAAAATAATTAAGACACTTGTCAAAAATGGTTTTCACCTTTTCCCATAACGTTCTGACCTCAGCTCCCTGTAATTCTAAAATATAGACATCGAGCTCATCGTCCCGTTGGGAACTGAAGTTGGCATCAAATTTAACCAAAGCATCAGAAGCTCGGTTAACCAAAGCATCAGTAGCTCTAGAGGTGTGAGTGGTATTTTATTTCAAATAAATAAACGTAATTCAGAAAAAAATTAGAAAAATGTCTAAAGTTTTCGTGGAAAACTCTATTTTGTTTTAGAAAACTACAGGAGAATTCTCAAAGAATTGTTTGAAAAACAATTTGTACTATGAAAATCTTTAAAAAGATGTTCCAAAAACAAAGCAGATATATAAAAATACAGAAAAATTTGCAATAAATGCTTTAATTTCTATAAAGTGACACGTAATGTCGAATAATTTGTGTGAAAATGCAAAAAAGTTAGTTTTTCACAAAAATATTAATAACAAGTAAGCAAAGGCTACAGTCGAGCGGGGCCGACCGTTGAATACCCTACAACACTATAATAAACGATACAGTTTATATAGGCGAGATACTCGAAAGAATTCCACAAGATATTGTGACAAATAATAAAAGAAAACCATCAGGTTTCGTTCTCTAGTTTTCGAATAATAGCAACTTTAACTGGTTTGATCATTTCCAATTTATTTGTAGATGTTGGACTTAAATGGTCTTCCTACATCTGGAACCAATATTTCCCAAAGATCTATAATCTCTCAGAAGTGGCAAAAGATTAACATTTATTATTGGTTTTTGACTGAAACGCATCAATATGAGATACAGGCATTTAACTATATTCTTCAACGAAATCAGCGTTAACGCAATAGTCGGAAGTGTGTCTTTCCTGTATTTGTGAATTCTCCAAAAAGTCACTGGAATGGACATTTTCGTATTTTGTCTACAAAAGTTGGCAAACTCCTTCACACATTGAATATTTTTGGATGGCCATCCAAAACAGCTTGGCTTTTGCAATGTGCGGTAACCCCCATTCAAATGTGCGTGAGGATCGGGCAATAATTACGACCTGCCGACAATTTTGCAGTTTTTGGTCCATTTCAACCCCTAAATATATGGCGATCATCTCCAAAAAGAGTAGACTTCTATTCTGACCCTCATCTTATCCCCATGCAAAATTTCGTAAGGATCGGGCCATAAATGAGATCTGTATATGATATCCTGATATCCTAACTACTTAGTTTTGTTAGCTGTAAAAATATTAAGAAATGTTTTATTCAAAATGAAAATATGCCAAAAATATGACAAAATTGAAAAAAATATGACAAAATTTTACAAAATCAATATTTTCATCTTTAGAGAGATTTTTTTTTGCGCTTTTTTTAGACGTTTTTTCTTTCCTGCCAAGAGGCCAGTCTGAATTAATGAGAACTGTCAAAATCAGTTCAGCCGTTCTCGACATATAAGAGATTTTTCAAGCATATCTCCTTTGATAGACATATATATCGCACATATTTTGCTATATATCCGATTTGTTTGATAATAACATCAATGTAAAGGTCAGAAGTAACCTTTTGATGGCTTTGTGATTTCGCCGGGATTTAAAATATTCACGGTTTAATGAAAAATTTTGATTTTTTTCAACACAAAAGATATGGTATATTTTACCCGCTAAATATTATCCGATGACCACCCAAATTAGTAGGCTTCTTCCCCGCCCTAAACACTATCTACATGCGAAATTTTTCAGTATTTGGTCCATTTCAACCCCTAAACATTTGGCGATCATTTCCAAAAGCAATAGGGTTCTATTCTGGTCCAAGCCCCACCTACATTCTAAATTTCGTGAAGATCGGGCCATAAATTGCGACCTGTAGAGTGATTACAAATTAACATGGGCAGGCGGACAGACGGACGGACGGACATACATAGCTAGATCGACTCAGCTCGGCGAGATAGGCAGATCCATACATACTTTCCTATGTGGGAAACCAATATTTCGTGGTGTTATATAATTTTTGGCCCAATCAAACGTATAATACCCCCAACACATAGTGTTGTAGGGTATAAAAATGTACTTTAATGCATGAGATGCTTGAAGAAAATTAATGTGTTTTATTAGAAATACACTGATTTTATAATTAGTCGTTGACTAATCGTAATAAAGTATCGTAGATACGGCAAAAATATTGTGGTTTAACGTGATTAAACCACAAATATATAGACATTTTAAGAAAAGAATTAAATATTAACTCAAAATTTCTCTTAGTGTATTCGTAAAATGTGTACAGTGTATCGTATAATACCTGCAAACTATGGCAAAGTATCGATGATAACAATTGCCAACGAAAAAATATAAAAAATTTTTAATAAAAAATCAAAAATTCGAAAAAGTATTAAAAATTTCAATAAAACCGACTGTAGAGTGCACGGACTGTAGGATGTACGTTTTTAATTGGTAGCGGACAACAACAAAAACATTAAATCAAAAATATTTTACAAAAAATTAAATATTTTTTGATTTAATATATATTATATTTATATAAAAATAATAATATTTTAATAAATGAGACCGGATATAGGGTGCACAGTGTCGAAAACACAAGTAAAATTTAATTTTAGTTGATATCCGAAGGATTCAACACAACAAATATCCGAAAACGACACTAAAATATTTTTGATTGATATGTTGGATAAAATAAGGAAGTGTGAACACCCCTAATAAATTCGATCATATGTTACTTATATGTAAGCATGGTAGAAAAATACATGTAGATGCATCAACGCTTGGGAACATTGATATGTCAAAATTGTTTAAATATTTCTGCAAAAATAAGTACATTTGTCTATGTTTTACCACACAACGCCAATCGGAGGTTGTTATAATATGCATTTTTTAATAATTTTTACAAATTTGAGTAATTTTTCATTCAAAAATTTCGATTCCAAAATTGGTTTGACAGTTCATTGTCCCAGCAGCTGTGTCGAAGCGGGTACCTATATTCTTCTACCATGTATGTAAGTGTCAAATATGTCACAAGGTGGCAACAATCAGCAGAGATGACAATTACTCTCACATATGGTAATTGTTGTTGTGATGATTTTGGTGTTTTGAAGAAAGATGAAGAAATAAATGAAAAAGAAAACACCAAAATGATCAAAAGAAAAGAAAAAAAAAAAAATAAAAGAAATGCGCGAAACACAAAAATTAAATGGAAATTAATCAAATTTCTCTGTGATTGTGTGTGTGTATTTTTTGTCGTAAACACATGATGTAGGGGTTTGAAGCTTTCTGGTCGTGAACTAATGAGCGAGTAATCTTAGCGAATTAAAAAAGCTAAGATGTCGCAAAGCGGGGTTTAAAAAAGCTACTCGTTACATTTTGTTACTACATTTGTCTTTGTCTACGAAATAAACAAAGACGTATAAATCAGTAATGGACAAAATGTAACGAAGTGATAAAAAAGGACCCGTGGGGAAATTTAAATCATGTACATTAAGAAAAATGCTTTGAAACTACACACCCTCCATACTATGTATGGTGGAGGTCATAAAAAAGGAGCGATTTCAATTTTTTTGTCCGCCATATGTATAATATACGTCCAAATAGGATGGATATCGGCACATTCGATTGAATTCAGCATAGAACAAGTACTTGTAATTTAGTTAAAATTGGCTCGGATATAGCTATAGCTTCCATAAATATGTATCATTCAATGTGGTGTTTAATTCCTTACCACTTGGAATATGCACCCCGTAACAATGATATTTGGTACAAGATATCTAATATAGCTCAGATATACCTCTGGCAAATTTTATGGACATCGGGTAAGCTTTGGATATAGATCCGATTTCTGGGTTTTGTGCAGCAAATGGTTAATATCAGCATAAATGGAGTAGATTTTGTCACATAGAACCGAATCTAGACTCGTTGCAAGTATATCAAATTTGGTGAAAATCAGTTCAGATATAGCCATAACACCTTTATAAATATATGTTTAACCCGATTTGGTCTTAAAGTCCCTCATGCTCGAAATATGCACTACACAACAATGATATTTGGAACCAGGTATCAACTACAGGTCAGAAATACCTCTACCAAATTTTATCGAGATTTGAATATAGCTTCCATTTGATATCTTCATCCGATTTCAGGGTTATTCTGCACCAAATATGCTATATTAGACTGAATTGGATTGATATCTGCATATTCAACAGACTTTTTCCATTTCGTGAAACTCGGTTCCATATATCGATTGCATCGAATAATATAGTTAAATATAATCCTTCTCGAAGTCATATCGTGCACTCTATAGTACTAGAGGTACAAAAGCCTCCGACAAATTTGGTGGATATCGATTCAGAGTTTGAGTGTTGTATGTTATAAATACTTCTAACATAATAACAAGTAATAAAGTTGTAAGTTCGGCCGGGCCGAATTTTGAATACCCTGCATAATTTGGAATGCATTTGACAATTAAAAAAAAAAACAAGTAAGAACGTAACAAAGTTCGGCAGGGCCGAACTTTTAATGTCCTCCATCATTTCGAAGGAACTTGAAAAATTTCAAAAAACTCAGATAACTTCCACTTAATTGAAAACGGTAATGGGGGTTATACGAAGTTGTGGATCTGCATTCAAATTTTTGTCAGAGGCTGTAGTACCCATTACGAACTTTCAATGCGAAATTCGAAATAATTTCGGTAAATGTCGCTAAAATCATCAAAATACCGAATATCCGGAGGTAACGTTTTATGGGGCCTATACGAAGGCGTGGACCTGCATACAAAAATTTTTGCCATACGATTTTTTTACAGTACGAAATTTGAAAGGATTCCGGTGAATAGAATATGGGGGCTATACGAACTTAACCTGCCTACTGGTAAGCTACGCATGTATGCAAAATTTTAGCCTTCTATATCAATTCGTTCGAAAGATAGCGTCATTACAACAGACAGACAGACGGACATGGCTAGATCGTCTTAGAATTTTACGCTGATCCAGAATATATATACTTTGTTGGATCTATTATGAATGTTTCGGGGGGTTACAAACGGAATGACTAAGTTAATATACCCTCCATAGAATGGTGAAGGTTATAAAAAATCCGTTAAAAATTGTGTTAAAAGCTTAAACGACGTTGACCTGCATAGGTAACTTTTGTCATAAGCCATTACAATATTCAAATGCGAAACTGCGAAATAATATAGGGAGGTACTATTATATGGGGCTATACAACAATATGTGTGAATATCGGGAGGTACCGTTATATGGGGGGGCGTGAACCTGCACAGACAATTTTCTGTCATAGGTATCCATCCAAAACTAGTATACAATACGAACTTCAAATTCCAAATTTAAAACATTTCCAATGATAATAATAATGAAAGACAAACTTCTATATCCTCCTACGAGTTACCGTTTTATTGTATATATATATATATATATATATATATATATATATATATATATATATATATATATATATATATATATATATATATATATATATATATATATATAATATATATATATATTATATATATATATATATATATATATATATATATATATATATATATATATATATATATATATATATATATATATATATATATATATATATATATATATATATATATATATATATATATATATATATACATATGAACTTAAAAGAAATCATGAAAATACCGAATATAGGGGATATAAAGCTATAAAGGGGCTATACGAAGACATTCACCGATAAAAAGTGTGATCAAAACACCGAATATATTGAGGTATCCTTAAATAGGGTATTGTATAGGCAATTTTCTGGTGTATAAGTAGTTCCCAAATATGAAACAATTCCGGTAAAAATTAAAAAATCTAAATACCGAATACCCAGAGGTACAGTTATATAATAACTATACCAAAACTTAAGACTATATGTATAGTTCTATTCATGGATATTTCCTACACAAACTTTAAATTTACAGTAAATTTCGATTAGAATTGTGACTAAAATAACCAAAAGTATTTAAATCTGCCATTTCCATGGCCCATTTTCAATAACATTTTATGAACATACTTTATTTTGTTCCGAAACTAGTGTGATTTACGCAGACAGACAGATGGAAGCAACTAGCTTATATATACTTTGTGGTTTCTAAAATGTATATATTTCGAGATGTTACAAATGGAATGATAAATTAAATAAACCCTCCATACATTGGTGGAGGATGTAAAAACGTATGTATACACTGGTGGCCAAAACTAAAGCAACTAAAATCGCAAAGACAATAAATGTCCTGTAACTTTTACAAAAATAAACAAAACGTAATTATTTTTCCAGTTTTAAATGAGGTCCTTAATTCACTTTTAAGAAACTAAAAATAAAAATAAAAAAATAATTTTGAACAAAAACAAGTAAGCAAAGGCTACAGTCGAGCGGGGCCGACCGTTGAATACACTACAACACTATAATAAACGATACAGTTTATATAGGCGAGAATCTCGAAAGAATTCCACAAGATATTGTGACAAATAATAAAAGAAAACCATCAGGTTTCATTCTCTAATTTTCGAATAATAGCAACTTAAACTAATTTGCTCATTTCCAATTTATTGGTAGATGTTGCACGTAAATGGTCTTCCTAGATCTGGAACCAATATTTCCCAAAGACCCATAATCCCTCAGATGTGGCAAAAGATTAACATTTATTATTGGTTTTTGGCTGAAACGCAACGAAATCAGCGTTAACGAAATAGTCAGAAGTGCGTCTTTCCTGTATTTGTGAATTCTCCAAAAGTCACCGGAATGGACATTTTCGTATTTTGTCTACAAAAGTTGGCAAACTATTTCACACATTGAATATTTTGGGATGACCATCCAAAACTGCTTGGCTTTTGCAATGTCCGGTAACCCCCATCCAAATGTGCGTGAGGATCGGGCAATAATTACGACCTGTTGACAAATTTTGCAGTTTTTTGGTCCATTTCAACCCCTAAATATATGGCGATCATCTCCAAAAAGAGTAGGCTTCTATTCTGACCCTCATCTTATCCCCATGCAAAATTTCGTAAGGATCGGGCCATAAATGCGATCTGTATATGATATCCTGATATCCTAACTACTTAGTTTTGTTAGCTGTAGAAATATTACCAAATGTTTAATTCAAAATGAAAATATGCCAAAAATATGACAAAATTGAAAAAATATGAGAAAATTTTACAAAATCAATATTTTCATCTATAGAGAGATATTTTTATGCGATTTTTTTAGACGTTTTTCCTTTCCTGCCAAGAGGCCATTCTGAATTAATGAGAACTGTCGAAATCAATTCAGCCGTTCTCGACATATAAGAGATCTTTCAAGCATATCCTTTTTGATAGACATATATATCGCACATATTTTGCTATATATCCGATTTGTTGGATTTTAACATCAATGTAAGGATCATGGTCATGGCTTTGTGATTTCGCCGGGATTTAAAATATTCACGGTTTAATGAAAAATTTTGAATTCTTTCAACACGAAAGATATGGTCTAATTTACCCGCTAAATATAATCCGATGACCACCCAAATTTGTAGGTTTCTTCCCTGCCCTAAACTCTAGCTACATTCCGCGTCGATTGGTCTATAATTGCGACCTGTATAGCTACTGCAAAATCCGACATTTTTTCAGTATTTGGTCCATTTCAACCCCTAAACATTTGGCGATCATCTCCAAAAGCAATAGGGTTCTATTCTGGTCCAAGCCCCACCTACATTCTAAATTTCGTGAAGATCGGGCCATAATTGCGACCTGTAGAGTGATTACAAATTAACATGGACAGACGGACGGACGGACATACATAGCTAGATCGACTCAGCTCGACGAGCTAGGAAGATCCATATATACTCTCCTATATGGGAAATCAATATTTCGAGGTGTTACATAAATTCTGGCGCAATCAAACTTATAATACCCCCAACACATAGTGTTGTAGGGTATAAAAACTAAAACAAGTAAGCAAAGGCTATAGTCGTACGGGGCCGACCCTACAAGACTACAATATGTTAGAAGCCCCCTAATGTCCAAATGTCACGGAGCACTGCCCAGATATTACCCTTAGCATTTTGAACAGGGATATTTGCCCAATATTTATACACTCCATCGTATTCTTAGTTGTTGTGGTCCATTTTACAGCTAAATATAATCAAATGGTCGTCCAAAATGCTACAATTCTTCCCTGTCCTTAACTCTCTTCTCAGGCGTGTCGATGAATGGTGTGATCAGGACATTTTTTCTGTTTTTGGTTCATTTGAACCCCTAAATATTTTGCGATCATCTCCAAAAACAAGAGGCCCGTCTGTAACGCCAAATTTAGACTCATCTATATGGTTTGCTGGTCAACGATATTTGGCTATATTGTTAACGAAAACAGCATAAAAAAGCCAAAAGTTCGCCTTTTGTGTATATCGGATATCATCTGTAAATAAGCTGGTATTTTTTCATACAAAAGTAGTGGTCCATTCTACCCGTTGTCCTAAACTCTAACTTCATACAAGATTTCGTGTCCTTTGGTTTTTATATGTGACCTTTATAACGGCTGTGTTGTAAGGTGAAAAAATATTACAAAATATTCACGTCAATATTAAAAATAAAAAAAATTCAACATCATTGTTGGCATCTTTTTATGCGATTTTTTTTTAGATTTTATTCTTTCTTGCCAAGAGGGCATTCTGAATTGACAAAATTTGTCAAAATCGGCCCATTCTTGCGATAATGCATTGTAGCCAACATCCCCTTCCTTTGTATATACACATTGTATACTTTTCGCTATATATATCCGATATATTTACTATCGGCATCTATGTAACGGTCAGATTTAATGGAAAATTTGACTTTTATTTAACACAAATGTTATGATCTATTTCACCCACTAATTATTACCCGATGACCATCAAAATTGGAAGACTTCTGCCCAGCCCTAAGCTGTAGCCCCATACCAACTTCCGCGTCAATTGGTCTATAATTGCGACCTGTAGAGCAACTGCAAAATCAGGAAATTTTTCAGTTTTTGGTCCATTTCAACCCCCATAATATTATGCGATCATCTTCAAAAAGAATAGGGTTCTATTCTGGCTTAAGCCCCACCTCCATTCTAAATTCGGGGAAGATCGGGCCACAATTGCGACTTGTAGAGTGATTACAAATTAACATGGACAGATGGACAGACGAACGGATGGACATACATAGCTAGATCGACATAGCTTGGCGAGATAGGAAGATCCATATATACTTTCCTATGTGGGAAACCAATATTTCGAGGTGCTACATAATTTTTGGCCCAATCAAACTTATAATACCCCCAACACATAATGTTGTAGGGTATAAAAACAGTTATGTTTGGTCGGGCCGAACTTTGAATACCATCTATCATTTGGAAGGTACCTGGAAATGTAAATAAAAATACTTTGAAAAATACTGTTACCGAATATAGGAGGTTACCGTTATATTTGGGTCTATACAAAGACGTGGACCTGCATATAAAAATGTTTGTCATAGGAAACTTGAAACAATGCGGGTGAATAATGTCGCTAAAATCATCGAAATACCGAATATAGGGAGGTACCGTTATATGGGGGCTATACGATCACCTGGACTTGCATAGGCAATTTTCTCTCACAGGCTGTAGCGACCGTTACGAAAAGCAAAAAACGAAATTTGAACCAATTCCTGTGAATAATGTCGCTTAAATCTTCAAAATATCGAATATAGAAGATACTGTTATTTGGACGCTGTACGAAAATGTGGACCTGCATACGAAATATTTTGTCGCAAGCTGAAGTAACCATTTCTAAGTGCAAGTACGAAATTTTTAACCATTTCGATGAATAAGGTCGCTGAAATCAGCCAAATATCGAATACAGGAAGGCACCGTTATATGTGGGCTATACGAAGACCTGCACCTGTATAGGCAATTTTCAGTCACATGTTGTAGTACCCATTACGAAAGAAATTGGAAATAATTCTGGTGAACAATGTCGCTAAAATTACCAAAGGGAGGTACAGTAATATAAGGGCTATGCCAAAACGTGGACCTATATAGTCAATTTTCAATACCAAAAGTTCTACAGATCAATCACATATTTGAGTAAAATTTTATCAACCTACTTCAATTTGTTCGGAAGCTAGAGTGATTGCCACAGACGGACGGACGGACAGACAGACGGAGGTACATCGCTAAATCTATATAAAATTTCTATGCTGATGCAGAATACTAGGTGGGGTCTAAAATGTATATTTCGAGGTGTTACAAATGGTGAAAACATAATATACACTCCATGCTGTGGTGGAGGGTATAACAAGTAAAAAACAGTTAAGTTCTGTCGGGCCGAACTTATTATACCCTCCACAATATGGAAAGTAACTCATGTAAAAATGTGTCTGTAAATACCGAGATTTCAGTATTCGGCGGTATGCGTCACTTCACTTATTAGGAACGTCTAATCCTAATTTCAAACAATTCTGTAAAAAAGTTGACTACAATCATCAAAATTCCGAATATATCCTCTAGATATTCGGAATTTTGATGATGATGGGGCTAAAGAAAAATGTTGACTTTTATAGAAATTGTTGTATATAACCTGAAGAAGCTATTACGGAGTCTAAATGCTGAATTTGTAGTAATTTCGAAAAAAAGTGTGGCGATAATCGTCAAAATATCGAATATCGGAAGGTACCTTTATATGTGTGCTAAAGAAAAATGTGGACCTATATAGGAAATGTTCTGCTGCAGGAGTTAGATCATATTTCGAACTCAAAATGCCGAATTTAAAATTTTCCATTAGAAAGTGTGGGTAAAATCGTCAAAATATCGAATATTGGGAGGTACCTTTATATAGGGGGCTATAGGAAAATGTGGAACTATATAGACAAGATTTTGCCGCAGGAGGTGCGACCCATTACAAACTATAAATACGGAACCGATTACAAACTCTAAATACAAAAATCGTAAAAACATCGAATATCGAGAGGTACCTTTATATGGTGGCTATAGGAAAATGTGGAACTATATAGACAATGTTTTGCCGCAGGAGGTACAAACCATTACAAACTCTAAATACCGAGTTTTAAGCTACTCCGTTGGAAAATGTGGCAAAAATCGTCAAGCAGAAGCAACAGAATTTTGTCCGGAAAAAATTATTACGAATATCAAAATTTTTCAAATTTTTTGCTAATATTTCAGATTTTTTAATAGTTTAGCTCATAACGTACCATTTTAAGTTATTCTCTTCAATTATTTCCTAGCTACAAACTCGGTATGTGTTTCTCTTGTCGCATTCAACCTCCATTCCATTTATACTTTGTTACATTCAGGTGATAGGTGCGTTAATACATACGCAAATAGAATCGAACAAAGAATCGGTACATTTATTCATTCATCTGCTTGCATTGATGTCTGATCATTGATTGGAAACATAATTTGATAGGAAAGAAAAGAAAAGAATCAATCGAATATAAAAAGTAAGAATTGACAAAAGACGGATACGAAGCAGAGAATACATGTGAGATTAAAAATAATCATATTTTGTTGTACACGTTAGAAGGCACAGAAACGAGTTGCTGGATATGACATCTTAAAACATCACTGTGTGTGTGTATTTGTGTGTTCGAACATCCTTTTCATTGTATATGTACGAATTCCAAACGGAGATGGATGATATGTTCAGCAAACATTTCCATCTTCTGTTTCCTCTTCTTTTCTTATTTGTAATTGTTGTTATTCAATATATTTATGCATGTATATAGATATATAACATGCATACAAATATTCTGAAAGGTTCGGAATTGAAATTGCAACTGATATTGATTACATCATTATAGCAGAATTAGATTTTGAATTACCTACTCTCTTTAATATTATTTAACGTCAAATGTCTGTGGGCAATTGGAGCTTTGAAATCATTAACTTATTTAAAGAAATTTGAATTAACATGTGAGAAAGCAGTAAGTTCAGCCAGGCCGAATTTTGAATACCCTTCACCACAATCATGTGGTTTTTGAAATGTGTGATACAAGTGCACGAAAAGCACTATAAAGTACTATATTTGGTACAATTTGGTATTGGGTGAACTGATAGTGCTTGAAATCTATCTAGCATGAACATATAGAGGTGATTTCGGAAATGTATACTAAAATGGTACGAAAAGTACTAAATGATACTAAAATTTGTATTAAGCGAAGGAATTGAAATTCGGAAATCAGGTGGTTTTAGTAATGTTTACCATAATTGTTCGAAAAGTACTAAGTGGTACTAAATTGGGCAATGTGTGAAGGGATAGGACTGGAATCCTCAAATTTGATACTGGGGTCTCTGTTGGTACTTGGATTGAGATATGGTGGTGGTTTTGGAAATGAGTACTATAATTGTACAAAAAGTACCAAATAGTACTTAATTGGGTATTGGTTGAAGAAATAGAGCTGAAATCTTTAAATTTAAATGATATGGAGGGTGTTTAGAAAATGTGTACCGTATTTGTATGAAAAGTACTAAGTGGTACTAAAAGAGCTGGAATCCTCAAATGTAATATTGAGGTGTCTGTTGATATCAGGAATTGAGATATGGAGGTGGTTTTGGATATTTGCACTATAATTGTACAAAAAAATACCAAATGGTACTAAATTTAGAATTGTCTGATGGAATAGAGCTGAAATCTTAAAATTTAATATAGATGCCACTTTTCGTGATGAATAAGATATGGAGGAATGTTGGAATGTTTTACAATATTGTACGAAAAGTACTAAGTGGTACTAACTTTAACATTGGGTGAGAAAATAGAGCTGAAATCCTCAAATTTAATATTGAGGGGTCTCTTGGTATGTGGAATCGAGATAAGGAGGTGGTTTTGGAAATGTGTACAATAATTGCACGAAAAGTACCGAATAGTACTAAATTTGGTACTGGGTGAAGGAATAGAGCTGAAATATTGAAATTTAATCTAGATGTTACTGTATGTGTCTATGCTTAAGATAAACTCCTGCCAAATTTTTTCAAGATCGGTTCAGATTTGGGTATGGCTTCTATAAATATCTTCGACCGCTTTCGGTTAATTGTTCACGAAATGGCCAATATCAGTCTAAATAATCTGAGCCAATACATCAAATTTGGTGAAAATCGGTTCAGATATAGCCATAGCTCCCATATATATTTTTCATCCGATTTGGTGTTTAGGTCCCTCACATTTTTATACTCTCCACCTTAAAAAGGAGGGTATATAAACTTTGTCATTCCGTTTGTAACGCCGATAAATATTCGTCGTAGACCATAAAGTATATCTATTCATGATCAGCATAAAATTCTAAGTCGATTTAACGATGTCCGTCCGTTTGTCTGTTGAAATCACGATACAGTCCACATTATTTGACGCAGAGCTTCAAAATTTGGCAGAACAATTTGTATTATGTCTAGGATGTTGGTATTGAGATATATCGGTCCATGTTTTCGTATAGCCGCCATATAACGGTACCTCCCGACATTAGCTATTTCGATGATTTTAGCGACATTATTCAGCGGAACTGTTTTAAATTTTGTTTTTGAAGTTCGTAACGGATACTACAGCATGTGACAGAAAATTGTCAGTACAGGTCCACGTCGACTAGTTTTAACGTTTTTTTTTTTTTTTTCAAAATTGACAAATTCTTTCCAAATGGTAGAGAGTATTTTAGGTTCGGCCTGGCCGAACCTACAGCATTTTTACTTGTTTTAATATGCACTCTACAATAATGATGTTTTGTACCACAGCACAGAAATACCTCTGCCAAGATGAAGTTTTTCATGGCCTTCATCCGTTATGGACTGTTACTACTGATCCAGTTTCATAAAACCGACTTAGTATTCAGAAATATTTATGAAATATTTCTCGGAAATCATTTTCTGTGATATGTTGTTTTTATAGTCACTGATAATTTGCTGTTTAATTCATGTACTGTATTTGCTTTTAGCTATTTTTAAACTTTTTTGGGCAGTACTTAAAAAACGAAAAGAAAAACACATGCTGTGGTAAAAAAACTTCTCAGAAAAGATTTATGACAAGCGAAATTGTCGAAGGAAGCAAAAAGCGATAACTATAACAGTAACAAGTAAGCAAGGGCTACAGTCGAGCGGGGCCTACAACACTATAATAAACGATACAGTTTATATAGGCGAGATACTCGAAAGAATTCCACAAGATATTGTGACAAATAATAAAAGAAAACCATCAGGTTTCGTTCTCTAATTTTCGAATAATAGCAACTTAAACTAATTTGCTCATTTCCAATTTATTGGTAGATGTTGCACTTAAATGGTCTTCCTAGATCTGGAACCAATATTTCCCAAAGACCTATAATCTCTCAGAAGTGGCAAAAGATTAATATTTATTATTGGTTTTTGACTGAAACGCATCTATATGAGATACAGACATTTGACTATATTCTTCTACGAAATCAGCGTTAACGAAACAGTCAGAAGTGCGTCTTTCCTGTATTTGTGAATTCTCCAAAAAGTCAGTGGAATGGACATTTTCGTATTTTGTCTACAAAAGTTGGCAAATTATTTCACACAATTGGATGGCCATCCAAAACTGCTTGGCTTTTGCAATGTCCGGTAACCCCCATTCGAATGTGCGTGAGGATCGGGCGATAATTACGACCTGCTGACAATTTTGCAATTTTTTGGTCCATTTCAACCCCGATCATCTCTAAAAAGAGTAGGCTACTATTCTGACCCTCACCTTATCCCCAAGCGAAATTTCGTAAGGATCGGCCCATAAATGCGATCTGTATATGATATCCTGATATCCTAACTACTTAGTTTTGTTAGCTGTAGAAATATTACGAAATGTTTAATTCAAAATGAAAATATGCCAAACATATGACAAAATTGAAAAAATATGAGAAAATGTTACAAAATCAATATTTTCATCTTTAGAGAGATATTTTTATGCGATTTTTTAAGCGGTTTTCCTTTTCTGCAAAGAGGTCATTCTGAATTAATGAGAGCTGTCGAAGCATATCTTCTTTGATAGACATATATGTCGCACATATTTTGCTATATATCCGTTTTGTTGGATGTTAACATCAATGTAAAGATCAGAAGTAACCCTGTCATGGCTTTGTGATTTCGCCGGGATTTAAAATATTCGCGGTTTAATGAAAAATTTCGAATTTTTTCAATGCAAAAGATATGGTCTATTTTACCCGCTAAATATAATCCGATGACCATCTAAATTGGTAGGCTTCTTCCCCGCCCTAAACTCTAGCTACATGCGAAATTCCGGGTCGATTGGTCTATAATTGCGACCTGTATAGCTACTGCAAAATCCGACATTTTTTTCAGTATTTGGTCCATTTCGACCCCTAAACATTTAGCGATAATCTCCAAAAGAAATAGGGTTCTATTCTGACATTAACCCCACCTACATTTTAAATTTCGTGAAGATCGGGCCATAATTGCGACCTGTAGAGTGATTACAAATTAACATGGACAGACGGACAGACGGACAGACGGACGGACATACATAGCTAGATCGACTCAGCTCGGCGAGCTAGGAAGATCCATATATACTTTCCTATATGGGAAACCAATATTTCGAGGTGTTACATAAATTCTGGCCCAATCAAACTTATAATACCCCCAACACATAGGGTTGTAGGGTATAAAAACAACTGAAATTGCAGCGATCATATGAATGTACAACAGAGTTGCTTTTGTTTTGTCCAAGCCAAAATCGGGTTAATTGACTTTACCATACATTAATTTTTATATAAAAATGAATTTTGGTTTTTTGTTTTAGGTTTTTAGAAAGTGAATAAAATACCTAATTTAAAACAAGAAAAACTTTCTCATTTTCTTAATTTTTAAAAAGTTACAGGGCATTCATTCTCCCTGTAATTTCAGTTGCTTTAGTTTTGGCCACCAGTGTATATGTTTTTTTCGCCGAACAACCAAATGAAAACAAAAAATTCCTTCCAGTAGGCAACAGGAGATTTATTTTAAGCTGATCTCCTTACATGTAAAATGGAACTATTGTAAAGCCTGTTGTTCTTCTATTTTACTACCACGTCCTCCCCAATTCAACCCATTTAACAGCAAAATATTAATACCACGCTTTGCATTGGAGTTTATCAAAGTGGTTTTCGCAATTGCGCCGCCGAAAGCATTTTCCATTTTCCATTACATTCTACGTAAGCTATTTAGCATCCGCCGGGATACCTTTGTTCCTCTTGGCAAATATTTGGTGTTATGTGGTGGTGCCATTATTAATGTATTAGTGGATGTATAAATGATTGTACGTGAGTTCAAAAGAGGTTGCATGAATTATGTATTTGAAGAAACGGCAATAGGCTAAAACTTACTAATACCTTATTAATTTTTACATCCATTATCTTGTAATTGTCTAATCTGAATGACAATTGTTGTGTGCTGTGACAGTTTTGTTTACATATAAACATTACTCATATTTTGTAGGCTAGTATAAGCGGAACCCCGCCATAGTAAATGATACTCCTCGAAATACTTATGTCAGACCCAAGTATAGTATATATATTCTTGCTCAGCGTAAAATCCTAAGTCGATTTAGCCATGCCCGTCTGTCTGTGTGTCTGTCTGTCTTTCTGTCTGTCCGTGTCCGTTGTAATCACGTTATCTTTGGAACGAATTGAGATAGAAGGCTAAAATTTTGCACACATGTTTATTTTGCCAGTAGGCAGGTTAAGTTCGTAAATGGGTCATATAGGTCCACGTTTTCATATAGCCCCCATATAACGGTACCTCCCGATATTCGGTATTTTGATGATTTTAGCTACATTACTCACCGGAATTGTTTCAAATTTGGCATTTGAAGTTCGTAATGGATACTACAACCTAAGACAGAAAATTGTCTGTGTAGTTCCACGTCGTATAGACCCTGTATTCGGCATTTTTATGATTTTAACAGAATTTATAACGGATTTTATTTTTTGAAAATGTCCAGATTCGTTCAAAATGGTGGAGGATATTCAAAGTTCGGCCCGCCGAACTTACTGCTTTTTAACTTGTTCGTATTTTATTTTGGCTTTGACAGCTAATCGTTTGTATCTGTCATGTTCAGTTTGATGATTTCCATTATAACTGCTATCATTTCTAAGCCACTTGCCGACAGCTCTTAAAATTATTCCAGAGAAATCTCATTATATTGTTTACAAGCGTGCAAAAGCATTTTGGTGAGAATTTTCCAGAAAAAAAGTTATTCGTGGTGGAATTTATGCATGATAGTGTGATTTCCTTATATTTGCCTGGAAAACCACAAGTGACTGTCGTTAGATCACTCCAGCATTTAAATGTGAATAAATTTTTGTGTCTCGTACCATCGCTCGTTACGGTGATACTGGTAGCGTAGACCGACGTCAAGGAAGTGGACGGAAGAAAACAGCAACATCAGCAGAAATGGATCGAAAAGTAAAGAAGCGACTTGATCAAAACCTGCGTCGCAGTGGTCCAACGTATTGGTATCCGGAGATTTTGGTGGCCATTGTGCGCATGAACCTCATTTTGTAACCATTCTTGGGTGGCGCGTACTGAGTGCGATGGTGAAGTCTTGTTGGAATGTCCACGGCCTGCGGCCAAAATGTTTGCGTATCCAAGGCTTTAATACACCCTCCAGAATATTTTCGCGATAATATTCGGTATTCGGAGCGGAGGCAACCATCGGTTGTTATGGCGGCCCACACCATCACCATTGCCGGCGCTTGAGTTCTGGGTTCCAACCAAAGGTGCAAATTTTCAGCTGACCTCATTGGCAAGTAAACACGATCACTGCTGGACAACGAATGTTTTTTCATCGGAGAAAACCAAATTCGGCAGTTCACCACTTTCGGCCAAGCGAAGCAACTCTTTAGCTCCTTTGAGTTTATTTTCTTTCTGTTGCGGTGTAAGTTCTTGCACTTTTTGGAATTTCAATGGCTTTACCCCGAGCTCTTTTTCAATATTTGCCGAATGGAATATTGCAATATGTTCAGCTCACGAGCCGTTTTTTGGGCACTACGACACGGGTTTCGATCAAGTCGCTTCTTTACTTTTCGAACCATTTCTGCTGATGTTGTTGTTTTCTTCCGTCCACTTCCTTGACGTCCGCCCACGCTACCAGTATCACGGTAACGAGCGATGGTATGAGACACAAAAGATTTATTCACATTTAAATGCTGGAGTACTCTAACGATAACCACTTGTGGTTTTCCAGCCAAATATAGAGAAATCACACTATCACGCTTGAATGCTTGAATTTCGCGTTGTATGAGCTTCACTGACATTCAAAATTTCTACTATTTGTGGGGGAGGTACCTGGAGGAGTAGACAGATATATTCCATCTTCACAGCAAATCTTGTGTTAGTAGAAATCATGGGATGTCCAAAATATGAAGAGCACAGGATTGTTATGTGGGTTATTCAAAACTTTGACCCTTAATGGGGGAAGTACCAAATGGAGTGGACCGATATATTCCATCACACAGACCTTGGGTTAATAAAAATATTGAGATATGCATAATTTGAAGGCAATCAGACTCACATTTTATACAATTATTCAAAATTTTATCCCTATGTGGGGGACGTAATTATTTAAAATATTGGCTATTGCCCAGTTGGAGCATAATCGGATTCTCCTTCCTCTTTCTGTGCAGTAAAATATTTTTTTGATAATTTCGACCTTTTGTGGGGGATGTTCTAGAAGGTGTTTACCGATATTGCCCATCTCCGAACTTAACCTAAATTTGATAATAATATTAAGATGTACCAATGTTGGAACAAATCGGATACTCCCTTCGACAGTTATCGTGAGCACCACGATGGAGACCTCTGAATCGACTCCAAATGTTCTGAAACGGAGTTGGTCCAAAGCGACCTAGGGTTTTTGGGGCACGTTTTGGCCGTATCAAATGATATGTACCCTCTCTAGTTATATGACTGAGGGTATATATATTTTGCTATACAGGGTTGCCCATATTCGACGGACCCATGACTCTTTGGGCCCATTCCAATCGACGAGGCTTGTCCGCAGGCAACATTCTTTGCGTCAATTGAATTTTGTACGGGAACAAATGCAAATCAATGCGAATAATCCGTTGTAAAGTGGACCGAGCCATGCCCAACTGCTAAGAACGGTGTTTTTGGGATGTTCTTGGGGACATCTCAACACTGGCTCGTACGGTACGATAATCTCGCCGATCGCCTTGGTCGACTTTTATATGGACTCTTCGGATTAGAAAGAGCCTTACCAGTCGAAAATTTTTCGTATAAACGCTTAATGGTGTTCTTAGAAGGCGCACTTCTCACATTTTTTAATGTTTTAAAATCACGTTGAGTTTTCACAATTGACTTCTTCTGTGAATGTAAATTTCAACTATTTCGCGTGGCGTGTATTGGTTCATGGTAAAAATCTGCTTGGACTGACGCTTCAAACGCGGTATGTCATTAAGCGATATGACATCTCTGTCAAAAGTTATGGCGTTGCCAGATGGGTCCGTCGAATATGGACAACCCTGTACTTCCATGTATTGTTGTCTTCTTGGGAAATAAATTTTAGGACTGAAAATAGTTGAAAATTTAAAAGTTATTCCATCCAAATAGCCCTCTGGCCATTAAAATTCAGCATAGATTGGTCCATACTTATGACCTCTATAAAGGCTGAGGAGAAAGTTGCTCATCTAACTATTTTGCTGTCATCTTTAAAAATTAGAGGCTTTCATTTTAAGTAAGGCCTAACGGCATTTACAATTTCAATATGATTGGACCATAATTGTGATCTGCAGAGAGATTGCAATTGTGCAAGGACATGTGGACGGACGTACAGACACAACCCATCGATTTATATATAATACTTTGTTGAAGTTCAGTCATGTATTGTATTACTTAGAAGAAGGATCCAAATTTATGACGCCGCTACCCATACATACATTGATATTAATATTTCTTTAATCTCAAAACTTAAGAGTTGAGGTTTGGACGGAATATAAATTAGTTTAAATCATACCAAGGTAGGCAAAATTAAGTCAATTTGAATACAATTTTACGTCATCGTATGTGTTTGCATGTGAGTTACCTATAAGACAAGCTACACTACATTATGATTACATGTAAATACAATTTGTTGTATGGTCTATTTTTATCGGAATACATACACAGATTTCATTATAAATTACTATAAATATTGAATGGAAAATGATTTACAATCACATTTGGCTGCAGTGCGTTACAGGAATTGGATCTAACGAAAAAAAAAATTGCTGCAATGAAACTTCTTGGTGCTCTGGTATTTTTGGCCCTTTGCTATGAAATTCAATCGGCAGCAACTCGTTTCTGTGGCCAAAATTTGGTTCAGATTCTGGACGCTGTGTGTGTAGATGGTTTCTATGGCATGCAGATGAGTAAAAAGTCCATGGGACGACTACGTAAGATAATGAAAATTTTGGTAAGGTAAAACAAGTCTAACACACTTTTTCCTTGCAGTTCATCATGGATTATTGGATGTAATTGGATCAAATGAAATCGACAATGAGGCACACCCTAAATCCAGTTCCCTGCTCAGTGATATGTTGTCTGGCGAGGGATTGAATGGTCTAGCCAAGACTCGCAGACAACGTCATTTGAATGGAGTCTATGATGAATGCTGTCGAAAAGGTTGTACATTGAATGAAATCGCCGGATACTGCCTTTAAATGATTGCTTGTATAAAAACCATCCTCTTACTATTATTGAAAAATTTAGGATAATAATGAATTTATGGAAAGAAAGGATCGGATCACTTGAACTTTATTTATTTATTATTTTTATAAAATATAGGTATTTTTACCCTAATTATGTAGAAATATCTTTTCCGTGGGTTAGAGGCTCGGTTACCCGTATATTTGATAATATTCGATTCTATCGAATGAACTTATCCACATATTTTCATAAATATTGATAGTTATTTAACACGTTGATGTTTTTAAAATTGTTAGGGAATTATATGGTAAGACATTTAAGAGTTTGTATAATTTAGTTTATGACCTAATGCGGCTTGGTTGTTATATTATGAAAAAAATAAATAAATTTATAAAACCAATTATTCAACAAATAATCACATGATGATCTATTTTTAACTGTCCTGACCGCTAACCAATAAGGAAAGGTCAACAGTAGGGCGGGACAGACTACAGTGTGAGATAAAAAACTGCAACAAAATCAAACGCCATAATTTTTACATTTTTTATTTTATTGAATGAAAGCAGACAATGTCGGAAATAGCATCAAATTTTAGAATAAGTTTCGATTTGTTCGAATTGGTCACCTTTAACACGAATTATGGCCTTCAAACGGCCAATGAAACCGTCACACGCTGCCCGAATGTTGCTCTGCCGTATTTTGACCCATTCCCGGCGAAGCGCTTGCTTGAGGTGATCGACACTTTATTTGTATTTTTTATGCCAACCTTGCTTTCCAAAAAACTCCAGACACAGTAGTCCAATGGATTGGTATCCGTTGATTTTGGTGACCATTGTGCGCTGGAAATGAAGCGAGGAGCTTTATTTTGTAACCATTCTTGAGTGGCGCGTGCCGAGTCCTATTGGAGTGCCCAAGGTCTGCGGCCAAAATGTTTGCGTGCCAAAGGCTTTAATTCGCCCTCCAGAATATTATCGCGATAATATTCGGCAGTTATTCTGATGCCACTGTAGATTAAAACGAGCAGAGTGCGACCATCGGCTGTTATGGCGGCCCACATTATCACAATGGCCGGCGCTTGCGTTCTGGTGGCCAACCGAAGGTTCACATTTTCAGCTAACCTCTTTGGCAAGTAAACATGTTTTCTCATCGAAGAAAACCAAATTTGGCAATTTACCACTTTCGGCCAAGCAACTCTTTAGCTCTCTTGAGTCCATTTTCTTTCTGTTGTGGTGTAAGTTCTTGCACTTTTTGGAACTTCAATGGCTTTACCCCGAGTTCATTTTTACGTATTACGGTAACGAGCGATGGTACGAGACACAAAATATTTATTCACATTTAAGTACTGGAGTGCTCTAACGTGCTCCACTTGTGGTTTTCCAACCAAATATAAAGAAATCACGCTTGAATTCCATTACAAATAATTTTTTTTCGGGAAAATTCTCACCAAAATGCTTTCGTACGCTTGTAAACCATATAATTAACTGTCACTGGAATAATTTTAATATATGTCGGACGAGTGGCGTAGAAATTACAGCATTCTGAAGTGGCTTTCATTTTTTTAATCTCATCCTGTATATGGAGAACAATAGCTATAAAATCGGATGAAGATGTATATCGAAGCTATATAAAAATCTGAACCGATCTCGATAAAATTTGGTAGAGGTGTTTTCGAAGCCCGGTATCAAATATAATTATTGCGTAGTG
This sequence comes from Musca domestica, assembly GCF_030504385.1. NCBI lineage: Eukaryota > Metazoa > Arthropoda > Insecta > Diptera > Muscidae > Musca > Musca domestica. The sequence continues at coordinate 3,172,177 of NW_026712376.1, read as the reverse complement.
CATATTACTCTTGTCAGAGACTTAAAAACCCAAATATGATGAAACATATGTATGGGAGCTATAGTTATACCTGGACCGATTTTCTCCAAATTTGATGTACTTGCTTTTAGACTGAATTCGGTCGGATGTACCAAAATTCAGGTCATTTTGGGCTGATACTGGTCATTTGGTGCACACAATCGATTGAAAAAATATATGGGAGCTATACGTAAATTTTAACCGATTCGCACCAGTTTTAGAAGGGTTTGTCCTTGGGCCAAACAACTTTTGTTATGTCCCCAAATATTCCTAGCTTTGCGTTATGATTAGTCGTACCTAATACTGATGATATTATTGGGATTTGTAAAGTTTGCACAAAATTAAATGATCCTTTCTCGTTCTATACGTAAAAATATTTAATTTGAAGATTTTGACCTTTTGAGGGGGAGGTACCAGAAAGAGTTGACGGATAATGCCAATATCCAAACTCGATCTAAGTTTGACAATAATATTACGATATACCAAGTTTCGATCAAATCGATTATTCCCTTCGAGAGTTATCGTGCGCACCAGCCAGACAGACCAACGGACGGACTAGATCTACTCCAAAAGTCCTGAAACGGATTTGTTCCAAAGAGACCTAGGGTATAAAAACGTTATTCCAATGAATCACGTTTTGGCCGTATGAAATTATATAGAGGGTATACGGGGTGAGATAAAAAACTGCAAAAAATTTCAGACCGCTGTCATTTCTAAGCCAATTGTTCGACAGCTGTTAAAATTATTCCAGTGACAGCTCATTATATTGTTCACAAGCGTACAAAAGCATTTTGGTGAGAATTTTCAGAAAAAAAGTTATTCGTGATGGAATTCAAGCGTGATAGTGCGATTTTTTTATATTTGGCTGGAAAACCACAAGCGGGTATCGTTGGAGCACTCCAGCATTTAAATGTGAATTTTTTTGTCTCGTAGCATCGCTCGTTACCATGATACTGGTAGCGTAGACCGACGTCAAGGAAGTGGACGAAAGAAAATTGAAATCGGAGGGAAATATGGAGCTATATCAAAATTTAGACCGTTCTCCAAAAAAAAAAAAAAAAAAAAAAAAAAATTAGAACTTATTTCAAGGCTGTATTTGATATATTGTGCTGAATATAATTGTAATAGAGTGGTAATTAAAGATGGGGGTCTTAAATATTTAATCGGATGAATATTAAATCGGATTTTCCTCCGATTTCCAAGGCCTGATCTTTATATTCACTCCACCATTTGGAAATAACACTTTCAAAAATACATTTTTGAGATCTTGGAAATTTAAGAATTGCAAATGATAATACGTTATTTTGGTTGTTAGCAAATTTCAAATTTAAAACAATCATATTGAACCAGTAAGGAAATGTGAGAAGTCGGACGAGGCCGACGATATGATACCCTACACCTCTATGGGTATTCAGTAGAACTTCCGTAACAAAAATATTTATATTGGGAATTTATGTGAAGTAGATCATACGAAATATGAACCATGATATGACTTCGATAAGGATAATATTATAATATATTTATTGGAACAATAGATATACCTGAGCAAGTTTCAGTAAATGGTGAAATTCGGTTGAATATGAAAAATTCTACTCAATTTGGGTGGATATTACATATACAGGGAGAGATGAAAAAACTGCATCCAATTTTAGACCGTATCCACCGATAGACCACTTGTCCGACAGTTGTTAAAATTATTCCAGTGACAGCTCTTTATATTGTTTACAAGCGTACAAAAGCACTTTGGTGAGCATTTTCCAGAAAAGAGTTATTCATGATGGAATTCAAGCGTGATAGTGTGATTTCTTTATATTTGGCTGGAAAACCACAAGTGGCTATCGCTAGAGTACTCCAGCATTTAAATGTGAATAAATCTTTTGTGTCTCGTACCATCGCTCGTTACCGTGATACTAGTAGCGTAGCCCGACGTCAAGAAAGTGAACGGCAGAAAACAGCAACATAACATGGTTCGAAAAATAAAGAAGCGACTTGATCGAAACCCGCGTCACAGTGGCCGGAAAACGGCTAGTCAGCTAAACATATCGCAATATTCTATTCGGCAAATATTTAAAAATGAGCTCGGGGTAAAGCCATTAAAATTCCTAAAAGTGCAAAAACTTACACCGCAACAGGAAGAAAATAGGCTCAAAAGAGCTAAAGGGTTACTTCGCTTGGCCGAAGGTGGTGAACTGCCGAATTCGGTTTTCTCCGATGAGAAAACATTCGTTGTCCAGAAGTTTGTAAACAAGCAAAATTATCGTGTTTACTTGCCAAAGAGGTCAGCTCATACTGTGCAACGTCGGTTGGCAACCAGAGCTCAAGCGTCGGCCACGGTTGTGGAGTGCGCCGCCATATCAGCCGATGGTCACTCTCCGCTCGTATTAATCGACCGTGACATCAGAATAAATGCCGAATATTATCGCGAAAATATTCTGGAGGGTGTATTAAAGCACTCAAACATTTTGGCAGCAGACCTTAAACATTCTAACAGGACTCAGTACCGTCGCACTCAGCACGTGTCACCCAAGATCATTTCCAGCGCACAATGGCCACTAAAATCTCCCGATACCAATCCGTTGGACTATTCTGTCTGGAGTATTTTGGAAAGCAAGGTTGAGCTGTAAAAAATATAAAAGTGTAGGTCACCTCAAGCAAGCGTTTCGCTGGGAATGTGCCAAAATACAGCAGAGAAACATACGGGCAGAGTGTGACGGTTTAATTGGCCGTATGAAGGCCGTAATTCGTGCCAAAGGAGGCCAATTCGAACAAATCTAAACTTATTTTAAAATTTGATGCTCTTTCCGATATTTGTGAGCAATAACCGTAAATCGGATGAAGATATATATCGAACATTTCTTAAAGGTATTTTTGAGCGGTATAGCTTCACCAAAAATTTGAAACACCTTCTTTTAGGTTGAATTCCGTCGGAAGTGCCACAATTCACTCCAGTTGGACTGATATTTCAATAGTGTTCGTCCATGAGCAAAACAAATGTTTGGAAAATTTCATCTCAATTTCGGATAATAAATGCGACATGCATTTTGTTTACAAAAATACATGCACAGGCAGACGGGCAGATGGAGTGAAATGCACAAATCGACTTAGAAAGTGATTCTATGAAGATCCTTAAAAGTAGCTATGGGTCTATCTCGCTTCTTTCTCCATGTTACAAACAAATGCACAAAACAAAGTGTGGTGTAGGGTATAATAATGTGCCTAAAATATTCAGAACTCGGGTAGGTATGTTACATCGTGGATAGAGGTAGGTATGTTACATCGTGGAATGTTGAGCTATATAACCGACTTTCTGCCAAAGGAGGTAGAACCCATTGCAAACAATGAATATCACTATCAAACAATTTCTTTGAGAAATAAATACCAAGTACACCTGAAATTACTTGTTGGTTTGGCTCAGAAACCTACAGATATAAATAAAAACTTTCTATCGAATTAAGCAAAATACAAAAATATGTTTATTTTAAATTCGTGTTTTATACGTTCCATAAGACTTACATTCCGAGATTCTCTTTTTGAATCCCATATTTAATACCCATCTTTCACTCCAACTTTTCCACTCAATGACGCCTTGAATTGTTAGCCAAACTATTTCGCTGGCAAGTAAAGCCTGTGTTGTAAAGCATAATACCAACATCAGAAGCGATGGAAGAAATTGTTTAGCTTCATACAAAGCAAAAGTATTGTCCGTGCCTCCGACAAAAACCAGCGAAAGTAATTTTCCAACATTTTGCAACCAATTTTGGATAAAATTTACTATCCAGGGAATAAAGCATAACCAATGATACGTTCGTTGTTTGCCCATCACTGATTCCTTGGAATTTGTTAATGTTCCAGCATAAATCCGGAAACCGCAGCATACGCCTTTCAAACTACAACGTTTACGGGATAAGTAGCCCAACAAGGCGACAGCCGAAAAGAACGCTGACTCAAAGAACATCATTGGCTCCGTATGATGCATGCGAATGATGCATGTTGATTTCCTTGCAGAGCGAAAAAACGATGAGGACACCCACTGTATGTCGATGTCAAGGGACGGGCCCAAAAGGGTGGACCCTAGCAAGAGCTGGAGATAGAGAAAACCGAGCATTGCAATAACCAATTTCATAAATAAATTCTGTTGGGGTTTTGCTGACATGTTCTTCCGTTGCAATGCAACCCGGTCGTTGGTGGGTGGCTGTTGTGTTTTGGCTCTCCGCTCGGTTTTTATACCCTACACCACATAGTGGTAAGGGTATTATGTCTTTGTGCATTTGTTTGTAACATGGAGAAGGAAACGAGATAGACCCATAGTTACTTTTGAGAACCTTCATAGAATCACTTTCTGAGTCGATTTATGCATGTCAGTCCGTCTGTCCGTCCGTCCGTCCGTCCGTCCGTCCGTCCGTCCGTCCGTCTGTCCATGTATTCTTGTGAACAAAATGCAGGTCGCATTTATTATCCGATTGAGATGAAATTTTCCAAACAATGTATGTTTGGCCCAAGGACGAACCCTATTGAAATTGGTGAGAATCGGATCAAATTTAGATATAGCTCCCATATATATCTTCATCCGATTTCGGGTTAAATGTGCACCAAATGTCCACTATCAGTCCAAATTACCTGAATTTTGGCACACCCAACCGAGTTCGGCCTAGAAGCAAGTATATCAAATTTGGAGAAAATCGGTTCAGATATAGCTATAGCTCCCATATATATCTTTCATCCGATTTGATCTTTAAGTCCCTCACATTCCTACTATGCACTCCACAACCGTGATATTTGGTACCAGGTATTAGATGGAGCACAGAAATAGCTGTTTTAAATTTTATCGAAATCGGTTCAGATTTGGATATAGCTCCCATATATATCTTCACCCGATTTCGGGTTAATTGACCACCAAATGGCCAATATCATCCCAAATGGCCCGAATTTTGGCACATGTGGCTGAGATTAGCCTTAAAGCAAACACAACAAATTTAGAGAAAATCGGTTCAGAAACAGCTATAGCTCCCATATATCTTCATCCGATTTCGGGTTAAATGTGCACCAAATGTCCACTATCAGTCCAAATTACCTGAATTTTGGCACACCCAACCGAGTTCGGCCTAGAAGCAAGTATATCAAATTTGGAGAAAATCGGTTCAGATATATCTATAGCTCCCATATATATTTTTCATCCGATTTGATCTTTAAGTCCCTCACATTCCTACTATGCACTCCACAACCGTGATATTTGGTACCAGGTATTAGATGGAGCACATAAATAGCTGTTTTAAATTTTATCGAAATCGGTTCAGATTTGGATATAGCTCCCATATATATCTTCATCCGATTTCGGGTTAATTGACCACCAAATGGCCAATATCAGCCCAAATGGCCAGAATTTTGGCACATGTGACCGAGATTAGCCTTAAAGCAAATACAACATATTTGGAGAAAATCGGTTCAGATATAGCTATAGCTCCCATATATATCTTTCATCCGATTTGATCTTTAAGTCCCTCACATTCCTACTATGCACTCCACAACCGTGATATTTGGTACCAGGTATTAGATGGAGCACAGAAATAGCTGTTTTAAATTTTATCGAAATCGGTTCAGATTTGGATATAGCTCCCATATATATCTTCATCCGATTTCGGGTTAAATGACCACCAAATGGCCAATATCAGCCCAAATGGCCCGAATTTTGGCACATGTGACCGAGATTAGCCTTAAAGCAACTACAACATATTTGGAGAAAATCGGTTCAGAAACAGCTATAGCTCCCATATATATGTTTTATCCGATTTGGTGTTTAAGCCTCGCACATTCGTAATATGCACTCCACAAGAATGATATTTGGTACCAGATATAAGATACAGCCCAGAAATAGCTGTTTGTAATTTTATCGAAATCGGTTCAGATTTGGATATAGCTCCCATATATATCTTTATCCGATTTCGGGTTAATTGTGCACCAAATGGCCGATATAAGTCCAAATGTACTGAATTTTAGTACATCGGACCAAATTCCGCCTAGAAGCAAGTATATCAAATTTAGTGAATATCGGTTCAGATATAGATATAGCAACCGTATATAGGTTTCATCCGATTTAGAGTTTTAGTCCCTTACATTCGTAATATTCACTCCACAACCGTGATATTTGGTACCAGGTATTTGATGGAGCACAGGAATAGCTGTTTTAAATTTTATCGAAATCGGTTCAGATTTGGATATAGCTGCCATATATATCTTCATCCGATTTCGGGTTAATTTACCACCAAATGGCCGTAATAGCATCAATTTTGGCAAATCCGACCGAAACCAGCTTAGAAGCAAGTACACCAATTTTAGTAAAAATCGGTTCAGATATAGCTATAGCTCCCATATATATCTTTCATCCGATTTGGTCTTTAAGTCCCTCACATTCGTAATATACTCATCACAGGAATGATATTTGGTACCAGATATCAGATAAAGCCCAAAAAAAGTCGATTTTAATTTTATCAAAATCTGTTCAGATTTGGATATAGCATAGCATAGCATACTCTTCACATTATTCTATCGATTTCAGGTTAATTGTGCACTAAATGGTCAATATCAGCCCAAATCACCTGAATTTTCGTACATAAGACCGAATTCAGTCTAGAAGCTAATACATCAAATTTGGAGAAACCCGGTTCAGAGATAGCTTTAGTTCGTAAAATGCACGATAGAATTAGATAGATTTTGATTTTGTACCAAATATCTCATAGAGCTCTGAAATGCCTTGTATAAACCTTTTTACGAGAGCTCTACTAAATATGCATAGTGGTGTAGGGTATCATATAGTCGGCCCCGCCCGACTTTTGAGCTTTCCTTACTGGTTAAATTTAGAGATGTTTTTTGTGGACGTCACCACCACCAGCACCACTTCTTCTTGGAAGGCACGGATGTTGTTTCTTGTGGTTGGATGATGTTGGTTGGCGTGAAACGATGCGAAGTACACCACAGCTTCAATGGTTATTTATTGTTATGGCTGCTGGATCGGACCGACTATTTTAATGAAGAATAATGGCTTGCAATTACATTGTGTTTGATGGAAACTTATATATCGGAACTTCAATATTTTTACTAAAAACAAATGTCATTTGTTGAATATTTTGGGTTACACTCGGCATGTCAGATATTTGCGAAAAACAGTAAGGAAAAACAAAAGTCGGGCGATGCTGACTTTATGATAACCAACACCACTATGAGTCACGGATAAGATAAAAAAAAAAAAACTGCAATAAGATCAAATATTGAATAAATGCACAAAATGTCGGAAATTGCATCAAATTTTAGAATAATTTTAGATTTGTTCGATTTGATCACCTTGGGCACGAATTATAGCTTTCAAACGGTCAATGAAACCGTCACACGTTGCTCGAATATTGCTCTGCGGTATTTTGGCCCATTCCCGGCGAAGCGCTTGCCTGAGGTGATCGACACTTTGGTATTTTTAGTGCCAACCTTGCTTTCCAAAATATTCCAACAACCGTTGAAATTCGTGCCAAAGGTGACCTATTCAAACAGATCTAAACATATTCTAAAATGTTATGCGATTTCCGACATTTTTTGCTTTCATTCAATGAAATTTTTTTAAAAAAAAAACTTAAAAATTATGGCGTTTGACTTGGTTGTAGTTTTTTCATCTCACCCTGCATATTTGAACGGTTCAGATTTAGATAAAACGTTCAGAAATACTTTCGGCCGCTTTCGTTTATTTGATGTACCAAACTCGCCATATATTTGAAATTTCAATGAAGTTTGGAATGTGTAACTGAATTTGGTTTAAAAATACATGTTGTCTGATTATATTGAAATCGGCGCAGATTTGCAAAGGCAGTAGCTTTAGCCTAACAGTAAAAACCTATACAGCAATTAAGGTGAAGTATGTCGGTTTAGTTGTATTGCTACATCGAATCCCTCTAATAGCAACAGAAATGCCGGTAAACTTTTAAACAAGTAAGCAAAGGCTACAGTCGAGAGGGGCCGACCGTTGAATACCCTACAACACTACAATAAACGATACAGTTTATATAGGCGAGATACTCGAAAGAATTCCACAAGATATTGTGACAAATAATAAAAGAAAACCATCAGGTTTCATTCTCTAATTTTCGAATAATAGCAACTTAAACTAATTTGCTAATTTCCAATTTATTGGTAGATGTTTTGATTTTTGACTAAAACGCATCTATATAACGAAATAGTCAGAAGTGCGTCTTTCCTGTATTTGTGAATTCTCCAAAAAGTCACTGGAATGGATATTTTCGTATTTTATCTACAAAAGTTGGCAAACTATTTCACACATTGAGAATTTTTGGATGGCCATTCACAACTATTTGGCGTTTGCAATGTCCGTTAACCTCCATTCAAATGCGCGTGAAGATCGGGCGATAATTACGACTTGCTGACAATTTTGCAGTTTTTTTGTCCATTTCAACCCCTAAATATATGGCGATTATCTCCAAAAAGAGTAGGCTTCTATTCTGACCCTCATCTTATTCCCATGCAAATTTCATAAGGATCGGGCCATAAATGCGATCTGTATATGATATCCTAACTAATTAGTTTTGTTAGCTGTAGAAATATTACCAAATGTTTAATTCAAAATGAAAATATGACAAAATTGAAAAAATGAGAAAATATTACAAAATCAATATTTTCATCTTTAGAGAGATATTTTATGCAATTTTTTAAACGTTTTTTTCTTTCCTGCCAAGAGGCCATTTTGAATTAATGAGAACTGTCGAAATCAGTTCAGCCGTTCTCGACATATAAGAGATCTTTCAAGCATACCTTCTTTGATAGACATATAATTGCACATATTTTGCTATATATCCGATTTGTTGGATGTTAATATCAATGTAAAGATCAGATGTAACCTTGTCATGGCTTTGTGATTTCGCCGGGATTTAAAATATTCTCGGTTTAATGAAAAATTTTGAATTTTTTCAACACAAAAGGTTTGGTATATTTTACCCGTTAAATATTATCCGATGACCACCCAAATTGGTAGGCTTCTTCCCCTTCTTGCGACCTGTAGCGTGATTACAAATTGACATGGACAGACGGACAGACGGACGGACGGACATACATAGCTAGATCGACTCAGCTCGGCGAGCTAGGAAGATCCATATATACTTTCCTATATGGGAAACCAATATTTCGAGGTGTTACATAAATTCTGGCCCAATCAAACTTATAATACCCCCAACACATAGTGTTGTAGATATAATAATGCAGTTTCCTGCACATTTGACATATGCTGTGACAATTAATAAATCCAAAGGACAAAGGGGTAGCGAAGCGCACCGTGTGCAGCTAGATTTCTTTTAAAATGAGGGAATACTAGACATAGTCCAAACATGGCAAGCCGTAATATTTATATTAAATTAGATCAGATGAGAAACGGACAATATTGGAATCAAAAAATATATTTTAATAAAATTAAAATATATTTTAATAAACTGACTTGGGATGAGGGTATACAAAACCAACTGATTCTTGCTCTGTTCGATAACCTGCAAGAATCTACTATTTTTGCATTTTTTCCCATATCAGTTGTACATTTTTGCAGTTCTGGAACAGAACATCTTTTTTACTTGTTCATGTATTGAAATACAAATTGCGGAGTAATGTTAAAATGTATTTGATTACAACCATAAGTTTTTCTGGGTCTCATAACAATAACGGACAAGTTCCGTTAAATACAATAAAACATTATTAAAACAAAATTTGCAAGACAATTAACTACCGTAACGGAAGTACAAAATTGTTTGAATTATAATAACAGCGACGATCATGACAAAATGAAAGCACTGAATTATGGAAGCGACCACGGTAGTAATGTGTATAGCTGAACAGTGTTTGGTGTAAATACATTTTATGAAATGAACAAGTTTATAAGTACCAGTCGGTTTTGCAGTTTATTTAAATATATTTTGACTTCTGTTATGATTATTCAAATTGTTGGCCCTCTATGGAATAGGTTCCGAAGAACGGGTCAATATTGTCAATTTGGTATCGGATCTAAATAAATATGATATAAATATTGCGACGTTCCAGGTGTGGACTATAATTGTTACCTCCTTCACTTTACATATGAGATATGTGATAATTTTTTGAAAATGTTAAAATGTATGTGAGGTACCAGATATAGTCAACCGAAGTATTCCATTTTCATATTTTATTTAACCCAGATAAAATTTTGTACTTACAAGAAAATCGAACATTTAAATTTCATATTCGTCTCAGGTTTCTGGTTGGGTGAAATGTTTAGATAAGTTTTAAAGAAGAGCTGACTTGTTTTGCATGTTATGACAGATAAAATTATTGACAATTGTGACACTTTGTGGGTGAGGTACCAGAAGTAGTTGGCAGATATATTATATCATCTTCACAAGAGATCTTGTGCTAACAAAAATGTTTTTATGTGTACAATTTGAAGAGATTTGGATGCTTATTTCGGGTTTTATAAACGTTTTGTTTTTTTTTTTAAATCTTGAAACCTATGTGGAGGAGCTACCAGAAGAAATGATCCGATCTCTACCATATTTACAACAGATCTAGTGTAGATAGACATATTGATACGTACTAAGTGTAAATGGAATCGAATGTTAACTTTACGTTTTATGAGCTTTGGGGATATTCAAAATTTTGGCCTTTTGTGGGGGCAGGTACAAGAAGGAGTGGAAGGATATATTTCATCATCACAGAAAATCTTGCGTTAGTAGAAATAATGGGATGGTTGAAATTGGAAGGGAATCATATGCTTATTTCGCGTTTTATGATCTACATGGCTATTCCAAATTCTGCGCCCTTTGTGGAGGAGGTACCAGAAGGTATGGACCGATATGTCTCATCTTAACAGCAGATCTTGTGTCAGTAGAAATAATGGGATGTGTGAAATATTGACGTAATCAGATGCTTATTTCGGATTTTTAATAGTTTTGGTTATTTAAAATGGTGACCCTTTGTGGAGGAGTTATAAGAAGCAGTGAACCGATATATTCCATTTCCACACTAGGGAGTGGGTTAATAATAATATTGCGATGTGTGTAATAATCGGTCTCTTACATTATACTTCATAAGAGTTATAATTATTTAAAATTTTGACCCTTTGTCGGGAGGTACTTGATGGAGTGGACCGATATTGTCCATTTTCTCACATGACCTAGCACTGATGCAAATATTAGGATTTGGAAAGTTGGAGCAAAATCAGATTATTCTTTCTCTTTCTGTGCACTAAAATATTCTCTTTGAAAATGTTGACTTTTTGTGGGGGAGGTACCAGAAGGAGTAAACCGATATTACCCATCTCCGAACTCGATCTCAGTTTGACAAAAATATTACGATGTACCAAATTTGAACCAAATCGGATACTCCCTTCGTGAGTTATCGTGCGCACCAACCAGCCAGACATACAGACGGACGGACATCGCCAGATCGATCTGTTATAAATGTGGTAGAAATGTCCTGAAACGGATTTGTCCTGGCTGCCATCCCATTTTTAATGAAATATTTTTTAAGACACTATATACCTACAATGCAAAGCATCTAAGGAAACTTAAGCCAAAAAATTAGACTAGACTTCGAAAACGCCGATAAATAATCATAAATATTTTTGAATCAGAAATAAAAAAAACTTTCTACTCCCGAACACTGTGCTATTGTTAATTACTTAATTACAATGGATTTGACACAGACCACTGCAGAAAGTAGCACAGCAGAGGAAACGTATAAAATTACAAAGTATAATAGCAACAAGGACACTACAATAATTCATAGAAACAGATGACTGTCGCATACGAATATTATTACTGGAGTTGTTGTTATTATTATTCGATAATGATCTACTTCTTTTACTTCGGCGAATAGCGAAATTGCGCCCATGCCACCGTGACATTTTGACAAGCCAAATGTCACTTGGATATGAAACGGAAGTACAGTCTCATTTGACGTTGATGAATCAAATGTGCGTTCGTTTCGGCGGTGTAACGGTAATGTAATTTTTTTCGGTTGTAATTGTGTGCTTCGCATTGTTTGGGGTCGGGGTAAATAGGCGGAAACGGAAGTGTGCTAACAACCACTGCCACAAGCATGATTACAAAGTGCTTTGTGCATACGACACAACTCCTAAGTATGTAATTATTTCCTTTCGTTTCTAATTTCTTACTCTCGGCTGTAGTAGTGGTGGAATGCTGTTGTTGCTGTTACTGTTGTTGATGATGACTTTGCAGCTTTACCTTTTTCGATTATGAAAATCCGAAATTAATGAATTTCTTTGTGGTTGCCTCAAATGGAAAAAATATCAAAATTTATGCGTAGATTAGTCATAAAAAACAAACGACTGAGTGTGGGGTTTTCTTTATATTTTTATTTAAAGCAAAGCGTTGTTCTGTCATTAGGGCGAGAAGGGTGAGAATATTATATGCAGTATGACAAAACTGAAGCGAAATTACATGATTCAGTAACATGGGAGTTGCGTACAATATTGTTTTTTTTTCTATGGAAATATTTCATTTGTATTGTAGGGGAGGTAATGAAAGAAATTGACCGTATATCCCATTTTGTCACCTGTTTTTATATTGGCAGAAATATGGTGATGTGTAATGTTTGAACAAAATCGGCCACATATTCGCATTTTTTAAATTATTATTTTTATACCATCCACCATACTATGGAGGGTACTTTGTCATTACGTTTGTAACTCCTCGAAATACTCATGCCAGATCCAACAAAGAATATATATTTTTGATCAGCGTAAAATTCTAAGTCGATTTAGTGTCTGTATGTTGTAATTACACTATCTTTCGAGCGAATTGAGATAAAATGCTAAAATTATGCACACATATGTAATTTGCCAGTAGGCAGGTTAAGTTCGTAAATGGATGTCATGTCGCTCCACGTTTACGTATGGCCCCCATGTAATGGTACCTCTCAATATTTGGTATTTCGATGATTTTAGAGACAGTATACACCGGAACAGCCGATGACACAAAATTCTGTGTGCAGCTCCACGCCTTCATATAGACACCTAATGACCATACCTCCCGATATAAGGTATTTTGATGATTTCAGCGACGTTTTTCAACGGAATTGTATTATATTTCGTGTTTGAAGTTCCTAATGGGTACTACAAACTACAAATTGCGTATGCAGGTCCTCGTCTTCGTATAGCCCCCATATATCGGTTTTTATTTAAACGGTATTTTCGACGACATTTTTAGAGTATTTCCAGTTACATCCAAATGGCGGAGGGTATTAAATATTCGACCCGGTCGAATTTAGGTTCTTTTTTATTTGTTCGTCTTAAAAAGGTTTATCCTTCTCGCTTATGTATCAGAATCAGTGCAAATATATATCCCATCTTCGCTCTAGATATAATACTGGCGAAAATATTTGAAGGTGCATAGTTTGATGAAAATCGTTGAGTCTTTCCGCATTTTATAAGAATTTGATTTATTCAAAAAGTTTGTTGGAAAATATCAGAGAGAGTTGGCAGAAATTGTTCATAATATGTAGGCCTTTTAAAAAATACAATGTGACGAGTTGGGCAAAAGCGGATACCCTATTGGTTTCTATGAGATACGCAATTATATACTACAACACTAATTTGTGAGGCTATTATAGGTCTGATTGGTCCGAAAGGTTTCTAATACCTAGCTTGTCATTCGGTTTGTAACTCATCGAAATAATCATTTTATGTCTAAAGTATATATATTCTTGACCAGCGTAAAATTCGAAGACGATTTAGCCTTGTCCGTCCGTCCGACTGTCCGTCCTTCTTCGTCTAATTACGCTAGAGTCAAAACGAATTAAGATAGGAAGCTAAAATTTTGCACAGAACAGTTTTTTGTCTGCAGGCAGGTCAACTTCGAAGATAGGCTATACGGATCCACGATATCGTATAGCCCCCATACAACGGTACCTCCATTTATTCGATATTTTGCCAATTAAAGGACATTATTCACAGGAATTGTTTCAAATTTCGCATTTAAAGCTCGTAATGAGTACTAGAGACTACGACGGAATATTGTCTATGTAGGTCCACGTCTTCATATTGACGACACATAGCGATACCTCGCTTTTTTAGGTATTTTGATGATTTTAGTGACATCATTCCCCGGAATTGTTCCAAATTTCGTATTTAAAGTTCGTAATGGGTACTACAGCTTATGACAAACAAAATATGTGTGGACGGAATTTTTTGGACATTTTTAAGGTTCTTTCAAATTATCCTGATACCGAAATTCATAATGCCACTTCTATTCCCATGCTATGCTATGCTAAATTTAGTACTTTTTGTACATTTGTGGTACATATTTCCAAAAAGTCCTCTTTCAAAACTAAATTTTAATAATCCACTATATTCCACTCACCCAAAACCAAATTGTTTCAAATTTTGTATAATTTAGTACAGTTCTTGTACTTAATACACTTTTCCAAACCACATCCCTATATCATCCCCACTTCCTATACTTGGTTTTTATACCAAATTTTTTTACATTACTTTTATGCAAATCTAGTGCTTTTGAGTACTTTTGCTTCATTTATTATTCGAATTTCTATAAATTCTTTCTTTTTTGGTTCCTACACAATATCAAAGTCCATCATTCCAAACTTCCGATTTCCTGTTCTTACCTATTTATACCGTTTCCCGGTCCTTAAATACCAATTTAAATACTACTATGTACTGGTTGGTACGTTCTACAGTATCCGCCGCCTCTAACCGCGCCTGACAAAAAGTGACCCTTATGCCAATATCATATTTATAGCTCTATCCCTTTCACAAATATCAAATTTAGTACCATTTTTCAATACTTTTCGTATATATTTCCAAAACACCACAAAATTTCAACCCTTCACACTAACAGTGACCCAAGTATCAACATTTTAAATTTACACTTCCATTCGCTCAATCAAATCCAAATTGTATAAAATTTAATAATATTTAGTACAGTTCTTACACTTAATACACATATCCGAAACCAACTTTCAATACTTGGTTTTCATACAAAATTTATTGCCATACCTTTATCCAAATTTAGTACATTTTAGTACTTTTGCTACACTTATTGTTCGAATTTCCACAAAACCTTTGGTCCATCAATTCTACACAACATCAAAGATCCTCATTTCCGATTTCCTGTTCTTACCCACTTATACCGATTCCCGTTGCCTAAATACCAATGTAAGTACCACTTAGTACTTTTTGGTACGATTTTCAAAATCCACCCCCCCTTAAAAAGTAACCCTAATCCTAAATCTCAGATTTCTAGATCTATCCCTTTCTCATGTACCAAATTTAGACCATTTTTCAGTATTTTCAAACTTTTTAACCTGCAATCCTGCAATATAACGTTATTACCTTTAGTACACTTTTAGTTTGAATTTTTAAGAAATCTTTAGAGAGCCTATCCTATACCCCGAATTTATAGTATCCTATGTACGTCTCATGTCTCCAAGCTACCTCCTCCCCAATTTTCAACAATATCGGTAAAGCCGTTCTTGAAAAATAAGTAGTGTAACTAACACAACCTTCGTTTACATATAGACTACCTTAACTCGGTGCGCTTCGCTACTCCCACTCAAAATTTCACGAATAATTTGTGGTTTTAAATAAAAATAAAACAAATTCAAGAATATAAAAAACCTGACATTTCAGTCGTTGTTAAAGGGATTCGAGGGACAATATATCTTAACCCAAATACTTCTCCTCAATAATCCTAGCCTCAATTAAATTGTTGTGCAGTTTTTGTACTATAAGCATAGCACTATTGCAAAGACGTGATGGGTCTATGTTTCTTAATAAAATAATAAACAAATCTGAACTGACTTCAAGATAATTTGAAAAAAATTTATTTTTAGACCAAATTCCATCACACACGCCAAATAAAACTATGAAATCTGACATACATATCGTGTTTGGTGTATCAAATATGTGAAATCGGCCGGAAACTTATGTAGCAGCTATATCCACATCTGAGCCGTTTAGACCAAACCACAATCTTTTGTAAGTAGTTTCTGTTGCCAAAATGTGTTGGATATGTATTTGGATTCCGGGATCTTAGCTGAATTTTTCGAGATAGTTGGAAACGTTATGTATAGTTTGATATGCCTTCCACCTTATGTGTTGAAAGTCAAGTTTTTTTATCAGTTTTCACTTGTAGCTTAACTAAGCCATTTAATTCGTATTTTGTGTGTTTTTTTTAACATTTTAATGACACTTTACCTTTTCTTTATTTCATTTAAAACCAGTAAGGAATGCTCAAAAGTCGGGCGGGGCCGACTATATGATACCCTACACCACTATGCATATTTAGTAGAGCTCTCGTAAAAAGGTTTATACAGGGCATTTCAGAGCTCTATGAGATATTTGGTACAAAATCAAAATCTATCTAATTCTATCGTGCATTTTACGAACTATAGCTATCTCTGAACCGGGTTTCTCCAAATTTGACGTATTAGCTTCTAGACTGGTGATTTGGGCTGATATTGACCATTTAGTGCACATTTAACCCGAAATCGGATGAAGATATATATGAGAGCTATATCCAAATCTGAACCGATTTCGATAAAATTTAAAACAGCTATTCCTGTGCTCCATCTAATACCTGGTACCAAATATCACGGTTGTGGAGTGAATATTACGAATGTATGGGACTAAAACTCTAAATCGGATGAAACATATATATGGTTGCTATATCTATATCTGAACCGATTTTCACTAAATTTGATATACTTGCTTCTAGGCTGAATTTGGTCCGATGTACTAAAATTCAGTCCATTTGGACTTATATCGGCCATTTGGTGCACAATTAACCCGAAATCGGATGAAGATATATATGGGAGCTATATCCAAATCTGAACTGATTTCGATAAAATTTAAAACAGCTATTTCTGGGCTGTATCTTATATCTGGTACCAAATATCATTCTTGTGGAGTGCATATTACGAATGTGAGAGGCTTAAACACCAAATCGGATGAAAGATATATATGGGAGCTATAGCTATATCTGAACCGATTTTCTCCAAATTTGATATACTTGCTTCTAGGCCGAACTCGGTTGGGTGTGCCAAAATTCAGGTAATTTGGACTGATAGTGGACATTTGGTGCACATTTAACCCGAAATCGGATGAATATATATATGGGAGCTATATCCAAATCTGAACCGATTTCGATAAAATTTAAAACAGCTATTTCTGTGCTCCATCTAATACCTGGTACCAAATATCACGGTTGTGGAGTGCATAGTAGGAATGTGAGGGACTTAAAGATCAAATCGGATGAAAGATATATATGGGAGCTATAGCTGTTTCTGAACCGATTTTCTCCAAATTTGTTGTATTTGCTTTAAGGCTAATCTCGGTCACATGTGCCAAAATTCGGGCCATTTGGGCTGATATTGGCCATTTGGTGGTCAATTAACCCGAAATCGGATGAAGATATATATGGGAGCTATATCCAAATCTGAACCGATTTCGATAAAATTTAAAACAGCTATTTCTGTGCTCCATCTAATACCTGGTACCAAATATCACGGTTGTGGAGTGCATAGTAGGAATGTGAGGGACTTAAAGATCAAATCGGATGAAAGATATATATGGGAGCTATTGCTATATCTGAACCGATTTTCTCCAAATTCGATATACTTGCTTCTAGGCCGAACTCGGTTGGGTGTGCCAAAATTCAGGTAATTTGGACTGATAGTGGATATTTGGTGCACATTTAATCCGAAATCGGATGAAGATATATATGGGAGCTATATCTAAATTTGATCCGATTCTCACCAATTTCAATAGGGATCGTCCTTGGGCCAAAAAAATATTGTTTGGAAAATTTCATCTCAATCGGATAATAAATGCGACCTGCATTTTGTTCACAAGAATACATGGACAGACGGACGGACGGACGGACGGACGGACAGACGGACTGACATGCATAAATCGACTCAGAAAGTGATTCTATGAAGGTTCTCAAAAGTAACTATGGGTCTATCTCGTTTCCTTCTCCATGTTACAAACAAATGCACAAAGACATAATACCCTTACCACTATGTGGTGTAGGGTATAAAAATATACAATACGACAGACGGTATTCAAAATAGGCCATAAAACTTCTTGCCACAAATAAATTATTACTCAACATTCTCGCCTGTATGTTTGCATACGTATGTGTGTGTATTCAACAATGAAAATCGGCATTTCATAGAAAAGAAAAAACTGTCGTTCAACATTCGTATGTCAATTATGTGGCACTTGAGGTTTTCCATTTTCATCAATACATCTCTTTCTCTCTCTCACTGTACACTCATCGACCAGGAATAATAAATAAGTATGTTAATGTGTATGTATATACTATACATATCCATCGATTCCGTGGTAAATAAGGTTATAAAGGTCCTATAGTATTTTGCATAGACGAGTTCATTTATATGTATTATATAAGAATATTTCAGTAAAATTTATGTGTTTCCATATTTTGAAATATGGACATTATTCCAGCCACGTTCTACTGGTGGCAATAAATAAATTTGCTTGTCCCTCTACAACTTTTAACGAACAGCCAACGTCAATACAATGACATCCCCACATCAACGTTCAAACAAAACCAAAAAAAACCAGTAAGGAAAGCTCAAAAGTCGGGCGGGGCCGACTATATGATACCCTACACCACTATGCATATTTAGTAAAGCTCTCGTAAAAATGTTTATACAGGGCATTTTAGAGCTCTATTAGATATTTGGTACAAAATCAAAATCTTTCTAAATCTATCGTGCATTTTACGAACTATAGCTATCTCTGAACCGGGTTCCTCCAAATTTGACGTATTAGCTTCTAGACTGAATTCGGTCTTATGTACGAAAATTTAGGTGTTTTGGGCTGATATTGACCATTTAGTGCACATTTAACCCGAAATCGGATGAAGATATATATGGGAGCTATATCCAAATCTGAACCGATTTCGATAAAATATCACGGTTGTGGAGTGAATATTACGAATGTAAGGGACTAAAACACTAAATCTGATGAAACATATATATAGCAACCATATATATGTTGTATCTGAACCGATTTTCACTAAATTTGATACACTTGCTTCTAAGCTGAATTTGGTCCGATGTACTAAAATTCAGTCCATTTGGACTTATATCGGCCATTTGGTGCACAATTAACCCGAAATCGGATGAAGATATATATGGGAGCTAAATCCAAATCTGAACCGATTTCGATAAAATTACAAACAGCTATTTCTGGGCTGTATCTGTATCTGGTATCTGTATCTGGTACCAAATATCATTCTTGTGGAGTGCATATTACGAATGTGAGAGACTTAAACACCAAATCGGATAAAACATATATATGGGAGCTATAGCTGTTTCTGAACCGATTTTCTCCAAATTGGTTGTATTTGCTTTAAGGCTAATCTCGGTCACATGTGCCAAAATTCGGACCATTTGGGCTGATATTGTCCATTTGGTGGTCAATTAACCCGAAATCGGATGAAGATATATATGGGAGCTATATCCAAATCTGAACCGATTTCGATAAAATTTAAAACAGCTATTTCTGTGCTCCATATAATACCTGGTACCAAATATCACGGTTGTGGAGTGCATAGTAGGAATGTGAGGGACTTAAAGATAAAATCGGATGAGAGATATATATGGGAGCTATAGCTATATCTGAACCGATTTCCTCCAAATTTGATATACTTGCTTCTAGGCCGAACTCGGTTGGGTGTGCCAAAATTCAGGTAATTTGGACTGATAGTGGACATTTGGTTCACATTTAACCCGAAATCGGATGAAGATATATATGGCAGCTATATCCAAATCTGAACCGATTTCGATAAAATTTAAAACAGCTATTTCTGTGCTCCATATAATACCTGGTACCAAATATCACGGTTGTGGAGTGCATAGTAGGAATGTGAGGGACTTAAAGATCAAATCGGATGAAAGATATATATGGGAGCTATAGCTATATCTGAACCGATTTTCTCCAAATTTGACATACTTGCTTCTGGGCCGAACTCGGTTGGGCGTGCCAAAATTCAGGTAATTTGGACTGATAGTGGACATTTGGTGTACATTTAACCCGAAATCGGATGAAGATATATATGGGAGCTATATCTAAATTTGATACGATTCTCACCAATTTCAATAGGGTTCGTCCTTGGGTCAAAAAAAATATTTTTTGGAAAATTTCATCTCAATCGGATAATAAATGCGACCTGCATTTTGTTCACAAGAATACATGGACAGACGGACGGACGGACAGACGGACTGACATGCATAAATCGACTCAGAAAGTGATTCTATGAAGGTTCTCAAAAGTAACTATGGGTCTATCTCGTTTCCTTCTCCATGTTACAAACAAATGCACAAAGACATAATACCCTTACCACTATGTGGTGTAGGGTATAAAAATATAAAAATACTAACAAAATCAATAGACATCCGACATACACTAGCTATCATTGTTAGATGCTCCACGAACACATTTACATACGCACACAAGGAAGAACAGCGTGAGAGAGAATGGGTCAATGGTGTAAATGGATGGACACCAATCCATCGAGTCATTCATTTATTCATCGATAACGACGACACAACACAAAACATCGGCAAGTCTATGTTCGACTGACTGTGGCTTAAAAGTTGGTACGACAACAGCAAGGGGAAACTTTTGTCCTTCTTTTTTCATCTATGGTAGCTGGTCGGATTGTTAGAAGTTCGTTGGAAATTTTAAATTCTCGTTTTCAACCTAGCCTTCTGTGGCTGGTATCGGCATGAGTGTGGCTTATGTCAATAATAAATCAAACTAACCTAATGCTGTCGAAGAATAAACAATTAATTTAAGGTTATAATTTAAGTACAGCATATGTCAGATTGTTGGTAAATACGGGTGAAAATTCAAAAATTATGGCTATTGAATGCATGTTATCTATATCTATAAAAGAGGAAAATGTTTGTATGTTTGTTTGTTTGTAATTTATGGACTCGAAAACCGCTGGACAGATTTTCCTGTATACTACAATATTGCCTGAAAGTAACATAGGCAAAATAAATTAGAATCGGAGGTACCTCCCATAAATTTAGATTTTAAATGCATATATATATTGATCGATTACAGATACAGTCACCAAATTTGGAATTCGTAACGGAATTTGAAACAAAAATAAGTTTGCCAAATTATATTGCAATCGGTACAGATTTGGATATAGCTCCCATATATATTTTCGACCGATTTCGTTTAGTTGATGCAGCAAAGACGATTTGTATGTTCGATTCTAATTAAATTTGGAATGTGTGACGGGATTTTGATCAGAAATTAAATTGGTCAAATTATATTAAATTAGTTCAGATTTGGATATAGCTCCCATATATATTTTCGGCCGATTTCACATATTTGATGCACCAAACACGATACGTATGTCCGATTCCAATAAAATTCGGAATGAGTGACTAAATTTAGTACAAACATAAATATGTCATATTATATTCAATTCGGTCCAGATTTGGATATATTTTCGGCCGATTGTATATATTTAATGCACCCGACGTGATATGTATGTCCGATTCCAATGAAATTCGAACCGAGAGTCGAAATCTGGTACCAAAAAAATTGCCAAATTATATTAAAATCGCTTGAGGTTTGGGTATAGCTCCCATATATATATTTTGGCCGATTTCATGTATGTTATGCAATTAACACGATATATATGACCGATTCTAATGAAATTTAGAATTTGTAGACCTGCATAGGCAACTTTTTTCATAAGTTACTAGCTGGCCCGGTCCGCGTTGCCGGCCCGTAGTTTTTGTCTATTATGCATATATTCCCAAGCATAATTATTCACAGATATGACTGATATAAGTGTTCACGTACATGTCGATTTAAAGTGTTTTAAAATACCTGTACCCATTTTTAACCAGTGGGCTTCAATATTTAAACCGTGGGCTTCAACTGTGTGGATGTGCTATACAAATCTATTAAAAAGTATATATCAATCTTATCCCCATGTAAGGGATCAAATTAATTTTTAGTATGGTAAAAATCGTAGCAAAATCTTCCAGTCAAATGAGCAGTAATTTGGAATTTGCTGTATTTTGTATACTACATAATTGAGGGCTGAATGATTTAAGAATAGCCAAAGTTAATTACTTTTTTAAACCCATTAGCAACTTAGATTGTGCATTAGATTGTGCATAAGTCCCCCTAACCATGTCTGTCTGTTTGTCCGCCAAAAGGTGGACTTGAGAGGGTATTATAACATGGATAAAAATTCTAAAATTTGTAGATATGTAGAAATTTTAGTGTAAGATTTTCACCCCCCTAATACGCATTATTAGCCAAATTCTTTGAAATGTGGTTAAATTAGGAGGTACCTTCTTTATATGGGCACTACTCCGAAACATCGACCTACATTGAAAACTTTCTTCTACCCCTTATAATCCAAGATGACAAATAGAGGCCAAATCAAAAATATAGCAGAACAATATAGCATGTCATAGCATTTCGCGTGATTTAAATAAGTAAAAATAGTTTTATCCACCTCATAATTGCGGGCAGAATGATAAGATGGGAATTAATTTTATTTGCCATTTAAATTGTAAGTTGGAGACCCCTTAAAAGTACGTTTATATATATGAGGGTTAACCCACTGGATTTGGATTTAAATTGTCATATCCATTAATTTTACTTCAAATAAATCCTCTCAAAGTAGGTTAACCCTACAAAAAGTTCTAACGTAAACATGGCATAAACTCCATATTTTCATCATAGGATAATTCAATGATGATTAAACAAATATTCGGTCCCGTGCTACTTTCTTATATTTGTTCCCAACCAATATTCTACGTTCCCAACCAATATTCTCTTGGGGGTTAAAAATTCAATAGAATAAAAAATTTTCTTTTCTGACCACACATTAGATGTGAAAGTGGACTTGGGGATACTCCAATGTGGGGACTTTACTTAAATAAATTCCTATGTGGCAATTATCTGTATGATGGTTCCCTACCCCAGGGTGGCATAAATAAAATTTTTTAGCCAAATCAATTGATGAATGTGGTCAATACCAATATGGGCCCTACTGTGAAAATTTCAAATTTTATGCGAAGAGGTTATCTACCCCCTTAGAAACAAAAATGTCAAATAAGGGCCAAAAAATGAAAAAAGTGGCCGGCCAAGACTCCAAAAATAACTTAAATCATGGATGGTTATATAAATATGAAATCGGGTTGTTCCCTTATCCGTGAGTTATGATCGATATAAAGACCTGCAAAAGTGATTTTAGGTATTTTGAATGTTTGGGAAGAATTTCTGGAAGGATATAAAACCTTTTCTTACTAAAAGTCCCATTCGCTCTACTATTTTGCACCTTTTATTTCAATATTGGTATATTACTTATTATTCTCCCAAAGAATTTTGCATTTTGAGCTCTCATTGGACGGATCATTGTCACGCTTTGAAATGAGCCCCATTAAGCTTTTTCGGTCATTTTTGTTTGTTTAAATGTGTTCGCATCTTCCAGCTAACCCACGATGTAGGCCCTGGAGTTGAAAGGTAGATGTCAGTTAACATCCTATTTCGCACTTATTTAATTTTTTAGTGAAAAATTATTCTTTATTTTGTTCACAAAAAATTCACTGAATTCAATATGATAATACAAATTGAAAAAAAAAAAAAAAATTGACAAAAAAAAGAATAACAAATTGAAAAAGTCTTCAACTTTTTCGCTGATTTTTAACAGCAAATGTTTTAAGATCCTTCCTTACAAAGTTTGTCAATAGAATGTACTATTACTTTAAAATTCGATTCCATTGAAAATGTTTTTTTGATTTTTGCAATGAGATCTCTTTTTCATGATTTTTCAGCGATTTAGAAAAAGTAATTATCTTTTAACTTTGGTGTGACCGCGTTAAATTATTTCGATATCATCTATTCCGTTTCGCCACCACATAATTCGCTACTACACTTCCATGTAACCCGCCATCAATTTCGGTTCTCAAGAAATCAAGTCAATTAAATAAATTGGTATAAATATTCGAATTCAAAAATAAAATATAAAAAACGCTACAAATGTACATTAGAAAAAAGTAAGTCAAAATGGAAAAAAATCATGCAAAATAAAACATTACTATTGTACATTTGAAAAGTCAAAATGAAAATGTTAATATATCACATTTTTACGCGATTTTTTTTGGATATTATCCTTTTCGGAGAGGAGACAACTCCGAATTTGTGTGGATCGTTAAAATCAGTCCAGCGGTTCTTAAGATATAAGCGTAGTAACTAACACAACTTACATTTATATATATAGATTACAATATTTAAATGCGAAACTTGAAGAAAAATCTGTTTATAATGTAACTAAAATCATCAAAATACCGAATTTAGGGGGTACCGTTATATGGGGGCTATACGAAGGCGTGGACCTGCACAGACAATTTTGTGGCATGTGCTGAAGTTTCCATTACGAACTTCACATGCGAACTTTGAAACAATCACGGTACATGGCCCATTTTCTGTTTTATGCGGAAGTATCTATTACGAACTTCAAATACCAAATTTGGAACGATTCCTTTACATAATGTCGCAAAAATCATCAAAATACCGAATATCGGGGGGTACCGTTGTATCGGGGCTATATGAAGACGTGGACCTACATGGCTCATTTTTTGACTCAGGATGTAGTATCCATTACGAACTTCAAATGCCAAATTGGAAACAATTCCGGTAAGTAATCTCGCTAAAATCATCAAAATACCGAATATCGGGAGGTACCGTTATATGGGGGCTATATGAAAACGACCTACATGGACCATTTACAAACTTAACCTGCCTACTGGCAAAATATACATGTGTGCAAAATTTTAGCCTTCTATGTCAATTTGTTCGAAAGATAGCATGATTACAACAGACCCGGCCGAACTAACTACCTTTTAACTTGTTTTAAGTGTGTCCGACTTCTGCCAATTTTGTGTATGTATTTATTGTTTTGAAAAATAAAAACATAATATTTTCAATTGATTGGAAGACGCGTAAATTGAGAAGCTATTCGCCAGTTTTGCTATGTAATTGAAAGATTGAACTGTTAGATCATAGTTTTGATAAAAAAAATCCAGGCATTTCATTAATTCTTCAACTGATTTTAAAAATGAGGAAAAATATTGAATAAATGGAAGTAACTTGTTGCATGTAAATTTGACAGGAAGCGGACATAGCCTCAGAGCTGTATTTCTGTAGTTTTACGAAGCTGTTCTACCTCCTTATTGTACCATGCATTGACCCATAACACCTTTGTAATGGTATTAGGCTAACAGTAAAAAACTACACAACAATTTAATTGAGGTTATGATTATTACGGGGAAGTATGTTGCTACCTTGAATTCACACAGAAATGCCACTCAACTTTAAAATATTACAGTTTCCTGCGCGCTTGGCATTTGCTATGAAATTAATAAATCCGAAGGACAAACCCTTCGAGAATGCATGGCAAGTTCCTGCTTTTCTCATGGTCAGCTGTTCCTGTCATGTTCTCGCGTTGGTAGACCGATCTTTTTGTTTATTTACGCATTATTATTATTACAATATTTTTATTATTACAATACACATTTTTTTTTTTTAATTTTTGAATTTGTTTTAATTTTAAACCAACATATATAAAATTTTGAATGCATATGATATCAAAAGCGGTAGCGAAGCGCACCGGGTTCAACTAGTGAATCGGGTGAAGCATATGTATCGGAGCAATATCTCAAGGGTAACTTTTTAAGATCTAAAACCAGAAAAGAAAGTCCTAAAGTCGGGCGGAGCCGATTTTATGATACCCTACACCACTTTGCTAATTTAGTTGAGCTCCACTTAATAATTAAAAGTTTTTATGGGAGAATTCAATCATACACGCTATGATTATAATTATAATTTAAAATTCAAAGGACTAAATATGCCAAAGCATTTGTATCTTTTAAATTCGGACTTGTATTGCCCATTTGGTGTAAAATTAATTTGAAATCAGATAAAGATATATATGGGAACTATATCCAAATCTGAACCAATCTCGATAAAATTTGGCAAAAATATTTTTGAGCTGTATTTGATATATTTCCCTGAATATCGTTGTTACGGAGTGCATATTACGGCTGTAGGTAACAAATACAACAAATCGGTTGAACAATATATATGGGAGCTATAGCTATATCTGAACCGATCTTCACCAAATTTGGCATACTACCTTCTAGACTAAATTCGGTCGTATGTGCCAAATTCCATCCCATTTGGGCAAGTATTAGACGTTTGGTGCACAATAAAAGGTAAATCGGACGAAGTTATATATGGGAGCTGTATCCAAATCTGAACCGATCTCGATAAAATTTAGCAAAGGTATTTCTGAGCTGCATTTGATATATTTCCCCAAATATTGTTGTTACAGAGTGCATATTACGGCTGCGGAGGACAAAAATAACAAATCGGATGAACAATATATATGGGAGCTATTGCTATATCTGAACCGATTTCGATCAAATTTGGCGTACTTATTTTCAGGCCTAATTTGGTTGTATGTGCAAAATTTCATACTATTCGGGCTGGTATTACACGTTTGGTGCACAATAAAAGGCAAATCGGACGAAGATATATATGGGAGCTATATCTAAATTTTTACCGATTATCTCCAATTTCAATAGGGTTCGTCCTTGGGCCAAACAAATGTTGTTTGCAAAGTTTCATCTCAATCGGATAATAAATGCGACCTGCATTTTGTTCACAAGAATACATGGACAGACGGACGGACGGACGGACGGACAGACGGACTGACATGCATAAATCAACTCAGAAAGTGATTCTATGCAGATCATCAAAAGGAACTATGGGTCTATCTCGTTTCCTTTTGCCTGTTACAAACAAATGCACAAAGACATAATACCCTGACCACCTTGTGGTGTAGGGTATAAAAACAAGTAAACAAGCAGTAAGTTCGAACTTTGAATACCCTTAACCATTCGGAAAGAATTTGTAAATTTCAAGGAAATACCATTGCAAAATACTACTAAAATCTCTACAAGTAAGGAACATTAAAAACCTCCACCATTGGGTAAAAAAACATTTTATATAAAAGTATCTGAATTCAAGCGTGTTCCACATTAAACTACTAATACCAGTAAGACTGATTGGATAATGCAGTTAAATTTTCGGTCGGATCTGCCAAATTACAACCAAATTGGTTGAATATTACACATTTGTCGGACAATAAAATTGAAACCGGAAGAGGATATATATGGGAGCTACATATAAGTATGGACCGACTAAACTATGAACCAACAGTGGTTTCCATATAGAATTTCAGAATTCCACCTCTATCTAAATCCCAATCCCAAAATTTATTACTACACTTTTAGCGTAGTATAATCCAAACCAAATCCAAATACTCTCCAACCTAGACACCATCAGTATCCGCCATACCAAATTTCTCATTTGCGGACATGTGATATTTTCGTACGTTCATAGCACGCATTTCCAAAACTATCTCCTTCTCTCAACTAAAGACACTAACAGTGACATCTCCATATAATTTCGGGATCCCAGCTCTATCCCTTTGCCTAATACCCAACCCACTACCACTTAGTATACCAACACAACCCACTACCCACTTATAATATCCAATAACCACCACTTTGATATCGACCATCAAATACTGCTCGAAAATACCTCTGCCAAATTTTATCGAATTCGGTTCAGATTTTTATATAGCTTCGATATATATCTTCATCCCGTTTAACGGTTATTGTTCACCCTATATGTAACATCAGCCCAAATTGAATAGATTTTTTCATATTCAACCGAATTTTACTATTGCACCAATAGATATTTATATTCAACAACACTATGTGTTGGGGGTATTATAAGTTTGACTGGGTCAAAAATTATGTAACACTTCGAAATATTGTTTTCCCATATAGGAAAGTATGTATGGATCTTCCTATCTCGCCGAGCTGAGTCGATCTAGTCCGTCCGTCGATGTATGTCCGTCTGTCTGTCCATGTTAATTTGTAAACGCGCTACAGGTCCAATTATGGGCCGATCGTCACGAAATTGAAAATGGAGGTGGGGCTATGGTCTGAATAGAACCCTATTGCTTTTGGAGATGATCTCATAATATTTGGGGGTTGAAATGGACCAAAAATTGAAAAAATTTCTGATTTTGCAATTGCTCTAAAGGTCGCAATTATAGACGAAGTGTGTAAATGTTGGGCAAATGCCCCTGGTCAAAAAGCTAAGGGTACTATCTGGGCAGTGCTCCGTGACATAAATTCAATAGCGAAATCTTCTGTATGGTATCATACAGTCGTCCCCGCCCGACTTTTGAGCTTTTCTTACTGGTTTAAAATCGTTTACATGTATGTAATATGGAACATTTTTGATAACCATATAAAATTCGGTTTAAAATTCTACAACAAAAATAGATCAGTATAAAGTATATATCAGTATAAAGTATATCAGTATAGAATACCAAATGACGAAAAAAAGGGATGCAAAAAAAAAACAGCTCATGGGCCCATGTTGGTCATATTAATGTTTTTCATTGTTGAAATTTATTGAAAATTTCACCACATGGTCATTTGTTTCATTTATGTAGGATTCAAGACATGCATGTGTGTTAGTTTTACAGCATTCCAGTCATGTCGATGAACACTTTCTTCGACACATATTTCATTGGTGCATAAATTCATTTTGCATACATTTGTTGAGTGAAGGACATTTCTTAAGTTGACACTGAACAGTGGCGGTTCTCTTCTGATGAAGATGATTGAATGATTTTTCATTTAATAATTGAAAATGAAAAACAAAAGTATTCAAACAATGTGATACATGTACAGAGTGTGATGTAATTTATAAGCCACTCGTCCGACAGCGGTTAAAATTATTCCAGTGACAGCTCATTATATTGTTTACAAGCGCACAAAAGCATTTTGGTGAGAATTTTCCAGAAAAAAGTTATTCGTGATGGAATTTATGCATGATAGTGTGATTTCCTTATATTTGCCTGGAAAACCACAAGTGACTGTCGTTAGAGCAATCCAGCATTTAAATGTGAATAAATCTTTTGTGTTTTGTACCATCGCTCGTTACCGTGATACTGGTAGCGTAGCCCGACGTCAAGGAAGAGGAAGAAAGAAAACAGCAATATCAGCAGAAATTGTTCAAAAAGTAAAGAAGCGACCTGAACCCTGAGCTGAACATATCGCAATATTCCATTCGACAAATATTGAAAAATCAGCTCGGGGTAAAGCCATTGAAATTCCAAAAAGTCCAAGAACTTACACCGCTACTAAGAGGAATAGACTCAAAAGAGCTAAGGAGTTGCTTCGCTTGGCCGAAAGTGGTGGAGTGCCGAATTTGGTTTTCTCTGATGAGAAAACTTTCGGTGTCCAGCAGTTTGTAAACAAACAAAATGATCGTGTTTACTTGCCAAAGGTCAGCTGAAATGTGCGCTGGTATTAATCGCCCGTTGCATCAGATTAAATACGGAATATTATCGCGAAAATATTCTGGAGGGTGTATTAAAGCCTTGGGCACGCAAACATTTTGGCCGCAGAACCTGGACATTCCAGCGGGGCTCAATACCATCGCACTCAGCACGCGCCACCCAAGAATGGTTGCAAAATAAGACTGCTCGCTTCATTTCCAGCGCACAATGGCCACCAAAATCTCCGGATACTAATCCGTTGGGTTACTGTGTCTGGAGTATTTTGGAAAGCTAGGTTGGCACTAAAAAATACCAAAGTGTTGATCACCTCAAGCAAGCGCTCGGCAGGGAATGAGCCAAAATACCGCAGAGCAACGTTCGGGCAGTGTGTTACTGTTGCCATGGCCGTTTGAAGGCCATAATTGACCAATTCGAACAAATCTAAACTAATTCTCAAATTTGATGCTATTTCCGACATTTTTGCTTTCTGTCAATAAAATTTAAAGAAAAAATGTAAATATAATGGCGTTTGACTTCGTTGCAGTTTTTATGTACGTCTGTCTGTCCGTCAGTCCATGTTAAATTGTATACACAATATACAATTACGGCCCGATCGTCACCAAATTTTGAGGTGGCTTTAAGGTCAGAATATAAGCCTATTCTTTTAGGAGATGATCGCAAAATATTTAGGTTTGAAAATTGTCAACAATTTCTAGATGTCACAATTACAGATGGTATTTGCATGTGACTAGAGTTGTAGACTGGGTAGAAGACTACTAATTTGGATAGTTATCGAATAATATTTAGCCGGTGAAAAAAACGACCATAAAAAAGCGAAATCAGAAATACACGAAAATGTCACTTCTGACCATTACATTGATGTTGATATCAGATATATCTATAAAATCTCATATATCAAAGAAGGCGATTATAGACCGCTTACAACTAAGAAGGGCTGGACGGAGTTTAATAATTCTTACCAATTCATCCAAAAAAAATCGCATTATACATATCATTTGGCATTGTCAAAACCTGCCTCTTCAAAATAACGGTTTGGCTCTAGGTCTCTTTGGACCAAATCCGTTTCGAGTCGATCTAGAGTAGTCTTTCCGTCTGGTTGGCGGGTTCGCAACAAAACACTCAAAGGAGGTATCCGATTTCGTCCAAACTTGCTACATCATTATATTATTTGAAACTATGATCGAGTTCGTAGATGGGCACTATCGTTCCATTTCATTAAGTACCTCTCCCATAATGGGTCAATTTTTTGAATAATTTCAACTCTAATAGATTTTGATATAAGAGTCCATTTGTCTTCAAACCCATGTTGTATTAACCCAAAATCTGATACCTCCATACAATGGGTCAAAATGTTGACTCGTTGAAAATATAAAATACATATTACGCGTGTGAGGGACTTTAAACCCCAAATTGGATAAAACGAATGTGAGGGACTTAAAATCCCAAATCTGATAAAATATATATGAGAGCTATATCTATATCTGAACCAATTTTCTTTCAATGAAATTTGATGTAATTGTTACTAGACTGAATTTGGTGGGATGTACCAAAAATTCAGGTCATTAGGACTTATATTGGCCATTGGTGCACAATTAACCCAAAATCGGAAATATGGGAGCTATGTCTAAATCGAATCCGATTATTACCAATTTCAATGGGGTTCGTCCATGGGCCAAACAAATATTGTTTGCAACATTTAATTTGTTCACAAGAATACAAGGACGGACGGACGGACATGCATAAATAGACTGAGAAATGGATTCTATGAATATCTTCAAAAGTAACTGTGGGTCTCTCTCGCTTCGTTCTCCTATTACGCGGTTGTGTTTCTTTTCTCGCCTTCTTACAAGGACTTTGTTCATGACAAATAATTTTGTAGAATATATTTTTATTTGCTACGATCCCGTTTAAAGTGAGCTAGCTACCTTAAGGTTTTGTAAACGCCAAAGATATTTTTTTGAATCTATTGCAACAGGATTCTAAATATGAAAACTTTGTAAAAGATAAACTTGAAATGTGATCTCTCAAATTTCTATTATTTTAGCCTTTAATATACTACAATTACAAAGTAGATATTATTATTCCCTTTCAATTTCCATTTCAGTTTTCAATAGAAATATGATTTCTAATTTGAAAGTTTGCTTGATAAACTTACACACTTCAGTGAGAGTGTATGTGTGTGTAATTTGATTTGAATTTCAAATACATCTCTGCATCCCTGCCATCTTTGCAACTGTCAGAAACCTATATTTAAACATGCATTAGAAACCATCTTGAGTTGGAAATTCTCCACCAATACACTGTCGTAATGTGTGAATGTTTGCCTGTATACGGGAGAAAATGTCATAAAGTTGTTCACGTAGAAATTCAAGAAATGCAACACGTAACACTACGCTCGTTCGCTCCTTTCGTTCGTTCGTTTGTTTGAATATTCGTATGTGCGTTTCAAAATTTTTTGTTGCAGATTTAAGTTTGATGTGACAACCTGCAATGAGTGCCGGATACTGAAGCAAGTATTAGATGGGGAATATTGAAAATAACAATGACCAACTACTGCAATAGAAATAAAGAAGGAAGGAGCATAGATAAATATGTGTTTGGTTGGGAACTACGTCTTAAGTTGGGAACTATATCTAGACCTGCACCACATTGTAGGGTATAACAAAGCTATGTTCAAACGATTTCTCTTTAATCTACACATATAAAATTATATTTTCGTATGTCTGTTTGCATGTTCCTCCTAGAATTAAACATCGCTGACAAAAATTCCAGATATTTTCAAAAGCTTATTAATTTGATGATAATTGGATAACGTTTAGGGGGTAAGAACGACAAATAATGTTCGCGAAGCGAAGTTAATATAAATATGAAAATAAAATAAAATTATTGTGACCGCACTCTAAACTTGCGCGTTATTCAATCCCAATTGGACGTAACCTACCGATTTAAAATTTCAGCACATTTACGGAACATTATTTAATGAAAATTTTGCCGATATGTGGAAGTTATACTTTTAGAAAATTTTACATTTATGTTTATGATCTGGTCCGGATTAATGTTTGTGACAATTTGCTCCCAAAAATATGTTCCGGGCTATTTTCACAGTGGTATTTAAGGTTTTTACAAGAGCTCTTGCCAATTATCTTTTTACTTTAAATGGTCAGGCTTCCTAAAAGCAGCCCAAAATATACAAACAACTTTAAAATTACATACAGGGTGAGATAAAAAAAACTGTAACAAAGTCAAACGCCACAATTTTCATATTTTTTTAATAATTAATTCATGAAAGCAAAAAAATGTCCGAAATAGCATCAAATTACAATACGTTTAGATTTGTTCGAATTGGTCACCTTCGGCAAGAATTATGGCCTTTAACCAGCCAATGAAACCGTCACACGCTGCCCAAATGTTGCTCTGCGGTATTTTTGATTTTGAGATGATCGACACTTTGGTATTTTTAGTACCAACCTTGCTTTCCAAAATACTCCAGACACAATGGTCCAAAACAATGGTATCTGGAGATTTTTGTGGCCATTGTGTGCTGGAATTGAAGTGAGCAACCTCATTTTGTAATCATTCTTGGGTGGCATGTGCTGATTGCGATGGTGCTGGGTCCTGCTGGAATGTCGAAGGTCTGTGGCCAAAATGTTTGCGTGCCCAAGGCTTAATACACCCTCTAGAATATTTTCACGATAATACTCGGCATTTATACTAATGCCATTGTCAATTAATACGAGCGGAGAGTGACCATCGGCTGTTATGGCGGCCCACACCATCACCATGCCCGGCACTTGAGTTCTGGTGGCCAACCGAAAGTGCACATTTTCAGCTGACCTCTTAGACATTTTGTTTGTTTAGAAACTGCTGGACAACGAATGTTTTCTCATCGGAGAAAACCAAATTCGGCAGTTCACCACTTTCGGCCAAGCGAAGCAACTCATTAGCTATTTTGAGTCTATTTGCTTTCTGCTGCGGTGTAAGTTCTTTCACTTTTTGGAATTTCAATGGCCGAATGGAATATTGAAATATGTTCAGCTCATGAGCCATTTTTCGGACACTTTTTATACCCTACACCACATAGTGGTAAGGGTATTATGTCTTTGTGCATTTGTTTGTAACATGGAGAAGGAAACGAGATAGACCCATAGTTACTTTTGAGAACCTTCATAGAATCACTTTCTCAGTCGATTTATGCATGTCAGTCCGTCTGTCCGTCCGTCCGTCCGTCTGTCCATGTATTCTTGTGAACAAAATGCAGGTCGCATTTATTATCCGATTGAGATGAAATTTTCCAAACAATATTTTTTTGGCCCAAGGACGAACCCTATTGAAATTGGTGAGAATCGGATGAAATTTAGATATAGCTCCCATATATATCTTCATCCGATTTCGGGTTAAATGAGCACCAAATGTCCACTATCAGTCCAAATTACCTGAATTTTGGCACACCCAACCGAGTTCGGCCTAGAAGCAAGTATATCAAATTTTGAGAAAATCGGTTCAGATATAGCTATAGCTCCCATATATATCTTTCATCCGATTTGATCTTTAAGTCCCTCACATTCCTACTATGCACTCCACAACCGTGATATTTGGTACCAGGTATTAGATGGAGCACAGAAATAGCTGTTTTAAATTTTATCGAAATCGATTCAGATTTGGATATAGCTCCCATATATATCTTCATCCGATTTCGGGTTAATTGACCTCCAAATGGCCAATATCAGCCCAAATGGCCCGAATTTTGGCACATGTGACCGAGATTAGCCTTAAAGTAAATACAACAAATTTGGAAAAAATCGGTTCAGATTTGGATATAGCTCCCATATATATCTTCATCCGATTTCGGGTTAATTGTGCACCAAATGGCCGATATAAGTCCAAATGGACTGAATTTTAGTACATCGGACCAAATTCAGCCTAGAAGCAAGTATATCAAATTTAGTGAAAATCGGTTCAGATATAGATATAACAACCATATATATGTTTCATCCGATTTAGTGTTTTAGTCCCTTATATTCGTAATGTTCACTCCACAACCGTGATATTTGATACCAGGTATTAGATGGAACACAGGAATGGCTGTTTTAAATTTTATCGAAATCGGTTCAGATTTGGATATGGCTCCCATATATATCTTCATCCGATTTCGGGTTATTGACCACCAAATGGCCCTAATAGCATCAATTTTGGCAAATCCGACCGAAACCAGCTTAGAAGCAAGTACACCAATTTTAGTAAAAATCGGTTCAGATATAGCTATAGCTCCCATATATATGTTTCATCCGATTTCGTCTTTAAATCCTTCACATTCGTAATATGCACTCCACAGAAATGATATTTGGTACCAGTTATCAGATAAAGCCCAAAAAAAATTGATTTTAATTTTATTAAAATCTGTTCCGATTTGGATATGCCTCTCATATATATCTTCATCCGATTTCGTGTTAATTGTGCATCAAATGGCAAATATCAGCCCAAATGGCATGAATTTTGGCAAATTCGACCGAAACCAGCCTATAGGCAAGTACACACATTTTAGTAAAAATCGGTTCAGATATAGCTCTAGCTCCATATATATGTTTCATCCGATTTGCTCTTTAAGTCCCTTACATTCGTAATATACTCTTCACAGGAATGATATTTGGTACCAGATATCAGATAAAGCCCAAAAATAGTCGATTTTGATTTAATAAAAATCTGTTCAGATTTGGATATAGTATAGCATAGCATACTCTTCACAGGAATGATATTTGGTACCAGATATCAGATAAAGCCCAAAAGTAGTCGCTTTTAATTTTCTCAAAATCTGTTCAGATTTGGATATAGCACCCATATGTATCTTCATTCGATTTCGAGTTAATTGTGCAACAAATGGCCAATATCAACCGAAATGGCATGAATTTTGGCATATCTGGCCAAATTCAGCCTAGAAGCACGGACACCAATTTTAGTAAAAGTCGTTTCAGATATAGCTATAGCTCCCAAATATATCTTCATCCGATTTCGGATTAAATGTGCAGCAAATGGCTAATATTGGTACATCAAATTTAGTGAAAATCGGTCGGATACAGCTATAGCTCCTATATATACCTTTCATCCGATTTGTACTTTAAGTCCCTCAAATTCGAAAAATGTACGATACAAGAATAATATTTGGTATCAGATGCAGCCAAGAAATATCTTATTTTTCAGTTTTACAAATATCGGTTCAGATTTGGATATACCTCCTATATATATCTTCATCCAATTTCGTGTTGATTGCGCACCAAATGTCCAATATCAGCCCAAATGTCCTGGGTTTTGGCAAATCTGACCGAATTCAGCCTAGAATCAAATACATCAAACTTGGTGAAAATCGGTTCAGATATAGCTATAGTTCGTAAAATGCACGATAGAATTAGATAGATTTTGATTTTGTACCAAATATCTCATAGAGCTCTGAAATGCTCTGTATAAACCTTTTTACGAGAGCTCTACTAAATATGCATAGTGGTGTAGGGTATCATATAGTCGGCCCCGCCCGACTTTTAAGCTTTCCTTACTGGTTAACTTTCTTTCTGAAAAATTGTTTTTGTACACTTGTAAACAGTACAATGAGCTGTCATTGGAATAATTTTAACAGCTGTCGGATGAGTGGTTAGAAATGACAGCAGTCTGAAATTGATTGCAGTTTTTACATATCACTCTGTATAAAGCCCATTTTCCATTGCCTATTTCATTGGTCCTGCATACCAACATAATATTTGAGTAAAATTTTATTAACCTACTTTAATTTGTTCGGAAGCTAAAGTGATTTCCACTGACGAACAGACGAACGCTATATCGATATTGAATTTTATGCCGATCAAGAAAACCTATACTTTGTGGGGTCTAAAATATATATTTCCTGATGTTACAAACGGAATGACAAATCCTCCACCATAGTATGAGGACATAAAAAAGATTAAAAAAAAAAAAAAACAAGTAAGAAAAGGCTATAGTCGTGCGGGGCCGACTATGTTATACTCTACAACACTACAATATGTTAGAAGTCCCCTTATATCCAAATCCATATTGGATTGCCCAATATTTATGCACTCCGTCGGGCTGTTAGTTTTTGTAGCCCATTTTACATCTAAATATAATCCAATGGTCGTCCAAAATGCAAGAATTCTTCCCTGTACTTAACTCTCTTCACAGGCGTGTCGATTGGCACAAATTGTGTGATCAGAAAAACATTTCTGTTTTTGGTTAATTTGAACCCATAAATATTTTGCAATCATCTCCACAAGCAAGAAGACCCTCCAAATTTAGGCTCATCTATATGATTTGCTTGTCTACGATATTTGGCCAGAAGTTCGCCTTTTGTGTATTTCGGATATCGCCTGTAAGTAATGCTGGTATTTTTTCACACAAAATTAGTGGTCTATTATACCCGCTGTTCAAAACTCTAACTTTATGCGAGATTTCGTGTCCTTTGGTTTCTATTTGTGACCTTTATAACGGCTGCAAAATCAGGAACATTATTAGTTGTTGGTCCATTTCAACAAATAATTTATGGCGGATATCTTTGAAAACAATAGGCATAGCCCTTCTGAGCCCAACCCTACCCTTGTGAAAATTTTCGTGAGGATCGGACGATGTTTGCAAGACTTATATAATATCCCCAACCTGTGTTGTAAGGTGAAAAAATATTACAAAATATTATAAGTCAAATTGAAAAAATCGCATGCGATAAAAAATATTAAAAAATAAAAAAATTGTCACAAAATACAACAAAATCTATATAAACATCGTTATTGATACATTTTTATGCGATTTTTTTAAATTTTATTCCTTTATGTCAAGAGGGCATTCTGAATTGACAAAATTTTTCAAAATAGGTCCAGCCGTTCTTGTGATATAAACGTTCTAAATAACATCCCCTTCCTTCTATATATACATTGTATATATTTCGCTATATATAACCAGAATTGACCTGTTCGTCTGTTTGAGATTTCGCCGGGATTAAGAATATTCGCGGTTTAATGGAAAATTTGACTTTTATTTAACACAAATGTTGTGGCCTATTTCATCCACTAAATATTACCCGATGACCATCAAAATTGGAAGGCTTCTGTCCAGCCCTAAGCTCTAGCCCCATGCTATCTTCCGTGTCGATTGGTCTATAATTGCGACCTGTAGAGTGATTACAAATTAACATGGACAGACGGACAGACGGACAGACGGACGGACGGACATACATAGCTAGATCGACTCAGCTCGGCGAGATAGGAGATCCATATACACTTTCCTATGTGGGAAACCAATATTTCGTGGTGTTACATAATTTTTGGCCCAATCAAACTTATAATACCCCCAACACATAGTGTTGTAGGGTATAAAAAGCGTCGTAAAATACTCGAATCCGACTGATTTATATATTTCTTAAGTATTTGTCACATTTGTATCTGGAAATGTTTTTAAATTTCTTTTTATACCCTCCACCTTGGAAAGGAGGGTATATTAACTTTGTCATTCCGTTTGTAACATCCTTAAATATTCGTCTTAGACCCCATAAAGTATATATATTCATAATCAGCATAAAATTCTAAGTCGATTTAACGATGTCCGTCTGTCTGTCCGTCTGTCTGTCTGTCTGTCTGTCTGTCTGTCTGTCTGTCTGTCCGTCTGTCTGTTGAAATCACGATACAGCCCACAATATTTGACGTAGAGCGCCAAAATTTAGCAGAGCTATTTGCATTGTGTCTAGGATGGTTGGTATTGAAAATGAGATATATCGGTCCACGTTCTGGTATAGTCCCCATATAACGGTACCTCCCGATATTCGGTATTTTGATGATTTATGCCACATTTTTTCACGGATTTGTCTGGAAATTGGTATTTGTAGGTCATAACGGGTCCCTGAGCGTGTGGCAAAACATTGTATGTATAGGTCCACGTTGTGGTATAGCCCCCATATAAAGGTACCTCCCGATATTCGGTATTTTAGTTTTTTTTTGCCACATTTTTTCACGGATTTGTCTAAAAATTGGTATTTGTGGGTCATAATGGTTTCCAGCTCCGGTGGCGAAACATTGCATGTATGTGTCCATGATTTGGTGTAGCCCCCCATATAACGGTACCTCCCGATATTCGGTAATTTGATGATTTTTGCCACACTTTTTTCACTGATTTGTCTAAAAATTGGTATTTGTGGGTCATAATGGGTCCTAGTTCGTGTGGCGAAACATTGTATTTATAGGTCCACGTTTTGGTGTGGCCCCCATATAACGGTACCTCCTGATATTCGGTAATTTTATGATTTTTGCCACATTTTTTTCACGGATTTGTCTAAAAATTGGTATTTGTAGGTCATAATGGGTCCTAGTTCGTGTGCCGAAACATTGTAATTATAGGTCCACGTTTTGGTATAGCCCCCATATAACGGTACCTCCCGATATTCGGTAATTTGATGATTTTTGCCACATTTTTTTCACTGATTTGTCTAAAAATTGGTATTTGTGGGTCATAATGGGTCCTAGTTCGTGTGGCGAAACATTGTATTTATAGGTCCACGTTTTGGTGTGGCCCCCATATAACGGTACCTCCCGATATTCGGTAATTTGATGATTTTTGCCACATTTTTTTCACTGATTTGTCTAAAAATTGGTATTAGTGGGTCATAATGGGTCCTAGTTCGTGTGGCGAAACATTGTAATTATAGGTCCACGTTTTGGTGTGGCCCCCATATAACGGTACCTCCCGATATTCGGCATTTTAATGATTTTTGCCACATTTCTTCTAATGTTTCTTTTACCCTAAGGTGGAGGGTATTAAAAGTTAGGCCCGGCCGAACTTAATGTTTTTTTACTTGTTCGATTTCAAAAACATGAAAACATTTATTTCACATATCCTCTAACCCATTCTATTACAGAAATATAAAAAAACAGTCACATCCTGTAAATGCAACTATTGCCATGGTTACTAAACTCATTGTGAACACTGGTGTCATTTGGATC
The DNA here is from genome assembly GCF_030504385.1 of Musca domestica. Taxonomy (NCBI): domain Eukaryota; kingdom Metazoa; phylum Arthropoda; class Insecta; order Diptera; family Muscidae; genus Musca; species Musca domestica. Next base: position 3,132,666 of record NW_026712376.1, on the reverse strand, counting down.
CTGTCGACTTGCACGTTGCTGGACAGCAAAGTAACAGAGAGGAAAAAAGACGAAACAGATTTAAAAGAATTGAAAACATTGACCATCCAACAACCAGTTGAAACATTTATTCCTGATGTATGCTTAGGACCGGAAATAACACAAGTTGCACCAGCTATACATCTGTACGACAGGACATCAGACCCTGACACTGCCCACATACACATGCTTGGTTGGTCTTGGTTGTCTAGTTCACGTACACTCGCTACCATTTCCATTCGATATTTCACCTGAATGTGTTTATGTTTTTCGTTTTAATACTCCGGAGTGGTCGTCACATATGGGAAGTACTTCGACTTCTGGAGGGTTGTAAATGTCATCTTAAATGTAAGTTAATAGTTTGTAGGTATAGAAAGATCAATTATTAAGAAGTTTTGAAATTAATGTTTGCCGTGATGTGTTGCCTCACGATTGATGTCATCCTTCCGCAGAACACAAATACTGGTACATATTTTTTAGTGTTGTTTCGTTTTTCATTTCTTTTGCGTGCCACTGCAATGCGTTGGAGTCGCACAGTCACAAAAGATTTATGTCGATGTTGAGAGTTGAGAAAACAAAAAACAAAAAACAAACAAAGAAACTGACAGATTATAAAAATGGATATGTCTTTTTGTTCATAGTACGGTCACGGTTTTTTATTCAACCAAGAAAGAGGAAACAAATTGCTAAATTCGAGTAATGTATTTATTTCTTTTCCGGAATAACCTAGTCGTAAAGATGATTAAAAAACAACATCATAAAAGGAATAACAGATTTGAATCATCAGTCAAATATTATGTTTTTATATCACACTCTAATGAAACGTTGAAAATTCAAATAAGATAAAAACCATGGAAGGACCTAGCAAAATTTACATTTTTTTCTTTCGAAAATTCCGAATAACGGGTGTGTGGGACCATAAGAAAACGTAAATCTCTAAACCCAATTATCTACCAGCTAGGGCGGTGCTTTTTACGCACTCCAAATATCAAGCTTCAGATAATTTCTTTGGGAAATATAGCTAAAATACTCAAAATACCGCATGTTAGGAGGTACCATTATATGGGGCTGTACGAAGGCATTGATAACTACAACTCCAAATTCCGAATTAAAAATAATTTTTGTAAAAAGTATGGCTATCATCAAAATTAAGAAAATAGGGACGTTCCGCAATGTAGGCAATTTTATGTCCTGACACATAGTACTCAGAACAAACTCCAAATACAAAATTCTAGTGAAAAACCATTATAATGCGGAAAATATGGAGGTCCAATTATATGGGGACTGTACAAATACTTATAAATATGTGGACAGTTCTCTGCAAGGATATTTCTTACATACTGAGAACTCAAACTGCCAATTTGCAGCAAGTTATGTTAAACCCAGTAAGGAAAACTCAAAAGTTGGGCGGGTCCGACTATATGACACCCTACACCACTATGTATATTTAGTAGAGCTCCCGTAACAAAATAATTTGTTTGAAGTAAGTAGTGTGCTTATGGGGATGTTGGGAATTCACCACGATTTATCACGGCAAATTCTATTGGGGATGTTGATTTGGGTAAATTCACCACGGTGAATTTTAATGGGGATGTTGTCTTGGGAATTGTACCACGGCAAATTCTATTGGGGATGTTGATTAGGGTAAATTCTCCACGGTGAAATATATTGGGGATGTTGATTAGGGTAAATTCTCCACGGTGAAATATATTGGGGATGTTGTCTTTTGAAATGTACCACGGTGAAATATATTGGGGATGTTGTCTTTTGAAATGTACCACGGTGAATTATATTGGGGATGTTGTCGTTTGAATTGTAGCACGGCAAATTATATTGGGGATGTTGTCGTTTGAATTGTACCACGGCAAATTATATTGGGGATGTTGTCTTTTGAATTGTACCACGTCAAATTTTATTGGGGCTGTTGGCGTTGCTAGTTTTAATATGAACTACTAGATGGCGCTAAGTTTAGCGCAGACACAATCCAAAACTGTGTATGGGATGGTGACATTTCAAGTTTTAATATTCACCACTAGCAGAGACACCCTCCGAAAAAAAAATGTATTATGATCATATCGAGTGGGGCTAAAGAGATTCACCATGTAAGAAGTGAATATAGCAGAAACACATCTGAAAGAGGTAAGTATCGAAGAAAATCATTTTATCTAGATGGCTCTCAGAATGCTTTTATATAGTCAACATGCTGATTACTGTCAAATGTGCTTATTAATTTATTTGAAAACATATATTTCAAGAAATCGACTGAAAATATAGACAAAGAAATGACATCGAAAAATTCCGGAATAATCAAGTGAAATTCTTGAAAAACAATAACGAAGTCGAGTGGGTTGAACACGAAAATCAGCATGTTGGCTATGCAAAACATGATGAGATAAAAAGACAAAACTAACTTTTCGTTGTACTTGTTTTAATTTGTCTATAATTTTAGCGACTCAAAAATGTTCAGTTATTCCCATCGAAACGATATAGACGACATCTAACGGTGAGTTCCATCCATACTATCCATAAATTATGTTGTAGCATAGACACACTCCAAAACTATTGAAATATGATCATATCGAATGGGGCTAGAGAGATCCACCATATGAGAAGTGAATATAGCAGAGACAAATTTGGTTAGTATCATAGTCAACAAGAAGATGTGTGTTCTATTATTTTGTCCAGATGGTTCTCCAGTCATTTCCCTCGAAACGATATAGGCGACATCTAACCACCAATTAATGTTGTAGCATATACACACTAAAAAAAAGCTGCTGTAGCCAATCAAAGCAAATTCTTCTTGTGTGGACAGGCATTTTGATACATTATATCGATCGCTTTTTGATAGTTTTGTCGATGAAGAATTTGTTTACATTATGTAGCAATTTGAGAGAATTGAAACTGAAAGAGTTTCATGACAAACCCTGCATCAATTCGGTATTGAAGATTGAAGGGATTTGAAGAAGGAAACACCATTGTTTACATTAACTAACAATTGGATTTCTGTGAAATGGATATGAGAATTTGGGGGGAAGCGTTGTTGCAGAGTTTCATGACAAATTCTGCTTCAATCACAGAATTTCTATTTGTTTACAAAATGTAGTCAATAATGTATTGATTGGATTGGAAGAAATTTCAGTACTCAACAAGTCACAGATTAATAAGCATCGTTTCTTAATATTTTTAAAAAAGTTTTTATAATGTCTCAAAAAATTTGTTGGTCATGCAGCCTTTATTACAAGGAAAAAAGTGAATTTGTGAAACATATGAAAAAGCATTGTATGTTTTGTGATGTTTTATGTGAAAGTGTAAACGATTTAGAATTGCACTTAGAGAACCATCATGGAGATGAGCATGTAATGAAACAAAATCGTGATCAACAACAAGAAAAACTAAAGCAGCAGCATGAAAATAAATCAGCTGTGAAGGTGGAAAAGTTTTGTGGTGATTGTGATAAAATTGTGAATAATATACGATCACACGTTCGTAGCGAAGAACATCGATCCACCGTGAGAAAAAATCTGGATTCTGACATAAAATTGTTAAAAGTGCATTTAACAAAAATATACTCAGCTATGAGATACAAAACAATAAAGACATTTTGTACCCGATCGATTTTCTTAATGCTTCAAAAGAATTAATAATTAAAACCTTGAAAAATGAGTTAAACGGTAAAACGCTCATAAAATTTAATATGGAACTCCAAGGACTATATGTGAAACCAAACAATGAAAAAGATGGACCTTCAACTTCCAAAGAGTTAACTATTGAAAATATATTTAATCATATTTCAAAAACAACGCTATTAACCCTGGGAGATGATTTGGAAGAGGTCGTTTTCAACCACTGTGTGGAAATTATAGCTAAATCAGAAGAGTTCCAAGAAAGAGGCTCTAATTGGGCCCTGGAGAAACTTTTAAAACTTGACATAAATGTGTTGAGAGCCAACTTAACACGTGGCTCACATTATATTCCAACTCCGAAATCATTAAGCAACAAGAAGGGTGCGTGCCTTAACATCAAAAACTATGATGACTTTTGTTTTAAGTGGTGTATGGTTGTTGCATTGGGAGAAACTGCATATGGAGATCCGAGTATAACCTCTTCATATAACGTAGACATACACCAAGATGTCATTATTCTGCAGTCTGGAATATCGCTAAATTTCGAACAATTAAATTTCCCGTTGGGTCTTAAATATATAAAAAAATTTGAAATGAACAACCCAGAGATTAGCGTAAATGTTTTCGGTTATGAAAACAAGTCGGTCGTTGGTCCATATTACTTAACAAAGGAGACGAAAAGCAATCACATTAATTTAATATTGCTGCACAACGAAGAAAATTTCCATTACATTTTGGTTATGGATATGTCTTGGTAATTATAAACAAAACTTATCAATCAAAACCATATCATAATAATCATGTATTTGTTCTTTTTTTTCAGTCTTATGCGGTCTCAATTCACAAGTCATAAGGAGAAAGGTTATTTTTGTTTTGGATGCCTGCAATGTTTCCACGATGAAAATAAATGTATGACTCACAAAAAGCAGTGTGGAAAAGTAGTCTGTGCCCTGCCGAACAAAAAAGAAGCCGTACTGAAGTTCGTCAATCACAAGAAAAAGGATAAGGTGCCTTTCGTTATTTATGCTGACTCCGAAAGTGTACTGGAAGACGTGCAGGAAGATGAGAACAATGGGGCGAGTAAAAAAACGGAAAAGGTAAAGAAGCATATTCCATGTGCTTTTAGTTATTTTATTAAATGTAGTTTTAATGAAAATTTAAATAAGTTATTTATATATAGTGGACCCGACGCAGCAAATGTTTTTCTGAAAGAACTAATTCAGGATTGTAAATTTTTGTATGATAGTTACCTAACCAAAACGAAACCTATGAATACTCTAACACCCGAAGAAGAGACAGCCTTTCTTAGGGATATAAATTGTCGTATATGTGGCGATATTTTAGGTAACGATAGGGTGAAAGATCATTGTCACTTAACGGGGCAATATCGAGGTGCGGTACATAACCATTGCAATCTGCAATATCATCTACCTAAATTTATTCCAATATATTTCCACAATTTTTCTTCGTACGACTGTCACCTCTTCTTTAAAGAATTAGTTGAATTTGGAGGTGAAATAAGAGTCATACCTCAAAACAAAGAAAAATATATTTCAATGTCTTATTTCATTAATATGGATAACGAGTCAACCGACTCTAGTTCTTTAAAAAGTACAGTTGTTGTAGGAGAAGAAGAAGATTCGAGTGAGGAAGATGATGAGGAATTCCAGCAAGAAGAGGAAAGTGAGGGCAAAAAAGAGAAGAAAAAGAAAATGAATAGATTAGAGCATCGTTTCTTAGATAGTTTTCGATTTATGCCTACTAGTTTGGATAAATTAGCAAGGAATTTATCTCGAGATTCTTTTGTTGCTGTCAGATCTCATTTTCCTGATGATGAAGCATTCGAACTTATGACTAGGAAAGGAGTATTTCCCTACGAATATATTTCATCATTTGAAAAATTGAAGGAGAAACAACTTCCCCCTATAGACCAATTTTATAATAAGTTGACAGATACTGAATGCTCGTCAGACGATTATAGGCATGCAACAAATGTTTGGTCACATTTTCGATGTCAAACTATGCAAGACTACATGTATTTGTATTTAAAAGCTGATGTCTTGCTTTTAGCAGACGTATTTGAAAATTTCAGGAGCTTATGTATGCGAATTCACGAACTGGACCCTTGTCAATATCTCACAGCACCATCTCTATCTTGGGATGCAATGCTACTATGTACTAAAGTCGAACTTGAGCTACTCAGAGATATAGACATGTACAATTTCTGCAAAAATGGTATTCGGGGAGGGCTTACCCAGTGCTCAAACAGACACTCGGTAGCAAATAATGAAGATGCTCCCAATTATAATAGTGCCAAACCAGAGGTAAATATCTATTATTTGGATGTAAATAATTTATATGGTACAGTTATGACTGAGTGTCTCCCTGAAAAGATTTTAGATGGGTGGAGGGTTATGAAATGGAGAAATTCAATGATCCAGCTGTAATATTATCTATTCCTGACAACGCTCCTACTGGTTTTATTTTAGAGGTTGATATTGAATATCCACCGCACCTTCACGACAAACATAACGATTTACCTTTTTGGCGGAGAAAAAGTGTGTTGAGGCTCAAAAACTGAAAAACTGATTGCAGATTTTACTGACAAAACATCATACACCATACACTACAAATTACTTAAGCAATCTCTGAAACATGGACTAATTCTTAAGAAAGTCCATAGAGTTTTGGCTTTCACACAAAGCGCTTGGTTAGCTCCTTACATACTGAAGAATAATGAATATAGAGAAAAGGCTGAAAATGCCTTTGAAAAAGATTTTTTTAAATTATTGAATAACTCTTCATTCGGTAAGACAATGGAGAATATCGACAAAAGAAAAACTGTGAAAATTGTGACAATGTGGGTAGATGAGGCAAACCAAAGAAGAAGGAATGTTGCTAGTAAATTAATCTCGAAGCCAAATTTTCACAGCCTTTCGATATTCTCCGAAAATATGGTTGCTATTCAAATTAGGAATGTCAGAGTAAAATATGATAGACCATTGTACTTAGGATTCTGCATATTAGATTTATCAAAGTGGGTGATGTATGATTTTCTGTATGATTTTCTAAAAGTGAAATTTGGTGAGGATTTTATTCTAAATTATATGGATACAGATTCGTTCATATTAACATTTTACGGACGGAATTTGTATTCCGAATTATCTTTAGATGAAATATTGGCTAGATTTGACACCTCAGGGTTTTCAAAAGAAAATAAATATAAACTTCCTCTAATTAATAAGAAAAAACTTGGCATGATGAAAGATGAGAATGACGGAAAAACAATGGTTGAATTTGTAGGCCTTCGTCCTAAATGTATGCCATCATGTAGTTGATAGCGAAGAAGTAAAAAAATCTAAGGGAGTTAAAAAGTCGGTCCTAAAAAGTATACTATAGATAAATATCGAGAATGTCTTATAACAAAAAGGTTTTTTACGGTACCATGTTTTCGTTTAGGTCAAGAGAGCATACAATATATACAGACAAAATTACTAAAATATCGCTAAGCCATCAAGATGATAAACGATTTATTCTAGAGGATGGTATTCACACCTATGCTTGGGGCCACTATAGATTAAATAACCTTCATGAAACAAATGTAAATACTCAAATGAATCTGTCTCAATGGACTTGGATTAAAATATAAATTTAATTATGATTTAAGTTTCAATATATAGATAAAAGAGCATAGTAATAATATTAATTTAATTGTCTTTACTCACTATAAATGTCATCATATTAATATTTTCTCGCAACACAAAATGTTTAATTTTTAAGTAAATATAAGTGTATTATATTTTAACTAGTCTTTAACTATTCTTATTATAAAATAAAACAAAATATTTTTGTTTATAAATTTATGTAAATTGCGTTTTATTGAAATATTCTTGCAAAGGTGAGTATAAAATAGATTATACTACTTTTCGTACAATTCCTGTTAATGGAACGTACTCGACCAGACGATCATGTATAATTAAACAGTACGCAGAAGTGTTTTGTGGAATTGGTTTATTGGTTTCAAATTGGATTTTTAAATCGATTGGTCCATTCTTAACAGCTTCGTTTTGATTGCTAATGTCAATAACGGCGATGGGCTTGTCTTTAAAACTTGCATATGTAAGAAGTGGTTGTGGCTCCCTCATGTAATATGATTGTTGAAACTTTGTATACATGTCATATAGTACTGCATAGCCATTTTCTTCGAACTTTACATTCAAATCATCGTAAGGATATGTTTCAGAGTTCAAGTGCACTTTGATGTTTTAAGTTCGCAATGTTCCAGCTTGTTGTCTTTTTCAAATATCAAAGCAACATATCGTGGTCTTTCATGATTGACAGACAATTTAACACTCCAGCTGTGTTGTCTTCCACCAGCAAAAGTTGGATTAAAGTAGCAGTCCCAGCTTCGGAATGCTAAAGGCAACGCTTTTCCATCCTTGATAGTTTTCAAGAAGCTGATTTTTCTATAGTCTGATAATTGAATGTGTTGTACTTTCCATACAACATTTGTTATGGTGAGTTTAATTTCCTCCGTATCCATGGTTGAATAACACACATTTTATCGTTGGCACTACGCAAAAGAATCAAGTCATGCTTGCTGTTGCAAATTACTTTATCAAAGTCCTCTGCGAACCCTAGTAGACGGTTTAAGGGTACACAAAAATTAAAGTATCCTACTGATAAATCATTATCAGCTTCCCATCCCGCTTTGCTCATAACCTTACTTTCGGATTCGCTTAGAGAAATCCAATTTTTAATTTCTGTAGTTATTCCTAGATAACGAGTACGATCAATTTCAACTCATTTAGTTCATAGCGAATTTCATCAAACATGTATCCCACACAATTATTTCTCAGTCTTGCATTTGCGATACTTCTCCCTTGCTATTTTTCAAATTTCCTTCAATGAATAGATAACTCTCCGATGGAAGTATGTAAAGATCCTGATTTTGTATACTTATCCGAATTTCATCATTATTTTTAAATGATTGAATATATGGAACATAGCTGTGGTAGTCTCTCTTTACAATATTCTCATCCGAGAATGGACGCTCATTAATGTTAAGTATTTCAGACATTTGGTTTGACTTTAATCTTAATAAGTTTTAAAAACTCTTTATTTTCCTTTGAAATTGTAGGTCTTGTCGGTTTGACAACTTTGTGTTGAATGTGTCTTGGTATTTGTTTATGATTGTATTTATTGTAGATAATCATGATTGCATTGGTCTTATATGAATACGTAGCGTGATTTCTTCTTCTCTAAAATTTATAAAGCGACCTTCTTGATCTACTATCTTTATCTCCAGACGACCGATTTCTTGACGTTCACTGGTAAATAAATGAGATTCATTGGTCTCTCTACCAATTATATCCCGGAGGAACATTAAGAGCAAATTCATGTAGAATATGCGTTGGCGACCCATTCATGAATGATCCAGTTACAATATTGCAGTGTATTTGTATGGCATTAACCTTTAAAATGTCGACTTGAAGGTTTGAAGTATGTTTTTTCCCAGATTCTAAGATTTTTCGGTAAAACCAAAAAGCTTGCCTATAGATTTTTCTTTATCAAAGTAAATAGGATCATGAGAAGACATGATTTCTACTTTTAGCGTATTATTATTCGCCTTAATTTCAATGGATCTATTCTCGTGGATAGTTTTATATTCCGTTTCCAAGTAATTCGCAATATCTTGCAATTCATAGGATCCTATAGGTATTTTTATAATATTGTCTCCAATGTGAAAGAGATTGTTATCATTATCCACATTGGGTATTGAATTGTATGATTGGAAATCTATTAGGCAACACTCATAACTACTATTTCCCAATTCAATTGGGGGTAAATATGTTGAATGTAGAATTGGAGATTTACCGGACACAGTAAACGTTCTTGACATTGCAAAATTCTTTGTCGTAATAATTGAAACACAAAATATGCATACGTATATATGGGTTTTTATTTATTTAAATATATGCTTGTATATATATATGTATATCTACATATTAAGATTATATGATATGATTCTTATCTATCCATGAATTATTGTTGTCTGAGAATTCCCAGCCACTTAACCAAGACTTTATTACCTTTTGTTTTTAAAATTTTCTCAACTAAATACGTGTTGGGATATTTTGTGGGTAAAAGTTCTTCTTTGTAGAAACATCCTTGGATGGGATTCCTTCATAGTCTTCTAATAAATAAGTAGCGGGGTTTGTTATTCTTATTGTTCTTATCTTGAATATTTCCGTAGTCCAATTTGGCGTGTATCCCTTTTCAAATTGATGTTTATATTTGCTAATGCGTACATGATCACCCACACGAAAGTTTTGTCTCCTAAAAATTTTTAAGTGGTTATAAGCAGATTGCAACAATGCCTTCTCATTCGATGAAT